>NW_022103896.1:4846512-4912328 GCF_000313985.2 Echinops telfairi
GGAGATAATAACATGCACAAAGACAAGACAGAGAAAAACCAAGCAACAATATACAACAAAACAACAACAACAACAAACCACTGACAAAGAACAAAACAAAACACAAGAAAGAAAAGCTTGTAGTTAGTTCAGGGATCGTTTGTTGGCCTTTATGAGTGTTCTCCAGTCCAGTCCGTTGATCTTTAAATACTTCCTCTGACATCAAAACAGTCTGAGGGGAAGGACATATGCCCATTGGGTCACCCATGGGATTTGGGCTCTGTCCCTCTGACAGTGGCACCTACTCCTACTCTGCAGACCCAGCCACTAAACTACAGCTGTCCAAAATCTCCACTGTTCCTGATGCGTGGAGGCCAGGGCATTCTGTGAAGAAGAGCACGCAGGGAATGTTTCTTGATAGCGGAGAGTACGCCAAAAGTAATGCTGTGTCTCCGAGGAAATTTGAGTCAACATGACCTTTAAAAATCCAGAACTGCCTATCCTATCATGTAGCTCTCCTGTGAGCCTGTGCATACGGCAGAGGGATCTTTGGGTACTCCGTTTTGCTTTTTGGAGTTATTTTTCAGTTGTCATTGAGCCATCTGACTCCTGGATGCCCCATATGTTGCATGGTCGGAGTGCAGTTCATAGGGTGGCCAGTGATAGTTCACCTGTCCGAAGCAGACAGTCAAAGCTGAGTACGTTCGAGCTGCCAACTTACAGGTAGTCATCAAGCGCTTAAACATGTGCACCACTCGGGAGTTCCAGTATGGATGCAGCTTCTTTTAACCTCAATCAGTGTTCTCATCAAATACAGTTGCTAATCCAGATGTTGTGCATTTAGTGTACTGGAGTAAGTGGGCATTATGCCCAGTACCTGTTATGATACGATTTATCTTGGAAATTTTCTTTTCCTCTTTGTCAATTTGAAAACCAACAAAAGTTGGTTTGAGCACGAGGTAGGAAGAACAGGAGACTTTTTCCATCTTACATCAGGAGTATTCCAATTCTCTTGTTCCTTTTCATAATTGTGTTGAATACTCAACATTCATGGGCACTTTGACTGTGTAAAATATTGAATCTTTATACTGATGAGAGATGCCACAGAGGAGCCGGACAGTCCACAAGAGATAAGTGGTCTGAGAAATGGTGACAAACACCATGGAGGTGTAACGACTCCCACCACCATGAATGTGGCGTGAGCCCCGAATTCTTCATGGTTTTGACACATCCCTTTTGAAATCAACTTACTGATTGCTTATTGTCTACTACCTCTCATTACATAAAACCTAGAACAATGCTGGGTGGACCTGTCTGGATTTGGAGGCAATATATGACTCATGGGTACTGCCACACACTCTAAGTCGGGCTCTAGTAACACACCAGATTGCCAGCTTTCCATAGGCTCTGGAAAAAGAAAAGACTCGGAACTGGGCCCAGCATGAATGTACCGTCCAATTCAAGTCTCTGCTACAATGGGAGACCTTGGCTCGGCAGATTCAGTGGGATTAAACATGTCTTTGGTAGATGGGCTTTGGTGTTTCCCAAATGAAGCCTCATACAAGCCACGGAGCAGTGCAGCACAGAGCCATGCCCCCTGTCTGCAGCTCCTCGTGGTCTTTTTGAAAAATAATTCTGACCTCATGATTGTGTCCTGAGGGACTGAACTTCTGACCATGGGCATTAGCTGGCTGTGTGATCTCATCTGCCCTTCCGTAACGTGGCATCATCAGGCCCACTTGGTTGAGAAGCTCAGCAGACGTGTTTCATAGATGGTATGTGTGCGATCATACCAGAGCCTGCCTAGAAATCACAAGTAAGTTGTGTGAGCAGTTGGCGTGCAACCCTACTCACATCTATCTCATGGCATCAATTTCCTCCCATCAAGTATATTTATGACATTAGGGAAGTTCTAGATGATGAATTGACTTTCAAAAGATTTTCCTTATAATGTTATGAGTTGACCAGAGAACAGGAAGCCAATGATAGCCCAACATCATAATGCTGAAGGGTTTTAAAGAAAATTTGGAGATTGTCTTTCAGATTCGGATGGGCAGCTCCTGGAAGCATGAGATGGACGAGTGAGATGAGAATGGGGAGGTGGGCTTATCTTCCTAGCCTATAATCTATGGTTCATACCATAGATAGGGTGGGGTGTAATAAACCCCAACAAACCCACTTTCAGATGACCTGTAACTCCACATGAAGGAGAGCCACCCTTCCCTCAAACTACACAAGTGAGGTGGCATCCACCAAGGGGTCAGAGTTTGCTCTACTCAACCAAGGTCATCATCCTTCACCACACACCACCACAGGCACATTTTGAGTAGCAATCACCAAATTTTCTGCTACTTTTCCATATCTTTTGTGGCTATCACACAAAAACACTTAACACGTCTTGTATGGTCTTTTTAATGCTTTGCCTCACTGACCTGCAAACGCAGGCTATGTGTCCCTTAATGTCTATCTTGGCAACATTTGACTATATATGTACATGGTAAGCAAAGACTCCCAAGTGTTGGAGTGCCTGGATGCCAGACCCCTGTCTTGAGTTCATGTCCCTACTTCTGCCTGACTACTGCCCTTGATCCAGAAGTCATTTGGGTTTTGGTGATTGGGGGCAAGTTCAAAGCTCAGTTTATCCCCCTTTGCTCCTGAAACAGGCCAGGATCTCATGTTTGGACTTTCTTGACCTCAGCTGTGTGGCTCAGTGCACCTCAACTCCTTTGGCATGCACCAACCCCTGACCCTCACTCAAGTATTGGCAGGGGAAGCTGCCAAGGCCTCATGCCACACAGCTTAGATGCCCCATGTCCATGGACACAGGGGTTCTTGCAACATCCAAACCATATAGAGCCCTGTTTCAAAGACTGAATCACGGGCATTAGGAAGGCATATCTATTTGTATCACTAAGTTTGCAGGCAAAATAATCGCACCATTTACATTTTCCCCTAAAACCAATAGCATATTTTACATTTTTATATAGATGGAACTAATGTGACTACCCTTTAACCTACACAGACCCAAGCAAACAACCATGCATTCTTAAAACCAATTGGAACCTGCAGTTGAGAATGACAGGGCATGTGTCTGCTGGGTACAGCTGAAGAGGACCCAGAATTTTTAGGCATCTATTAATCACCCTTACTTAGGTGAGGCATTCCACATACCTGAGTAAATGTGACTGCAGGTTCAAGTGTTCACTTGGGGTAGACTGCTCCATATCAGGTGGCCTACGGAGGAATTCAGGAGGAAGAGAATCAGCCCAGGTATCATCTTAGCTCTTGGGCATGCTAGATCCTCGGATGTAGAGTTTCATTGGTGACAAATGTGATAGCTTCATTCTCTGGTTGCAGTGGCTGGGTTTCCAGTTTCTGTTTTCATTTCAGAATGTAGACACAGAAAGGTATTGGCGGGTCTCTTGCAACACCCAATGTGCAGAGCATACCTGGCTGGTTCTGATGGCCAGTAAGGGCCCCGCCAGGTAACCAGCACTTGTTTCAATGTCCTTCTTACCTGCCATACTCTGCCTGCATGGCTCCCTACTGCAGCTTAACTCCCCACTAGTTAAAATGTTTTAGACAGCATACATTTTAATGTTTCCAAAAGGAAACGGAAAGAAACTATTTTCTTTATTGGGGAAAAATAAAAATGTTTTGGATTGTAGCAGAGGGAAGTGTCCATTTAAAATGAATTAGCTGCAACCTTTCTTTCAGAGACTCTGCACAGGTGCAATCGGACAGTAACTGTGGCATAAGCACATGCTCCTCGCTCCAGGACTTTGTCCATCTCCACTCCAACATCTCGGTGCAATAAGGTGAAACAACCTGTGTTCCTGTCTTACCTCTGGGCATGAGAAACCTTAGCTCCCACATGCCAGAAGGGATGCGGACACTGCTTTGCATTTAACAAGCCCCTGTTGTCACATGCTGTGCAAATCCAATAAGATCTTTCTCTTTAAAGAGGTTCTTTACAGCGAGTTTTTCCTGAAAGTGACACATTCACTGGCTCCATGTCAATAATTCTGGGGAGGAAACGTACTGATGACGTCAGGGATGAGTTGGCAAAAGATGAATTAAGGCAGGTCATGTGTGTGGTTGTTCTTAGCCACCCAGAAGGCGATATGGAACTTTGTTCTGGAGACTGTCGATCCCTGGATGGTAGAGCGACCGCTCTTCTAGAATCGGTCACTGTGAAACTCAGGTAAGCATATTACTTTACTCCCTGCCATTGACTCAGCTCCAAATCATAGCCACCTGAGAGAACAAAATAGAATGGCCCCTGTGATTTTCTAAGACTGTGATTCTTTACAGGAGTAGAAAGCCTCATCTTTCTCCTGTGGAGAAGTTGGTGGTTTCAAACGGCTGACCTAGGGGTTAGCAGCCCAACACACAGCTCATTGTGCTACTAAGGTTTCAGGGAGAAGTACATATGTAGGAAAAGGAGCCCAGGTTGCTCAATGGGTTACACATTGGGCTACTAACTAAAAGGTCAACAGTTCAAAACCTAGCCACTCTGCTAGAGAACTATGAGGCTTTCTGCTCCCAGAATGATTTCTCACTTCAGAAACACACCGTGGCGGTTCTACCCCTCTTATATGGTCACTGTGAGGCAGAAGGGACTTGGTGGCAGTGGGTTTGGTTTTTAATTAATATGTAATACATCCTGTGAAAGATGGAGCCTGCATAAGGCAGAATCCTGTAAGAAATGGGAAATCATCTATTTCCCTACTAAATAGAAAACAATGGACATACGGTGACGGCACCCTGTTAAAGGCAGAAAGCTCTGGAGATAGAGGTCTGGGTAACAAGGTGGCCCATTGAGTTCCCGTCTCACAGAACTCACTGTATTAGAAACAAGCAAACAAACAAAATGCCTATTGTCATCTAGTGCTCTCTAACTCATGGCCACCCAGGTGTTTCAGGGTAGAACTGCCCATAGAGTTCTCTTGCTTGTGACTTTTACCTGGTTAGCTAGATCTTTCTTCTAAGACACTACTGTATGGGTTCAAATCAACAACCTTTAGGCAAGCGTGGGCTGTTTATGTCCAAGAATAATCTATCTCTATATCTCTCTATCTATCTATCTCTCTATCTATCATCTATCTATCTATCTATCATCTATCAATATATCTCCACATACATTTATCATTGTATATGTTGACATGTATAAGAGATACTTCACTGTAATTTAAAGGTCTACTGTGAGATTTGGGGGGGTTCCATATTTCCTACGTGTGTAGACAGCACCTACTCTAAAGTAAGGAAACTGTGAAAGTCAGAACTCAGCAGGGCTCCCTGGTTTTTCGGGGTCTTCAAACATTCCCTCCCCTGGCAGGGTCACGTCTCAGCACCCTTCTCTTGGCCTCTTGGTGGGCACGTCGTGAACAGTCTTTCCCTGACAGGGCTCTCCCTGACGCAGGCGCTGGCTTTCTTAGAATGTACTGCAAATTTCATCTCACAGAGATAGACGTGGATCTAGATAAAGGTAGATGAATGCATACTCACACATACACATGTGTAAGGTAGATAGAGATGTAGTTAGCTATGGAATCCTGCTTTTCTGAAATCAGGATGAACTGGAGTCCCGAGAAGAGACGTCGGCATTCCTGTTCCATGTCCTTATGGATCACTACCTTAAATCTACCAATGCCAGTTTTGGGCAGCTCCTCTTCGCTGCCTTCTACTCTTTGGGATTTGCTTGGCCATAAACTATATTCATATTTATATCATAGCAATCCAATAAGACGGAGTGGAACCACCCCTGTGGGTTTCCATTGTGGGGGTAGTGAAGAATCAGGCAGTGTTCCCCTCTGCTGAACCAGGGTCACTAGGAGTCGGAACCTACTAGATGGCACCTAACAGCAAACTTGGGGTGAAGGGGTTTGCATGCAGTAGGCCTCCTGAATGAAGGAAAGCATGAAAAGGAATGAATGAACCCTGGTTGCACAGCCTTAAGGCATTTACTGTCTCTTTTCCTGTAGTGTCCACATGGCATTCCACATAGACACACACACACCTTCCAAGACCTCTCTCTAACTGCACGCACCTTAACTTGTGAATGAGCTCTGTACAATTTTCTGAAACATAGAGACCATCTTTGAAAAATAGTTATAATCAGCGTGCCTATTCTTCCAGGTGTAATTTGAGAACGATAGAAGAAAATGGCTTGTGTGTTGTAGCTTAGACAGTTTCATGCATGGTAATAATGACCACACAACCACCATGCCCCAGTGTCACTCCTCTAAGAGGAAGGCAGGAACCAAGGAAAAGAAGGATCAAGGGTGATAGACTTTGGGTTAGGCCACAGGTGGCAAGCCATCCCTGCACTTCCAGTATCGACAGCCGGTAAGATGTGTGATGACCAACGGGCCAGTCGGCTCTGTCCCCACCCCTTGGCCATTACGTCTTGCCTCATTGAGGACCCTCTAGTGGGCAGCTCATGGAAGGTAGCTGGAAATATCAAAACAGCCATTATTGTTGTAATGAGCTTTCAGGTTTAATAGCCCCAAACATGAAGGATTGCTGGCGTTCCAACTAGCCATCTATCTAACGGCACGGCTCACCACCCCGGAGGGAACCCAAACCCACAGTCTTTGCCACCGCCTCAGCCTCAGATTGAATTGGCGACAGTGTGTGTGGGTGTCTTTAATCAGCACATGCCAGCTCACCAGACAGCTGCTCAACAAATGTGTCTCCTTGATACCCCAATCCTTCAGCAAGGGCGCCTGAAGGACCCCATTATGATCACCAGCATAAAATAGTAGGAGCAACAGCCAGAGCAGTAATCATAGCAGTAGCAGTGCTGTTATTGGGCCTCTCCAGACAGTGTTTAATTCAGATTGACACATCCTGATATGTTACAGAGCAGACCTGTCCCATTGGGTCTTCTTGGCTGTAAACTTAACAGGAATAGGTCATTGGGAGAGCCCTGATGGCATAGTGGTTACACATTGAGCTACTAACCAAAAGGTCAACAGTTTGAGAGCATCCACTGCTCTGAGAAAGAAAGATAAAGCTTTCTAGTCTTTAAAGAGTTACAGTTTCAGAAACCCACAGGGGCAGTTCTACCATGCCCTACAGGGTAGTTATCTGTTTGAATTAGCTTGATGGTACAGGGTTTTTGGGTTTTAGTCTTTATAGAGCCGCGTGCCTGTTCTTTCTCCCACAGAGTCACTGGGTGGCTTTGAACAGCTGACCTGTGGAATCAGAGCCATGTGCCTAACCATTGTGTCACCAGGGTGCCCCCAAAATAAAAACCAGGGGTAAAAGTGGAGCTTTATGTCTCAGGCACTTTGACAGTTTCGTTTTTAAGAAGCATATTTAATATTTCTAAGTCTTAAAATAATGCTGCGATATCATTAATGTTAGGGTGCACATAAAATAAAGGAGTCGTTTATGATGTACAGAACTAAAATCATGTTATCGGCTCAAAAAACCCTGGCAGCATAGTGGGTTTCACACTGAGATGCTAAACTTAAGGTCAATGGTTTGAACCCACCAGTTGCTCTGTGCGAGGAAGATGAGGGTATCTGCTCCTGCAAAGATTTGATGACGTCTCAGAACTGCAAAGGGGGTGGTTCTACTCTGCTCCAGAGGGGACCTCTGAGCGAAATCCACACCATGGCACCGGGGCTTTTATACATCAAATGGACATGCATTTGATGGAGTGGCTTCCAGTTCCATCACCCATTGCAGGGATTTGTGACAGTTCCAGGGTAGAAGGGGGGCGCAAAAAAAAGCCTTGGGTTAGAGGAGGATGGGAACTGCCTGTCTTAGCTATTCCTGGCTGTCTCTTTTTCTTTTGTAAAAATGATTGCACGCTTTGCAGCGTTTTGCTTCTTTTAATATTCTTTAGGAAGCATCCTCGTTTTGGTGTGTGCGCTTGTTAAGTGACACGTCATAATCCTTCTGGAGTACACCGTCCAGAAGTCCTGTCCTTTGAGAAAGACTCCCGCTTCTCCCTGGACACCTCTCCACTGCACCCGTGGCCTCCGTTCCCCAGTGCTGCTCCCACAGAAACACAGCGGGAAGACCCTGCTCAACCCTCATTTATTTGCTCACCGTTTAAGAGGTACACAGTCAAATTCAGGCTACAACGCATATGGCGAGGGGTTCTCAGATTTTTCTGTGGCTGCTCGGTGGTCTTCATGGGACATGGCATCTATACTCCTCCTTCTCTGCTATTTTTCCCTCTTCTTTATAAAATGTTGCTAATCATATCTTCCTTTTAATATCTTGAATGAATACATACTCTGCACCGACTTTACCTCATTAGCATAACAAAGAAAGCCCATTCACAAATAGGATTATACCCAAGTTAATCTTCCAGTAATTTAGATGGACTTAACAAAATCCCTCAAATCAGTTCAACTCACCACACGTGTATTAGGAGATAATAAATTCATCACTATGTACTGATAAACAAACATCACTGTGTTAGTCCTGGTAGACTAGAGAAGCAAATTTATAGACACATATGTATATAAGAAAGAGCTTTATATACAAGAACAAGCGAATATTGAGAAAACAGCCCAGTCCAGCCCAGATCAAGTCCATAAGTCCAATATTAGCCCATATGTCCCATACCAGTCTATAAAGTCCTCTTCAGACTCACGAAGCACAATGCAATGATGCTGAGTGCAGGAAGATCACAGGCCAGTGGGTGGAAAGTCTTGTGGATCCAGTGGCAGTGGGAAATTCAATTTCAATATTCAATTCAAAATTGAATTCAAATTCAATATTCAATTACTCTTGTATATAAAGCTCTTTCTTATACACATGTGTCTATGAATTTGTTTCTCTAGTCTACCCAGACTAACACAATCAGAGACCTTGTTTGCTTCTTGGTGAGAGTTTCGGTAAAGCTCAAACTCATAAAAATCAAAGCAATAGACGCACTTGGGCAGTTCCAGAAATAAGTTCCACCTCCAGAAATAACTTTCAGAGTTTCATACTGGGGCGGTTTGTCTGTAGCAGTGATGGTGCACCACCTGTATTTCAAATACCAGTAGGGCCACTCGTGACGAACATGTTCCAATGGAGCTTCTAGACCAAGAATTGGGAAGATGCCTGCTCCTTCCAAAAATTAGCTAGTGAAAACTCTGGGGCTCTCAAGGAAACAGTGTTGTGTGCTCGCTTTGGACATGTCCTCTGCAGGGATCAGCACCTTGAGAAGGACAGCATTCTTGGTAAAGCAAAGGTCCCGCGAGGATGCAGGGCCCCTTCGATGAGATGGATGAGCACACGAGCACACAGATGGACTTGCATGAAGATGATGCAAAAATGGGCTACCTTCCCTTCCGTTTTCCATGAAGTCATCATGGGTCAGCGTTGACCCAAGGGCAGCTACCAATGACCACATGGAAACTAAGGTCGCCTTTGTTGCAGGCGCTGGTTTTCATCACTGAGGTCAAGAGGTGGAGAGTGTACTCACGAAAGTCCTCCATCCACATGGGAACTTGCCACCGGCTGTTCTCCAGTCACCTGCGCTTTCCACCCACGTCTCAGGAACACGTGGGCTTGAACTCTGTGGAAGAATAAAGGGGAAGGAAGCATTTCAGGATGATGAGATCGATTGGCTCTTGTAATTTGAGAGAACACGCTTCGTGTGCCCTGTTCAGAAATGCCTTATTCAAGCTCCCTCATCACCTGTAATTGAGGTTATTAATCTTTTTCTTTTTTTCTCCTTTCCCTCAGCATACGATCCCATTTGCATGCTTTGGCAGCATTTAAACAACAGGAACATTTTCATAGTTATCAGGAGTTAATCACTACAATTTAAACAAAGCATCCCATGTCAGGCATCATTTGGAGTTGTGAAAAGGTGGGATAGATGGGAAATTAATGGCAGGAAAGGATCCCATTCAGCACAAACGTCACAAACAAATTGCCAGACTGGCAAGAACTAACCATGACTTAACTATCCCCAAACAATCTCCTCTAATAATTAATAAGCATCAAAGTGAGCAGGCTTTACCACTAAAATATGATAATATTCTCACAGCACCAACTTTCATCTTCCATTCAACAAGGGACTGGCATTATCTTAAGCCAGAATAAGTTGAGAGATTGTGTATCAGCATAAGTACTGGATCTTGGATACTTTTTGCTTCTATAGTGGATATACCCCAAGGGGGTGGCTTTGAGAAACAGACCTTTATGTTCTAAGAGTGGGAAAGACTAGACACCCAAATACAGGGCATCAACTCTAAAGACAGGCACTCTCCCTCTGTTCTGGGGAGGATTGCTGTCCCTGCCTTTCTAGCCTCCATGCTTAGAGACCTCAGGGAAACGGACAGTTCTGCCCCTGCTGCCTTCAGTTAGTATTATTCTTCCCCAGGGTTGGGTTCCTTCTGAACCTAATTTGCTCTCAATAATGATTAGCTTTGGACAAACCCAAGGATAGGATTTCATTCATACGGCAAAGAAACCCTCTTCCCAAATGGGAATACATCTACAGATATAGGGGTTTTGATTTACAACACATACTTCGGGGAGAAACAATTCAATCTATCTTATAATTCCTAATAAATCCTCTATTCCCCAAAATTTTGTGTGAGAATACACCAAAAGAGCAGGTCCACCTGTCTATTCAGATTCTCCAGTAGAAACCACCATGAACCTGGTGTCTTCCTAAATTTACCTGTGATCTCCAAAATGAAATGCCTGCCCAAATCCTAGGAAATCTTAAGAAGTAGGAACTGGAGTTGATGCCTACATTAATAGCAACCCTATTGGACAGGGTAGAACTTCCTCTGTGTTTTTCTGGGAATGTAACTGTTGAAGGGAGGAGGAAGCCCTGTCTTTCTCCTGCCGAGCAGCCAGTGGTTTCAAACTATGGACCTTGTGGATCCCAGTCCAATGTGTAACCATTACACCATCAAGGCAAAGACCTTGATGATGGCCACTCCCATACTTGTCATAAAGGAGGAGAGGCTCTAACCAGAACAAGTGCGGAGTGGCCATCATCAATGTGCATGTTGAATAATGTCTAGCTGTGATTGGAATTTGAACAGGTCACATCTTAGTTCTCTAGTGCTGCTATAGCAGAAATACCACAAGCGGCACAAGTGAATGGTATTGACAAACAGTTATCGATTCCCTCCCAGTTGAGTAGACCACAAGTTTGAATTTAGGGCACTGACTCTAAAGGAAGGTTTGCTCTTTGTGGGCTCTGGGGGAATGTTTTTGTGTCTTCAACTTGTTTCATAATCCCTTGGGGATCTTTGGAGCCCTGGTGTTGTATTGTGTTACACACTGGTCTGCTAACTGCAAAGTCAGCAGTTCATCACACTTGATCAGAAAACATACATAAAGGTCAGCAGACAGACCTGGCTCTATCACTTTTTGTTTGTTATACTTTTGTTTTTCTTTTGTCCTATGTCTATCCATATAAGATAGGCAGGAAGAACAACCCAAAAGATGAGGAGGGGAGCCAACAAACTCAGGGATGAGTGAACAGCAAGAGATATAAAAATGATGGCGAGAAAGCCTGGTGGGGTTTGATGAAGTGCAATGTACCCAAGAGGAATTACTGAGCGCTGAGTGGTGAGTGAGCATGAGAGTGGGACAGGAGGAAGGTAAATGGAAATAGAGGAAAGAAGTAGGAAGCAAAAGCTATTTATAGAGGTATAGCTATAGACATGTATATATGTAAATATATTCATTTATAATGAAAGGGAGAGAGGCTAATGTACATATATTTATATGTTAAAATATTAAGATAGCAGACAGACTTTGGGCCTCTACCCAAGGCCTCCCTAAACACAAGAACACTTTGTTCTGATAACCTGGCACTCTTTGATACTCACCTTCCTGCCAAGATCACTGAAGACAAAATGGGTGCATAAGCAAATGTGGTAAAGAGAGCAAATGGTGCCCGGATATCAAAAGATATAGCATCTGGGGGTCTTAAAGTCTTGAAATTAAACAAACAACCATCTATCAGGGAAGCAAATAAGCCCACATGGAAGAAGCACACCAGCCTGTGTGATCATGAGGTGTCGACAGGATCAAGGATCAAAAGATCCGAAGCAAACAACTATATCAATGTGAATGGGGGGAAAGGGGGTGGGGTTGGAGTGGAGACCCAAAGCCCATCTGTAGACAATTGGCTATCCCCCTATAAAAGAGTTATAAGGAAGGGATGATTCAACCAAGGTGTACTATAGCACTGATGAATCACACATCATTCCTTTAGTTCCTGAATGCTTCTTCCCTGCTGCTACCATGACCCAGTTCTACCTTACAAATCTGGCTAGACCGGAGAACACACATTGGTACAGATAAGAGCTCTGAACACATGGAATTCAGGACAGATAAACCTCTCAAGAACAGTAGTGGGAGTAGTGATATCATGAGTATAGGGGGATAGTCCGGATGGGGGATGGAGAGAAGGGGGAGAAAAGGGGAACGCATGACAAGGTTAGATATATAGACCCCCCCCCCAGGGGATGAATAACAGAAATGTGGGTGAAGGGAGACAGTGGACAGTGTAGAATATGAAATAATAATAATATATAAATGATCAAGGATTCACGAGGGTGAGAGGGTGGGGTGGAGGCAAGAGGAGTTTGTACCAAGAACTGAAGTAGAAAATGTTTTGGAAATGATGATGGCAATATATGTATAAATATGCTTGATATAATTGATGTATGGAATGTTGTAAGAGGTGTAAGAGCCCCGATAAAATGATTTAAAAACAAGCAAAGCAAATAAACAAAAAACTACCAGCTTCTTTTCAAGAGAAAGACGAGACTTTCTGCTTCTTATAAGATGTTCCGTTTGGGAAACTCACAGTAGCAGCTCTGCTCTGTCCTGCGGGGCTGCTGTGAGTCTAAATCGCCTCAATGGTGGTGACTTTGGTTTTCCGGTTTGGGAGATTTCCATGTGACTTTACCTCAGTCTTTCTCCATCTCGGCTTCTCTGCTCACGTGTTTCATCCCTTCTGTCACTTTAAAGAGCTGGACTCAAGATACCAAGCTTAAACGAAAACCAAATTGACTGCCATCTTATCAATTCCAGCCCACAGTGACTTGAGGTGGGCTTCTAGACTCTCACTTTCATAGGAGGAGACAGCCTCTCCTTTCCCTCTGGAAGCAGATAATGGTTTTGAACAACTGACCTTCTGGTTAGCAGCAGTCCAATGCCTAACCCACAGCACTGCCAGGGCCCTACTCTAATTCTACCTGCTTTACATAATAAAGATCACTTATTTATAAATGGGATTATCACTTCTGCCCTAGCAGTTAGCAGCATAATGCCTCACCAGCTACCCACCTGACTTCCTAACCACAGACATGGAAGTTGGAATTTACAACTGGTGTTTTGGAAGAGACAATTTAAGCCCTCCACCTATAAGAAGTTAATTTTCTTTTCTAGTTTATCCTGTGAAAGCCATAGAAATTTTGGCAAACAGGAGACTATTTTAATAAACTTTACACCTATCATTAACCAGTCAACTGCATCTGTTTTTTATTCTATAAAATAAGGACTAACAGCCCTGCTTCCCAGCACTCTTGGAAGGGTTAACTCTGATAATGGAAGAAACAGAGACAGCACCCAGCAAGTACTTAATAACGTTTGAGATCTTTCTGTTTGTTTCCTTCTTTATTATAAGCAGGATTCAAGATGTATAGACTCTTAAATCTAAATAAAATTTCTGGGCTCAAACAAGAAACCTTAGCTTTCCTCTCTATATTAAAATATCAGATTGAAAATACCTCTAGTCTTCTGCCAATGCCATCATTGGAAATTAAATAAAAAGAAACGCAAGCTAAATCCAAGGCTTTAAAAAAAGTCTCCAAATTTCCATAAAGCAGATGTATTGTAAAATGTCACCTCCGTGAGACAAGGAGGTAGAAATCAATATAGAAAGCAGAAATGCATTATTGGTTTTCTTTTTCAAAGGCATGGTGGCCACGTCCACTCTGATTCATATTTATTTCTATTTCCATTTTGGAACTTGCGTGGATTTTTTCTCTTTTCCTGAGTTGAAATGCCAGCAACAACGTGAGAAACAAGTGTACAGTGTCAATATTTCATCTATGAGCGTTTCCGACTTTATATTGGGTTGAGGTTATTTAGCCATGTGCCAGTTTATGACTTTCTCCCCCTTTTATTGTACACGGTGAATAATATCTTTCAGGATCTAGCTCAAATACCACTTCCACGATGCAGAAAACAATAGAATTACAGAGGAGAGAGTGCCTGCCAAGATTACCTAGGTAAGCATCTTTTAAAATAATTTTCTTCTTCTTCCTATAGGTTTTGGTTGAAGCTTGGGGCTCAGGTATAGTTTAAATTCTGATTGCGCTTTTCTGCTCCATTTTTAATTCCTTCTGCTACTGTTGTTTTTGTGAGAACCTTGAAAACCCCCTCAGTGCATTAATATTGTGCAGTGTGTCATGGAATTGACCTTATGGGAGAGGGCTTCCCAGACCCTGATCCTTATGGTAGGCCAGCAGCTGATCTCTTCTTCCACCAGTGGCTGGTATTTTCCAACTACTGCCCTTCTAATTAGCAAATGAGCTCTTAACCTATGAGTATTTGTCAGCAGGGACACACCGGCCGAGGCACAGAGGGAAGGAGTCTGACTCTGGGTTGTTGATCACATCACAAAATAGTTACTATTGCGTTGGTACGAGCTCATGGCCACCCCGCTGGAGTCAGAATTGAGTTCGGCTTCAGAGGGTTTTCAATGAACGGCTTTGAGAACAAACAGTTGCCTTATGGGGCATGTCTGAGTGAACTAGAACATACAACCATGTGATTAGAGACCAAGTTCCTTACCATTTGCTCCACCAAGAAGTTTCGGTGGTTAGGTAAAGGGAAGAGGGAAGAGAAGAGTGGAAGAGTGATGGGGCAAAAACAAGGACACAGAGGACAGAGATGATCTGGGGGAGGATAAAGATGCTGGAAGGAAGATGGAAGGACCAGTCCCTTGTTTCCCAGCATCACCACAGAGCCCAAATCTGTGGACAACATAGAACACAAGAATCTTGCCCACTAATCATCTCCATGGAGAGAATCCAAAGAAGTGGGATGGTAGCCACTGGGATGGTAGCCACATCTCATCTGGGATGGTAGCCACATCTCATCTGGGATGGTAGCCACAAAGGATGACTCAGTCCACGACAAGGCATGGTATACTGAAGCTCTCTGGGGACCAGCCTAGGATGCCTTCTCTACCCAGATGGCCCTGCCACAGTGGCTCTGCGTTTGCTTGCTTTTAGGTTTATATAGTTTTCTTTCTCAATGAAAGAAATACTCAATTTCAAAAATTAAACAAATCCTCAATAATGCTTGATGTGATTGAACTATGGAATGATATGCTGTATGTGCTAACTCCCAAATAAAAATAAATAAAAAATAAAAATACAAAAACAAAAAATATGTTTATAAAAATATATAGAACCAGAGGAAACCACCTTTACTAGTTAACATACTTTTATAACCTTTTGAAATATATTGTATCCTTTTCACTTAGCAAATGTTCATGGTGTGATGACTACATGGCAGGACTATGAAAAGGACTGAGATAATAATCCAAGTGCAATTTTATGTCTGGGTTTGTTCTGTTTTGACACTCCCAAAAGGATATCCCAGATAATCAATTGCTTGCAGTAAAAATCATTTTGATGACAGAATTATTACTTTATAATGATTGATTATCATTCACTTACCAATTCCTTCTTCTTAGGAACTTAGACTGCTTTCCTTTCATTGTTCCACTATTATAAGGATGTGGGAGTGGGATGTGTTTAAGAATAGGAAATTTGGTTGGATAGTCTTAACTATTTTATGTTCCTAAATTTTATAATAACTGAATTGATTTTTGTTTTGATTCAGCATCTTTGCCAATGGGCAACTTAGAGTACCCTGTTCTACCCAGAGTAGCGCTATGCCACAGAGGTTCCAGGTCTATGAGTCTTTATGGAAGCTGGTTGCCACATCTTCCTCCCATAGAGGAAGCAGTGGGTTTGAACTGTAGACCATTTGGTTATCAACCCCCTTCTCCCCAAGGGTCCCTTTAACCGCCTGTTTGTTCTAATGTCATAGAGTAAATATCTGGAATACTTAGTTGACTTCTTCTGAGTTCTCCATCATACTCTCATCTACTATGTCTTATACACAGGTTGTGCTTCTCAGGAAATCCGTTGTATTTTAACATATCAATAAAGCCTGTTGTCATCGTGCCCACTTTGACTCCCGGTGAATCCAGGTATGTCAGAGGAGAAGTGTGCTTCAAAGCAAGGCCAGTGGTTGATTTTTTCCAAACTTCATCATGAGGCAGGACAGTGAACATGTTATCAGGAGAGGCTAGTCCCTGGAGAAGGACATCATGCTTGGTAGTGTGTGTGTGTGTGTGTGTGTGTGTGTGTGTGGTGTGAGGGGGGTTAAAAAAAGGAAGACCCTAGACAAGATAGTTTGGCTGCACAGTAGATGTGACAACAGGCTTAAACATCAGAACAATTGTGAGGATGCTACAAAACCAAGCAGTATTTCCTGCTGTTGTGCGTGGGTCACTAGGAGTCAGAACTGACTCGATGGCACCTAACCACAACAACAACAACAACACAGCCTTTCTTCCAGGGTACCTTAGGTGACGTAACCTTCAATCTCTCAGACAGTAGTCAAGTGCTTTAATGATTTAGCCCCCCCAAAGCATTCTATAATAGCCCGATCGTTAGGGGCCATGGAATGGGTTCCCACTCCGAGAGAGCCCACCCACAAGAAAGACACCCTGCCTGTCCTTAGCCTGCTCACGATCGTTCCTACATTTGAGCCCATTGTTTCAGCCACTGGATTAATTAATCTCGTTGAGGGTCTTCTTGTTTGCTGACCATCTACTTTACTACTACAATGTCCTCGTCTCAGGGACCCATGCTCCTGATAACTTGACCAAAGTAGGCCTGACCAAGCGTTCGGCGACTCTTCTTCCAGCACGGTGTGTTCATTCTTCGGGCAGTAAATATCATGTTGTCAGTAGGATAAGATATTTCACACGCATTTTTTTGCATAGTGCAGTGGAGTAAAATGAACCATATTCATTTTGGAATTAAAATTTAATTTAGACCATAAGGCAAGGTTCTTTTTTTGTTTTCTTTTCGGGCAGAGGTCGGAGAAGGCATGAGACCACTGTTTTCACATCAGCAGTGTTTGAGCCACAGGGCTTCAAAAAGTGTAAAAACCCCATTCTCTTTTTCCTTTCATTTTTCTGTAATCTTCTGAAAACCCCTCGTATTTCTGGACTGGGAATTTCCCATGCAAGCGTATTCACACTGAGATAAAAGATTGAGCTTGATATTTAAATGTTCTCTTTCTGCCTGTGTGCTTTATTTTAATAGAACATTTAAGGAATGAGAAAAGGAAATATTTACTTAGAAAGTTGAGATCTAAATTAATTAGAGAAACCCATGAAAATATCATGACCAGTACATTTGATAGCTTCAATGGCATGGTCCTACGCTTACGTTTTCCCTCCAGGTGAGATTGAAGTGAACTGGGGCCACCAGGGTGTTCCCTTCCTTATACTCTAAGGAAAGGGGCTTCTACACAGAAGGCAATAACACAGCTCAGACAGTCTTTTCTTCCCTGTTTACTCACACATTTGACAGACATTAATTAAGTGTGTTTCACCATCTATAATTAAAAGGATGTGAACCCAGTCAATAGCTGTATACAGATAATCTAGCAACCGGATGCCTCTGGCTCGAGGGTTGAGGCTTCCTAAGGCGGTCTCTTTGTTCTAACCTTCTCACCTGCGGAGCAATGCGGGCCATCTCAGCCGCACACTTGAGTGGCACTGCTAATTATGTTCTACCTTAGCTTGTGAGTGCTGCTCTCATGGAAATACCACATGTGGCGGCTTTACAAACAGAAATGTATTTTCTAACCATTTGGGAGAGAGAAGTCTAACTTCAGAGCATCGGCTTAGGAGATTTCCTCTCTTGGCTGGCTCCAAGAAAAGGTTTTCTCTTAGCTACTGTTCCTCAGCTCTTCGGCAGTGGTCACGTGTCCTGATAGCTACGCTTCCCTTATCAAGCCTTATCAGCTGGTGTTCTAGCTCCAATGTGATCAGCTTAGGACACCCACTATGCCCCACACAGATAGTGTTGTTGCAGAACGGACCAAATACAGCAGAATGAAACACCATCTGGTCCTGGAGCGTCTTCACAATTATTGTGTTTGAGCCCATTCACCGTGCCCATCCTTCTCTGTGATGGTCTTCTTGTTTTTGTGCTGACCCCTACTTTACCAACCATGATGTCCTTTGCCAGAGATCGGTCTTTCCTGATAACATGTCCAAAGTACATGAGCTTAATCTCTCCACCACCACTTTTGAGGACCATCCTGGCTGAACTTCTTCCAAGACAGGTGTATTTGTTCTTCTGGCGGTCCACGGTCTCTTCTAATGCTCTCCACCAACACCATCTTCCAAAGGCATCGGCTCTTCTGCAGTTTTCCCGACTGCGTGTCTGTCCTACAGGAATAAGGCCCTGTTAGCATAGCAAAGAACCCTCTTCCCAGAGAAGCTTACGCCCAAAGTCTTAGGCCGGCTCTATGCCTTTGCATGGCTCCCTACTTCTAGCGAGCTTAAAGGACAGTGTAGACACACAGTGTTTTCCAGTCTGTACTCTTTAGGGCAGTGGTTTGCAACCTTCCTAATGCTGCGACCCTTTCATATAGTTCCTCATGTGGTGGTGACCCCAACCATAAAATTACTTTTGTTGATACTTCATAACTATAATTTTGCTATTGTTATGAATTGGATCCCTGTGAAAGGGTTTTTTCGATCCCCAAAGGGGTCATGACACACAGGTTGAGAACCACTGCTGTAGGGGAACATTATTATCTCTTTTATTTTTTGAAGTAGCTAGGTAGGCTTAAACCATAGACATTTGGTTAATAGCTTTACCCCTAACCATTGTACCCCCAGGGTGACTTTCCATAAGGAGAGAAGATAGGGTTTCCAATATATATTTTTGATGGACACAGTAGAATCATTAACTCCTTCCATAGCAAACCACAACATGCTGTTGGAGAAATACTGACGTGGAGCTGTAAAATGAATATGCACTTAGAAAATTCCAGTTCAAATCTCAGCTCTGTGCCATTTTAACTTTAAGGTCTTCGATGCGTTAGATGTTCATCCGTCAGAGCACTCAGCAAGCCTCAAGTATTTGGTGGGAGGATTTAAACCAACTAAGCAGATTCCTACAGTGCAGTGGGTCTGCAGTCACACTGGTGGCGAAAGAGGAGGCAGTCTGCTCACATCTGGATTCACAGTCTCAGCAACCGATGGCGTGGTTCTACGTGGCCCTACAGGTTTGCTATGAGTCAGAATGAGCTTGAGGGAAGTGGATGTGGTTGGGATTTGAGTAGACCTACGTGTTCCCTTTGTAGTAATTCTATGAACTGTGTGTCATGTTTATCAGGATTTGAAAGATGAGCTCTCTGAACAAGGAGTAGTTAAAATCTTACCTAAAGTAACACAGATAACTTTTGGAGCTAAGATCTTAATCCTTGCTGCCTTTTTTCAGAGCATAAAACTGAATTCACCAAGTTATATTGCCTTTCGGGCTTTGTCTATTTTAAGATTTAGTTTATTCATTTTAAAACATGAGATAATTCCAGTATATACTAGTATAGTTTCATGGATTGCATTAAAAAGTTATACATTCACACACAAGTTTCATGATCCTGGGGAGAGAGGAGGGTGCACCCGATGTATTTTTGTTGAATTCAAATGGACTCTATTAAGGAAAACAAGTGATTCCCCCTTTAACCTACAACTACTGTCATCAAGAGGACGCTGACCTCTGGACGCCTAGAGGACAGAGCAGAACGGCTCCTTTGGGTTTCTGAAACGGAATTATTACAGGGGACAGGCAGTCTCATTTTGCTCCTAGAGAGTGGCTAGTGGGTTTGCACTGCCAGCCTAGCAGTTAGCAGCACCACGGTTAACCCACTATACCACAAAGTCTCCTTCTGCAATTTAAAGAAGAAAAGGGGAAAAAAGTAAAGATGTTCTAAGTGAATTTATATTCTCCTCTCAAGCTACCATACTGCTGAGTTCTAACCATTAGTTTGCAAATATTCAGGACTCCTCCTCCAAATAGTCATGACCTCATGCACAATGGAGTGAAATACTGGTCCACCCTCTGCCATCACCAAGAGACCTTACAGAGCAGAGCATCTTGATCCAGACTGTTTTCAGACCTGTTTGTGGCAGTAGATGACCAGGCTAGCGTGGAGAGAGACTTCATTTCTCAGGTCAGTAGGAACTAGATTCCTGTGTGCAAATTCAGGTCTCTCCATTACCAAGGAACTGCCAACGTCTCCTTTAGCTGTACACTGTTGTTAAGATGGTGGTGGTGGGTGGGTGACATCAAGTCAATTTTGACTCATCGTGAGGCTTTCTGACAGAGTGGAACTGTCCCATGACATGTCCTGGGTTGTCAACCTTTCAGGAGCAGATGGCCAGGCCTTCCTCCTAGGGAGGCTCTCGGCAATTTTGAGCTGTCACCATGCTAGCTAGCGTTCACTCACTATCATTGAGTGGATTACAATTTGTAGTGATCCTATAGGACTGGGTATGAATATCCCTGTGGGTTTCCAAGACTGTAACTGTTCACAGAAGAAAAAAGCCTCATCTTTTTTCTGTCAAGCAGTGATTTTGAACTAATGACTTTGCAGTTTGCAGCCCAAAATGCCACCGACTACCCCACCAGGGATTCTGTGAGTTGGCAGCCAAGAACTTCACAAGTTTGTCACTAGTGTGTCTTGGTTACAAATAGCAACACAGATTCACTACTTGCTCTCTGAATGCCGTGTCTTGAACAAATTTACAAACATCAAATAATCTAGTTCTCCCGAAAACCTAAACAGCAGAGAATATTATTATCCTCATTTTATAGGTGAGGAAATTGAGGTAGACAAAGGTTAAGAAACTTGCCTAAGCCATTCAACTACTAACTAGGGACCCCAATGCGACCCAGAACTTTGCGGCCAGGGCCTATTTGTTCCACTTCCATGCACTATCTCTGGATTGGGCTGTGTATGCCCTCAGATCAAGGGGACTTTGTTCATTTGTTTTAAAACATTTTCCCCTGACATAATTTGTGTCATAGAATAAGCAAGTGAAATTGTGGATTCTTAGTATCTACTTAAAAAAAAAACCTGTCACTGATGGAGAGCATGGAAGGTTAGGGGGAAGGTAGAGAGACCTCCTTTTCTGTAACACATTTACTGGGTTTGGGTTTTTTTTGAATCAATAAAGAAGTGAATGAATAAATGATTAAACAAATTACACCTGGGCTAAGGTGGCCTTGAACCATGCTTTAGTGTGTACAGGCATGCAGGCGTGAGCAGGGTTTCCTGGACAGGATCAGGACTTGCAGGGAGAAGGACTATGTGGCTGAAGCGGATGTGCATGGTGCTGAAGGATGCTGAAGCCTCTCCTCTGAGTCTTGATTATGTTGAATTGAACTCTTGATAACTCGGGTACCTGACTACATCTGCAAAGCTCCTGGTTTATCAGGCTTCAGAGCTAGGTAACACTTGCTAGGCTAGGTGTCACCTGCAGTTGGAGAGCAAAGCATGTACTATGAGCTGGGTGGCTCCGTCATCCCTGGTTTCCATAGGAGTTGATCATCTGCTTGAGTCTCACTTAGCAGGTGAGGTTGTTGCTTCTTTCCTTATGCTTTATTTTCCCAAATGTTAACTTAACATATATAGCTTTTAAATCCCAAAATATCACTTGCTTTTTTTTATGGTGTATGTATATATTCCCCCAACCTGTCAGTCATCACAAGTAGAACTCCAGCGTTCAAGTTCACCGATTTGAGGGAGTAAACCTGGGTTATGAAAATCTCATCTAATTGCCCAAGCCACCAACAGGAAAGGGAAGAGTGAATACGTCACCTGAAATATTTCTAAAGGAGTCACCTGTGAAATCAGGAATCACTTGTTCGGTGGACTCCTTTTACCCTGGGACTCTCTCTGCTGTGTCATGGGAAAGCTTCCCAAGTGTTGGCTCACTGGGTAAAGGCAGCATTACCCAGGACTCCCGGTTAGACGAGAGCCCTGGTGGAGGCATGGCTCAAGTTCCAGGTTGCTAACCAAAAAGTCAGTGCTCTGTGTGAGAAAAGACTTGTCAATCTGTTCCCATAAAGATGACAGGCAGCCCTGAAAGCCATATAGGACAGTTCTGTTCTGTTCTATAGGGTTGCTATGAGTTGGAATTGACTTGGTATAATGCAGCAACGATAGGTTAGCCGATTGATCTCTTCTTTCCAAATTTACTCATTGCACACCCCTAGGCAAGTGTGTTGGAAAAGTCTATTTCACATTTAGCATTCAATTCCCATTTTGCCTGCAATTTTCTGTCTACAAAGGCTAGTAGCAAGTCTTCATTTCTCAGGTCACTAGCAAGTAGATTCTTGTGTGCAAATTCAGGTCTGTCAATTACAGGCACTGGAGTGATTTTGAGCTTCAATTTTCTTACAACTTCCTAATGATTGTCCTGTGTACTAGAGAAACTATCAGAATTTCCCTTTAAGAATCCCCCCAAAGAGTTGATATAACCTTCTGAGCTGCCTTCTCCACCCTAAATTTCATTGGCCCAGAAGAACGACTCAGCAACGATTGTTTGGACAGGACCTTTGAGGCCGAGGCCATGTGCCTGATTCTCCTGCCTCCAGACCAGAGCAGGTGTTCAATAGGCAACTGTGCCAGGGGTGGTGGCCCAGGGAGCAGCTACTTCCCCAATCCCCATTTTCTCCCTAATGGAAGGTCTTCCAACCTCAGTTGTGACAGCTCCGGGGCTCTTCTTTCACCCTTCTGCAATTCTGTAAGCACATCAGTCCTTCTAGGAGTTCACGGTCTTCTGAAGGAAACTGAACGTGGCTTCCGTTTCCTGCTGAGAGCCCAGAAGGTCCTTCCCTGAGCCCTCAGTTAATTTACGTATTTTGTGAGACTAATGAAATGCTGAAATGCAGGAGCCTGGAACAAATTATTCCGTGAGTTTCATATTCTTTTAGTTGAAGACCTAGGCTGGAAAAAAAAGTAAAACCTCCAGACAAATGATCCCTCAGTAGATAATCCAAACACTGTCAAGTGAAAAGTGAAAAGTTTCATGCAAACATTTCTTAAAATACTATGCCCTTTCAAATGTCTGTCATGTGCCAAGTGGCATGCCAGGCCATGTGCATGCAGGTGTAAGTCACAATATCTGGCTATAGAATATAAAAATAAGACAGGAGGCGCCAATGGGTTGGTGCTAACCAAGGTGCAGAGGTGAAGAAGGTTCTGGAACCACCTTCAACTCTGCCCTCAAGCTCCTCATGTGAGGTTCAGCAGCTGCCCTGAGGGATTTGATTTGCAAGAAATGGTGCTGCTCTCTCACGCCTATCAGGGAAGGGACGTGCTATTTTTATTTAGGCCAGTTGTCAAGTATCAATAAAAACACCATCGCAACCCCCCACCCCAAACAAAAAAAGAAGCAATCATTTCTTGACAGAGCTTCTGTTTAGGTCTGTACATTGCTGGGGGTCATGGTTCCATCTCTCTAATCATTCCACAAAGGGTTCTGTGCTCTTTGATTTAGACCAGGGTAAAGTGGCAGTTTGGGCACGCTTGAAGGACTCAAATCATGTCTCTTTTCAATGTTCATAGAAGTTGGGGTAAAAGGAAATATGAAGGGGCAATACCAGGGCTTTCAAGTAGATGGGGTAAGGCTTCCTGATGAAATTCCCATAGAAAAAGACTCACCTCCTTCAATTATTGAGCATTGTTCTGATGGGGGAAAAATCTCAGCACAACTTTCCTGGTCTTTTTCTTACAACTTCTTCACAAGCTCCTGTGATTGTCTTGTGTACTTGAGAACATCTATCAGAATTACTCCTTTAGAATCCCACCAAATAGTATCCATAACCCTGCAAGCTGACCTCTTGGCCTTGAATTTAACTGGCTCAGCAGAACCTCTGAGAAGCCACTGTTTTGATTGGATCTTGCTCTCTGAATCATATCGATACATTCAAGACTCATTCCTGATTATGTTTTGTTCCATAAACATCATCTGCATTTGCTTAATCTTCCTTAAAAGACTTATGGACTTATGGACTTATGGAAAGATCAAATCATCGGACAATGCTTTGGGTATCAATCAAATCAAATGCTCGCAGAGGCCCAGATGTTCACTTAAAATTGAAAATGCTAAACTATGTTAGACCCCAACTTTACTATCTCATCAGCAGTAAGTCTGCGCTCTTCTGTGGACGTCAACCACAGTGTCTTTACTCATCAAATCTGACCATCTTCCCTCTCTTGGCTCATCTTTGAGACCTTTACAACTTTCCATATAATGTCCGTTTCATATAAAAACTGTAGTTTTACGTGGGCAGCACAATCAAATTGAAAGGCTTCGATGATCTGGGAAGATGTCCACCTGGGTTTTTGCCAAACGTCTGAAATTAGCTCTGACCTCAAAATTGTTTTGTTTTTCCTATGGCACAAGATAATTTTTAAAGGGCCCTAAAGAGACTAACACAAGGCATCAGTGAGGAAATGTATCTACTTATCTGTACCCATCCACTTATCTTAGGGGCAGGTTTAAATATATTTTCTTTGGAATGAACCCATTTTGTATGGACTAAAACATTAGGAGCAGCACTTTGTCACATACCTTCTGCCTTAGCCTGGGTCCTTAGAGCAGAATCAGGGGAAATGGCTCACACTATTGGAGAAGTAGGAATGTTCCCAGTTCAGGTAAATTCCAATTCTGTGGGTCATATATTAATCTAGAGGGTTCTCATTCCTCAAATAGCTTCAGGGGTTGTTAAATCCAAGACTGACAGGAAGATGGCAGGCCACTGAGAACTCCTAGGATTGGCAGACAATATAGCAGACCATTGGCTCAAGTCCAAAGAAACCGAGGTAGATATACCAGATGCACCGTCCAGATCCAGCCCCAAACAAGCACGTTTTTCAACAGTGTCCACTTATATAGGAAGCAGCCCACTCTCTTCAAGAGATTTTTCTCACTGGGATTTCTTGGTCTTATTTGCCAAACCACTGAGAATCCTAGAACAGCCAGCCACGTTGACACAAAATTTTAACTCATGATGTATATATGACTTACTCATTATTCAAGGAGTTCACTATTAACTGAGAGACACAGGAAGGGCAAGGTCTGAAGGGCTATAATTATGGGAGGCACAGGAAACAGATACATGCCACTAACCATACCAGACAAATAAGATGTCATGCGTAGAACAGAGGAGGTGTGATTAGTATTTAGAGACTAGTCAAAGATAAGATATAGTTTACACAACATTGCTCCATCCAATTTCCCTCTTCATGCCAACTTACAATTGTATCTCCTACCACCGGTCACTATGAGGCCGAATAAGCATGATGACAGTGAGCCAGAGGTTTACACAACTAGCCTCCCTTGAAACTAGCCCATGGGCGTGGGAGAAACCCTCAGACCCATAGAAGTCTGAGGAATGCTTTCTCCCTAACTAAGAGAGTGGTGCATCGATTTTAACCCTATCACTCTTCCTGATTCATCCATGCTATCATTTGAGAACGGCATATTTGAGTAATGGCAAGACTCTTTTCACCATGAGAAGAAAAAAAAAGTTGGGATATAGTGACCCCCTGGACAGTGTAGAATTGCCTCTGTGGCTTTCTGAGGCTGTAAATCTTCATAGGAGCAGAAAGCCTCATCTTTCTCCTGACCTTGTGGTTTGTAGCCCAAAGTGTAACCCATTATACCACCACATGTAAGTCCTTTGAAATTAGGCATTTCATGAATAAAAAATACTCTAAATAATATAGCCATGTGGAGTGTGTTTGAGGGTAGATGTGTGTTCAAGGGCTGGGAGGTTAATTTGTGGCATAGAGGACAAAGGGAAGAGGGGAATCTGACATGGCCGGGACCACAAGTTCAAGTAGAGAGTGCTGCCAGAGAAAGCTAGAGATATAAAACATGGCTAATCATCATATCTATTCCAGGCCTTCTAGGAATCATGGAAGGTTGTAGGGGAGATTGGAGGCTTTTCCAGAATGTGCATTTGCTTAGAAAGAGTGTTGCTGCTTATATCTGTTGGCTTTGGAAGCCTTTTGAGTAAGGCTGATAGAGACCTTAATGGCAAAAAGTCTCTTAATCATTCTAATTTTTGTTGAATGCCTTCAAGCCAATTCTAGCCCACAGTGAGTTCATAAGAAAGAGTCGAGCTGCTCCATTGAGTTTTTCAGACTAAAATCTTCACAAGAGCACATCAGCTGGCCTTTTCTCCTACAGATCTGCTGGGAGGATTTGAACTGGGCTACGCTGTCAAGCTATCAGAATGTCTATGTTAATTGTGCTGTGGTTAGGTGTTGTTGCGTTAACTGTGATGCATAGTGACCCTCTGTACAGCAGAATGAAACATTTTCTGTTCATACATCATCCTCATAATTAATTGTTGGTATGCTTGAGCCTGTTGCTGCAACCACTGTATCAATTTGTGTTGTAGAGGCTATTACCAACCATGGTGTCGTCTTTCTCCAGAAAGTGGCCTCTCCTAGTACCATATCTGCAGTAGGTTATCTTTAGACTTGGTCATTCAGAGATCAAAGGGCTTATGGGGCGTAAAAGGTGGACATGTTCATGAGGTCCAGGGGGGAGCTCAAGCTAAGCCACAGATAGTCCTTAAACTCCAGCAGAAGCATGCAGATGTGGGAATGGATGAGATGTTTCCCCAACAGCAGAGTGGAAATGAACCATAAGCCTCTTGACGAAAGGGCCGACAGAGCCCCTGTGTGCTGCAGAGGACGGCCTCTCCTCCACTGTGCTGTGATTTTTCTAGCGGGTTGCTTTGCCCGTGCTTAGAGCAGGGAAAGCCAGGTTCTAGGTCAGCCTGACAGTGGGAGGAGATGAGCTAGAGCCACGACTCTCCACAGTAAAGGCACAGTAGGGTGTGGCCACTGAGACCAGGGGATCCAGAAGCTGCTGCACCTTCTGTGAAACCAACTCCTCATGACAGGTGTCTTTTGACCTTACAGATCCTTTTAGCATCCATTGCTCCATCGTTCCCCTTAAACCTCTCCTGGCAATTTACGACAACCCTATCCATGCCAGAGTAGAACTGTACTTTGTTGGGCTGGTCTTTCAAAAGTCGATTGTCAAATCTTTCTTTGGAGGCACTTCCGGATAGCTCTGAACTTCCAATCTTCCTGTTGGAAGCTGAGCCTGTTAACCTTTTGTGCCACAAAGGAGCTTCCTTGTCTATCATGCCTTAGGGATCCCATGTCTGCAGCAGGAAACTAATCAGCAATCGGTTGTGAATTCAAACTTAGAGAAATCTAGAAATTCCAAGTCTAACCATCATGCTTAGACTCCGCCCCTTGGGACATCTGAAGAAGGGAGGATTACCTATGGATAGGCTTGAGGCTACAAGTCTGTAGGGATCAGCTTTGCTCTGTGGCTCGCCCATCAGTTGAGATTCGCTGCCCAGGGACACAGGGAGCAGGACAGCAGCCTTCTGTTCTCAGCTGACCTTGGCTTGTTTCTGAGTGTTGTAGGGAAACCGAAGTTGTAGGGTCGTCTCCTGAATGGAGGACACACAGTTCCCAAGTTATGTCATCAAAACAGCAAAGACCGTCTCATAGACAAGAACATGTTGGGTGAAAGTGGGGAGGAGGAGATAAGAATTAAGAGTCAGGAGACTGATATATTGTTCTGTCTTTATTGCATTAAAATAGAAATAGTTTCTCGTCAAAATACCCACCGTGTGTGTGTATTTATCATAAAAACCCAGAGGGGATTTCAATAGCTCCATTTACAATCCCTCTGCCAGGCAGGCAGGCAGGTCGTTTTTCTGCCTTTCCACCCCCGCCCCCTCTTCTTCTATTGACAAAAGAGTTTGGGGAGAAGGCGCTTTTCCGTCATTACTTCTGGAGCAGTCAGTATAGCCTTAAGGAAGAACAAAAATGTGACTATAACAAATTGGGCCTCCTACTGGGGCTGTGATGGCTCCCACAGCGGGGGAGAGAGCCAACCAGCAAGGTACTTGACATGCTGGCTGGTGGACTCAGGCATTAACAATTAAAAGAAGGTTAGAGAGGTTGAGGCTCAATGGGGGATCACCGGGTGTTTCTATATGCACACAGCTTCCAGGTTACATGTTTGGGCCTCATTTAACTGATCATAAAGCCCTCTATGAATCCCTGGTGAGTACAAATGGTCAACGTGTCTAAAAGGTTGGAGGTTCAAGTCCAGCCAGTGGTTCCTTAGAAGACATGCCTGGTCATCTACTTTTGACAACTCAGACATTGAAAACCATGAGGAGGATACTTCTATTGTGACACCTGAGTGCCGGCCATGCTCTGAGTGGCCTTGAGAACAAAGGGACTAGTACTGCTGACTAATTTCAATCTGGAAGTCCTCCATGATCTCACCACCTGGAAAGCACTTCATCCAAGTAGGCCAAGCAGTTCCTCTGTCCCAATTGGCTTCTGTACTCATATCGGGATTCACTCAACATTCCTTCAAAGTCTCCCTGCTCCTCCAACTCCTTCTGTGCCCCTGCCACTCTCCTCCCAGGTAGCCTCAAGACCTGTTCCTGACATCAATCCATCTCCCAGGCCTCTTGAACTCCCTCTTCCTAATCTTGCCACCCTTCCCTGTTCCATTTCAGAAGAGGCAACCAGAGTAGCTGCCTTGATATCTGAAAATATCCACGTGGGAAGCAATGCTTACAAACATCGACTGAAAGCTTGCCAACTCAGCTGGTCAGGAGAAGATTTGCGGTTTGAAATTAGCTAATGGCTCCATGGAAGAATTAAACAAAAAATTAACAAACAAAACATACTTACTGCCTTTAACTAGATTCCAACTCAGAACAACTCTATAGGACAGGGTGGAACTGCCTCCACGGGTTTCTGACACTGTAACTCTTTTAGTTTTTTAATAAGTCATTTTAGTAGGGGCTCTTACAGCTCTTATAACCATCTATACATCAATTGTATCAAGCACATTTGTACATATGTTGCTATCAATGTTTTCTGTTTGAGCTCTTAGTATCAGCTCCTCTTTTTTCCCTCCCACCTACGTGAACCCTTGATAAATTATATATTATTATTATTATTTTTATATCTTACACCATCCGTCTACCATTCACCCATGGTTCTGTTGTTCATCCCCTTGGGTAGTGGGGAGGGGAGAATATATCAAATATTGCAATTGGTTCCCCCTTTCTCACTCTTCTCCGCCCACCTTCCACCTATCCTCATGTTTTTGCTAATCCCAATATTGTTCCTGGGGGTTTATCTGTCCTGCATTCTGTGTGTCCAGAGCTCTATCTGTACCAGGGCACATGCTCTGGTCTAGCAGGGTTTGTAATGTAGAATTGGGGTCACGGTAGTGGTGGGGGGTGGGGGTGGGGCAAGCATGGAAGAACTAGGGGAATGGTATCTGTTTCATCCGTGCTATTCTGCACCCTGACTGGCTCATCCCTTCCTTATGACCCTTCTGTGAAGATGGGCTTTGGCCCTCCACCCAGACTCCCCTCATTCACATTGATATAGTTGTTTGTTTTTGGTCTTTTGATGCCTGATACCTGATCCTGTGGACACCTTGTGATCACACAGGCTGGCGTGCTTATTCCATGTGGGCTTCTTGCTCCTCTGTTAGATTGCCACTTGTTTAACTTCAAGCCTTTATGACCCCAGACTCTGTATCTTTTAATAGCTGGGCACCATCAGCTTTCTTCACCACATTTGCTTATGCACCCATTTTGTCTTCTGAGATTGTGTCGGGAAGGTGAGCATCACAGAATAACAAGTTATTAGAACAAAACAGGTTATTTGAGCAAAGTGTTTTTGCATTAAGGAAGTACTTGTGTAGAGGCCCAATGTCTGTCTGCTTTTTTAATACTTAACCTATAAATATATGTATATAGACCTATATTTCTATCATCATATATTACTATATTTACATATATACATGTTTATATTTATATCTCCATAAATGTCTTTTGCCTCCTAGTTCTTTCCTCTATTGCCTTTTACTTTCTTCCTGCCCCATTGTCATGTTTGGCCTTATTTGGCTCTCAGTACGTACTCTCAGCTACATTGCCCTTGATCAAAACCGCACTAGCAGGCATCTTACACTCTCCTCGCCATCTATTTCAGATCTCTTTCTGTTCCCTTATCCCTGGGGTTGTTGGCTACCCTCACCCTTCCTGTTTCCCCAGAACCACCAGTCCCGTTGTTTTTGGATTGTTTATCTTGTCTATTTTATATAGACAGACAGAAAGAAGAAGGAGAAGATGAAGACGAAGAAGAAAATCCAGGCCTATAAATAGTTCCAGGTCTGTCTGCTGACCCTTAAGTATGTTTTCTGATTGAGTGTGATGAGGTGCCAAGCCCTGCCCTCTGAGTCTGAAGCCTGTTTTCAGGGTTCCTTGGGGGCTTCTTTGCTTGGCTCCCCTTGTTGCTCTATTGCACTCCTTTCATGTTTCCCCAGTGTAGGGGGGTCAGAACCAGGCACAATTCCTGTGGGTCAGTGAGGGGAAGTGGAGTCTCAGGTGGGTCAGGCATTATGGCCCTCTCTGTGCCTTTGCTGCTCTGAGCAGGAGTGTGGTCCTCAGGGCTTGGTGAGTCAGGATGCAGTTATCTCTCTCTCTCTCTCTCTGTCTCTCTCTCTCTCCCTCTTAGTTTGCTCTTGCGTGGACTGGACAGACCTGTCACTCTCTCTGGGCTACATCTTCAGTGCTGTTCTCTGTAGTGCCGTCTTCTCAGGAGTCAACGTAGCTGGGATTGGGGCTGGGCCCCAGATCTCTCTATTAGTTCCCTGCTTCATGCTGGTATGTTGCCCTCAAGGCCTGGTGTATCAGGTTGAGGTCTTGTCTCTCTCTCCTTCCCAGTGGGTTGGTTAGTGCCCTTTTCCCCCACTATCTGTGGAGGTAGCTAGTCCCCCACAACAAATCACGGGTTCAGTAAGTGCAATTGTATGGTTAAGATATAGAAAGATTATATTAAAGTCATAGGTAATAAAAGGAGAGAAAAATAAAGAGGTCAGACACATTTCATGGTAGTGTGCTCACCTCAGCTCCTCTTTGTGGTACACATGGAGATGGGGCATGAGAGGGCAGGAGAGAGCTTATATCTCTTTAGGGGCACGCATGCCTCCTAATTACAGGTAAAGACATACATCACAGGAAGGGGTTGTACAATAGGCATAAGCGTAACAGGAAGGGGATGAGCTAGAGGTGTACCCATAATAGGAAGGGGAAGGACTAGGGGTATACACGTGACAAGAAGGGCAGACCCCAGGTTCAATATGGAAGCCTAACCTTGGTCACCCTTGAGTGGGCTTGACCTCCCTGGGCTCTCCGTCAGGGAAACAATCTACTACTATCCTTATCAGAAGGGAGTGGGCCCTACTTAGGGTGGGACAGACTATACAGTCTGATTACTCAAGGTGGCCGATAGTCCTTAGGGAGAATGAGCTCTGACCTACTTCTGTTGACCTCCAAGTGTAGTCATTTGCCAGGTGTAGCAAGCAGCTAAGTTTAGCATATATTTGTGGGAGACAACTTTGGAGAAATCTTTCAGTTTCCCACGACTATTCGTGTCCTCTTTTGTTTCTTTTCCCCTCCTTTTAGTTGGCTGCATATGCATCCCTGGGTTGGGTCTGACGCCTGCCACAGTGCCTGGGCCTTGCCTGGGAATGTATGCATTTAGTGGCTTTCCCCCTATGCCCCTTGTGCTTTTTAAGCTTACCTCAGTGTACTCATGTTGCATATGTCCTGGGAGCAGAACGCCTCCTCATTCTCTCTTGGAGCCACAGGTGGTTTTGAGCTGCTGATCTACAGTTCTGCAGCACAATGCATAACCACTACACCACCATGACTTTTCCATGGAAGAAAAGACTGGACAATTTGCTCCCAGGATGAGGAGAGCTTGGGAAACCCTGTGGAAATAGATCTACCATAACGTATGCGTCACTCTTAGTTGGAATAGATGAAAAAAAAAATCCAGCCTCATATCTATTGAGTTGCTATTGACTCATAGAATCCAGGGACCTGATTCCATACTAACACCAAATGTTTGCCAACACCTTCAACATTAAAAAGAGGTTTGAAGGGGAGTTTTGTTTTGTTTCTTTTTAGGTACTTGTTAAGCAGTTCTTATATTTTAAGTACGTGTTATTCACCTCTTCATTAATAGAGAAAACTGTTAACTTCACAAATTAAATTCATGTAATTCTGTTAGGTAGACTAGCGTAGGGCTGGGGAATGTCCGTTAATGCATGCCCACAAGGCCAAGCTACGGGAACAAAGGAGTGGCACACTGCACATGCCCAGAGGCTCAGGTTTCCCACCGGGAGGCATGGGTGGGCGTGAACCTGAATTGGCCCACCTAGGCCAGGTGAATTCAATTCAGTCAATGGGGTCAATCAGGGGTCATCCACCACGCCTCCCCGTGGAATCCTTTAAAAGGCAGGAGCCGGGAGACCTTAGAGGGATTTTTGTGTGATGCCGAGCCCCTCGGGAGGAGCCCCTTGGATGCCGTGTAAACCTGAAACTTCCTCATAAAACTCACTTGGATCACATACCAGGCGTAGGCATGAATTCTTTCTCGCGCAGTGCCAAGGACCGAGGTATATCTAGCTCCAGAGAGATCTAACAATTCTAATTTTACTAACACCATCAGTAAACAGAAAGGGAGGGGACAACTTTCCATGTTGTACACACAGGATGTGAAGACCTGCAACTGGGTGACCACAATGGGTGTCACATGTCCTTCCTTCCCCAGGCCAAGTATTTCCAGCCCAATGGTCTAATTGTTTTGACAAGTCTCACCAGAGTGCCTACGCCTTTGACAGATAATTAATGAATGCCCATGAGTTGTTTCCTGGGACAAGCCCATGATCAGGAACTTGAATATGGAAAGGCATGTCTCCAGGGAATCCTGGTCAGTAGAGGGCAGTGGACAGTAACTTGGCAGGGACACTGACCATCTGAGCCTATGCTTTCTAGGTCACAGTGGGCAGTGAGGGGCTCTTTGGTAGAAGTTACAATAAGAGGCAGGCAGAACCTTTTTGCTAGTCGCTTCTAATAACCACTCCTCTTTCCATCCAATACCTTTTCCTCATTGAACAGCAGAACAAAGCACAGGGAACAGGCAGTGTCCCAGATCTAGTGCAAAATGAGGTCTACATCGGGCCACACGTGATTCTTATCCTGAAGGAGCTGGTGAGGGAAGAACTTATTCAGAGTCACTCATCAGCAGGCTCAGGTGGATGTCTGATCATCAGACTGTACTTTCTCCACTCTATAGTTCCTCTTCCCAGAAATATCTCCAATGCTGACATTCTTTTCCTCTGGTATCGTTTCCTTTTCTCATATTACTGCCCCCTCATCCTTTCCTCTAAGGTGGTGGAAAGACTCCAAGTGACTTCCATCCAATCTTCACGCAAACTTTGTCTCCACAATCCTTGTATACCCTGATAGACTTCCAGCACTGAAGGTGATTGGCCAGGAATCAAAGCTGGTCTCCAACATGGAAGGATTGCATTTGTCCATCGAACACATTGCCTTGGGCCACCTGGAGAAGGACCTTCTTGTTTTGTACAATGTATGGGGGTGTAAGGCACCAATTGGGGGGGTAATCTGGCCTTCACCTGGATTTTCAGGGAAATGATAGTGGTCATTTTCTTGGATCTCTGGAGTGGCTGCAGCTGCTGTGTGCATTTGAGATGGACCCTTGAATTCCCTAGGAGGAGATGAGTTGAGACTCCAGATCAGAGGAAGGGGTACAAAGGGACTTAACGATTGTTATGAGCTTCAAGTGCCAGGGCTCAAGGGCCTGGCTAAACCATTCAAAGAGGAAGGCAGGGCATTCCTTCCCATCTAAGTGATCTGGGAAACGACAGCGGGCCCTGGATGAGAAGTCTTCTTTGAATCTAAAAGGCTATGTTACCTTCAGGGGGAAGAAGAGCAGGAGGGGATGGGACTGGCACATTATGACATTATGAAACCGTTTCCCAAAGAAAACCCATCGTCATTGAATCAATTTCAAATCACAGTCACCTATGTTGTCTCACAGTGGTTCTGACTCATAATGATGCAATGACAAACAGAACCGCACAGTACCCGGCTCTCAGTCCCACAATTCTTTTATGTGTGAGCCCATCAATGCAGCCGCTGTGTCCATGCTCCATGTCGAAAGTCTTTCTCTCTTCCCTTCCCCTCTACTTTACTAAGTGTCCTTTCCTAGGGGCTGGCCTCTCCCCATCACATGTCCATCGCACATGAGAACTCTTGCTGCCCTGGTTTCTGTGGAGCAGTCTAGCTATACTCCTTTCAAGACAGACCGGTGCATCCACGTTTGGCAGTCTGTGGTTCTTGCAATATTCCTCACCAGCACCACAATTCAAAGGCATCCACTCTTACTTGGTCTTCCTTAGTCAAGGTCCCATAGAGTTTCCAAGGCTGTAAGTCTTTATGGAAGCCACCTGTCACATCTTTTTCCCAAAGCCACAGGCAAATTCTAACCACCAACCCCCGGTCAGCAGCCAATGTTTAACCCACTGCCCCACCAGGGCTCCTTGCTACCTAAAGAGTGTGTGGCTGTGACAAACTTTGCACAGAACCTGAACTTCCCTCTGTGACTCAGAAGGATATGGCTTTGAAGAAAATCAGATAAAAAAATTAAACCACTTGTGTGTGTGTGTGTGTGTGTGTGTGTGTTGTGGGGGGCACATTTGGATAAATCGTGAGTCCATGTGTGATCCCAGAAAATACATTTAGCAACAGTCAGCTTGGCAACATGCTTAGATTATTCAAGTGGTAATTGGTGTCTCTGTGGTCCCTGGTCCCTGGCCCTAAGTTTGTAAGGGGCACCTTACGGTAGGAGCTGGTCTAAACCATGGTTCAGACTCAGCAGGGACCAGGACCTCAATGTCCTCCAGTGAAGGTTTTGGAACAGAAGGTGGCTGATGAGCTCTGATTACTGCCTGCCTCCCCTGCCCATGGGAGGGCCCATCTTCACTGAGCTGAGCGCTCCTTGGGCCGGGGCAGACCCTTCTGGAGGTAGACATTGCAATCAGACTCTGATGACCCCAATCACCTGCCAGGTAAAACCCATCCCAGGTCCCAAAAGACAGGTAACCACAGTTAAGCCTTCTCTCCTCCGCCCACCCCCCATAAAGACCCCCTCCCAGACTTGTAAACAGACTATATCCACCAGGTTCACTCAGGAGCAGAGCCAATGTTGGAATATCCAGTCAGCCAGGAAAGCACAGCCTGACTTGTGCTTACTTACTCATGTGTAAGGATGTGTTTCACAGGATTTCCTGACATCAAAGATGACACTTTCAGGTCTGGATGGCATCTGTCCCTCTCCCAACCTCATGGCCTCTTCCTACAGAATCAAAACTTATTTTCAGAGTTATCCTCTAAGACAGAAACTGAGTGCATAGTCAGCAAGGGATGCACAGGCTTACTTGTGCTTACTAACCTATGATGAATACTCACATGATTTCCACCACATCTTTGAAACCAGGTGAACTGGTCTACTACAGATTCATAATTAAGTACAAGTAATGGGTACTGCCTCGCCCCACACCCCCACTTTCTGAGTAGAGGGGAAAATGGGGCTCCGACTTTACGCAGTGGAATCATTTGCATGTTCTCCTTTGATGGCGCCTCCCTCCATGGAGAGTGAGAGAGATGCTGACTTCATCCCGGGTACCACTGTACAGATGAGAAGATGATTGGGATGCAGAGCGGTCCATGTGGATGTGGCTAGTTGCATTGGGAGTCTAGGATGGAATCCCAATGCTTTGAGCTGAAATCGAGTGCTCTTTAGATCTATACATCATCATTTAAAAAAATTGATTGGAATACAATTCCTGTAACATAAAATTAGCCATTTAAGAACGAACAATCTGAGAGCTTTTGTACATTGAGCATGTTGGGAGTCTGCGACCTCGGTGTAGATATCTAAGGAACCTTGGAAGCACTGTTAGCTCAGCCTTGGGTTGCTAACTGGAAGGTTCAGCCCACTAGCAGTTCTGCAGTAGAAAGGCGAGGTGTCTGCTCTCATTAAGGTCTGCGAAACCTCAGAAACCCCCATACAAAGATTTCTAGGGTCATAATGAACTTGCCATCCTTCCCCTTATTTTAGTTCATCACCATAATTATGTCAAGCTCCCACAGCGATGTATGTATTTGGAATGCACACTGCTGTTATGTGAGTGAACGTAGGCAGTGAACGACCCTGTGGACACTCCAGGAAACGGTGGTCCTATTCACACTCATTTGGGCACCTAGTGGCACAGTGGTTTCTATGCAGAGTTGTGAACTGCCAGGTCAGTGGCTCTAACTCACCAGTCGTTCTGAGGGAGAAAGAGGGGACCGTCTGCTCCAGCAAAGTTTTGCGTCTCAGAAAGGCAAAGAGGCCAGTTATCCCCCATCCTACAGAGTTGCTCCGACTTGGAATTGACTCTGTGACAGTAGAGTTGGGTTGGGTTGGGTACTGGTGCCAGTGAAAGGAGCAAACACGCGGACTGGTAACCTCCTGTCTGAATTTCACTCAAGAGACCTCATTGTTTTATTTTAGATGCCAATGAGTGAGCCCCAATGCATGGCAGCCCGATTCCCAACAGAATGGAACACTGCCTGGTCTGCACAACCCTCAAGTGTAAGTTTGAGCCCACTGCTGTGGTCAGCAGCCTTACACTTGATATTAAATGATATTCACTCCTTCCTGAAGATATTGGATGCCAGTGGTAGTTGTTGGGAAGACTCTCTTCTAAGGCGTTTGCAGCAGGAATTGCTACCCAGCTCCCTCTCCTTGATGTCTCTGGGGATGTAACACTTGCTGGACTGATGCCTTACTCATCCTTTCAAGACTTTACCATGATTCTGTTTCTGCACCACGTTATCAGACAGTTTGCCAGTCAGGTCACAGGGAAACCAAAGCCACGAAGGAAAAGCTGGAGTCCAGGTTTTCCGCCTTGTCTGTGTGTACGTGTGAGTTGTGTCCATGCACGCATGGGTGTCTTGGAGCAGGGGGCCTAGTTAGGTCATCAGTTCCATCCCGAGATCTAGCCTATCCTTCCAGGCCCATCGCTAAGCCCTTTGCCATCCCAGTGACATCCAATTAATACTTACAATTAGAAGTGACATCGCCAGCAACAGTAATGACATTTCAAAGGAGGGGACATTCCACAGGTCCATTGACCACCTGACAAAGCGCATCATCCAACAAAGGGAGAGACAGTCACACTCTGCTTAGAGGACTGGAGGGTTCTTCCACCCTCACGCGTGGGGAGGAAGATGGCAGGTGGCATTGTGGCGCTGTGAGACCCAGATGTGCAAAGGATATTATCTTACTTGGTCAGAATCAGCTTCCATGGAGATGAGATGGCCTCTCTCCCCTCGGGTTTAATTGTCTGTGTTCTCTCACTCTAAGACAACGCCTAGTGATGAGCAGCTGGGACAGCAGACTCTGTCCCCTTCGCCCCTCCCGCATCCTCTGGGAATGATCAGGCTGGCGGGTTACGCTCCTGACCTCAAAGTATTAATACAAATTGGAACAGACAGGGGAATTTTCTGTTCTAAAGTTGCACTTTCAATGTTGATTTGTCAGATGTAATATAATGTAGAGCGGCGAGATATTCTCCCATGAATGATTTGCTCAGTGTGACTTGGAGATTTATGTCCATTGTTTGGGCTGACACGTTGAATGTTGAGCACCTACTGTGTGGCAGGTAAGAAGCCCCCAAAATATCCATTCAGTGAAAAAAAATACAAAAACAAAAACATAAATGTTCACAGTACAGTATACTTCGGGGCTGTGCTAATCCCCAGAGACCCCCACTCTACCACCGTCTATGTTTCTCCAAGGTAAGGGCTTTTTATTCCTTCATATATTTTGTGTTTCTGTCACTTGCTCAAGGCCAGGCATGTTGCAGAAAATATGTTAAACTCAAGAATTCCATGTAGCCAAGGCAAAATGGAAATGACACAAATAATGATATCATTATATAAAAAAAAACAGGCATTTATTGGGCCCTAGCCATACAGCAGGGGTGCTTGAGAACTCTATTGGGTTAGTTTTGTTGTTGCCACGATTTTCCACATTAGAAAACTGAACTTTGAGGGTCCATGGAATGGACCCCAGGGAACAGAAAAAGTAGTAAGCACTAGAATTGGGATTTAACCCCTGAGTGTTCTTATACACACAGAAAAACATTACCCTGCATAATAACCCAAATTGAACAAAGCCATTCCAGTGAAGGCCTGACTTATGGGGTGATTTCAAATGGAAAAACTTGAAAAACAAAGCAAAACCTCTCTGCAGAAGAGTCCAGGGCTCACTCTAGCCCTATTTGTGCCTCTGTTTGGGCACATGACCCACTACGCATTCAGTGTGTTACACTGATCCTCAGGGGAATTCTTTCATGCTCCCTGCCTGGTTAGTGGCAGCTCTTTCTAAGGACTCTGTATTGCTGCTGTGTTAGTCTGGGTAGACTAGAGAAACAAATCCATAAACATGCATATGTACATTAGGGAGAGGTTTACATACAAGAGCAATTGAACATTGGTAAAACATCCTAGCCCAGTCCTTATCAATTCCGTAAGTCCAATAGCAGCCCATATTTCTGATATCAATCTATAAAGTCCTCTTCAGACTCACAAAATACATGCACTGATGCCAAATGCAGAAGATCACAGGCCAGTGGGTAGAAAGTCTTTGGATCCAATGTCATTCTAAACATCTCAGTGCTGGCAGGGGTCTCTCTGTGGCTTCTCCGGCTTGTGAGGTCTGGTAGTGCCCATGTGGCTTATCTTCTGCAATGTATCTCAGGAAGTGGCAGAGAGAGAGAGGTGTCTTCAGCCTCTAAGGAGGAAGTACCAGATTTCCCAGAATTCTCAGGAGAAGGCCATGCCCACACAGATGTCTCATCGGCTATCTCCAGATTGACAGCCTAGACTCCACCCCTACACTCTTAATCCTTAAATTGACACCAGACTAGGTGACTACCACAGCTGTCATTTGTGTTCCATTGGAGGTTGGAGGAGGGACAGGGATTACAAATCCCCAGACAGGATCTGATTTAACTTTCAGTGGAATCTGCTTTAAACATGAGCACCTCTTCTGACCTGAAGAAGCAGTCAATAGTAGTTGGGCTAAAGCTTGTCTGGGGCATGCTGGGCCACACTTGTCAACCTTCGAGCTGATCCACATGGAGCTTTCTTGGGATTTCTCAAACATCCATCTCAGCTCACAGAGGTTTATCCAATGGGAACATCTCTTTCCCTCTTCTCCCAGAATCCCAACTAGGCATTTGTTGGTATGTTCAAATGCTATTGTTCTGACTCTCAACTCTACACTATTGGCATGCACCCCAATCTCTCCATCTGGAAGCTGTGACCGTGTCCCTTGAAGTTTTGGCTTCAGTGTGAACTGCTCATCTCTCTCCTTGGCCACGGTTTTCTCTCTAGAGGACGTCTCACGGTGGATTTGGAGTCTATTCTGAGCCCTCTTGGCATGAATCTTGTTCCTGTCTTGGTGCAGTGGTTAAGGCATGCGGCTACTAACTGAAAGATCAATGATTAAAACCTCCCAATAGCTTTTCAGGAGAAATGTGGGGCTTTTGTAAATAATTAGAGCCTTGGAAACCCCAAAGAACAGTCCTAATGTGTATGAGGACCCTGGGAGTCAGAACCAACTCAATGAGGGTGGGCTTTTCCTATCTTTCTAGATAAAGAGCTCTCTATCCTAGCTGTGTGATTGTGTCACTCATGAAAAAATCTGATACCCAATCTTCACTGGAAACCAGTCAACCCCAAATCTCTAGAAGTGGAGTCTGGCATTTGATATTTCATCAGAAGTGTTTGAGGGGTGCTCAAAGACTCCACTCTGGGTGACAGGATTTATTCCCACATCTCCAAGTTCTCTCCTTAAACTGAAAACAATGGTCTCTACTTCCATCTCTCTTCTCTGGGGTCCAAGTTCTTATCTCAAGCATGAACCTGTCAACCACATGTCCAATAGGCTTCTAAATATCAATGTGTCCAACACTGGACTCTTGAGGCATCCCCCAAGGATGAGTCAAATGGGACAATGCATGTCAAGTTCTTAGTGAACATACCAGCCAGCCCAGTTGGCTTCAAGAACGGTTCTTGCTGTTATCATATTGCAAGCCCCACAGACAACAAATTCTTGCCGACTTCCTCACTGTATCCTTGAGACCAGTAGCAGGCCTTTTACATAGTAAATATGTCATTCGTGCTTGTTTAAAAATCATGTTTCCCCATTTTAAAAATTGTTGAGATGCTGAGAAAAGAACAGATGACATACAAAGGAGGTGTAAAGGATGACCTCTCCTAACAGGTCAGCGAGGATGCCATTGGCTCATGAATAAGGACCCTGGGATACAGCCCACACCCTCCAGTCTTCTGACAACGTGGCCTCAGCATAATTGTGGCCAAGGGTTACAATGTCTACCTTCCATGCAGGATACCTGGGTTCGGTTTTGAGTCAATGCGCCTCATACACAGGCACCACCCGACTCCCGGGGTAGCCTCTGTTTCTATTCTAATGCTGAGCACATTTTAGTGGAGCATCCAGCATAAAATGGACTAGAAAGACTTCATGATCTACTTCTGAAAAGCAGCCAATGAAATCCCTTCCAATCACAGCATCGCAGGCCAGCAGCACTCACGGGGACAGTATGGGAGCAGGCAGCATCCATTCTGTTGTGCACGAAGGGGCCGACTCTGTAAGAATAAACAATATCCCACTCTCATCAACCCCAATGTCTACCAGAAGCTCTTAGGGTGAAGTCGTTGCCATGTATATTTCATCCAGCTTTCCCCCCAACGTGGGGAAGTGAATCACCCTGTTATGGCCATCCTGGGCATCTAGAGCTCAGAAAGTTTCACAGCTTTTCCAAAGTCCCAATCTAGACTGGACTCGAGAAGCATAATCACCTCCAACAGCATTTGGCTAACTCTCCCAATCGAGTTCTCAGAGGATAAGGAGGAAGGTCCTTGAGGTTAAAAAGGAAGTCTGCATCACAGTCTCGTTCAAATCTAAGTCGGTGGTCATAAACGGATCCAAGGCACATTGTCCACACCAGCGGCCGTGGGAACCACATTATCTGAGGTATGTTTTCTCGCTGTCTGTGTTTCAAAGAAAAACACCCTGCAGTATTTCCTTCTTTCTAATTAAAGCTTCATTAGCATATGGGTCACCTGGCTCAAACAGGCCAGAAGAAAAGGGCTCCATTTTTTTGGAATCCAGGCCCTCTGAGGAGCATCCTCTCAGATGCCTGTAATTTTCGGATCCGGGCTTTGTTTGCACAGTTAGTTAAAAATTGGACATTTTAGAGAGGAGCATAGCACTGGGACTCGGCCATCCTCGGGTCACTATTAATGACAGAGGGAGCACCTCTTGTTGCTCAGGAGACTCTATTCTGCAGGTGGAATCCTAGTTCAAGGGTTTGTTGAAATTGATCGTGTTACCGTTGATGACAGCAAAGGGATCTGCTGAAAACGAGCTCATGTCTTCAGAGACAGAGTGAATTATTACCATCTCCCAGGACATGACGGACTATTAGCTCCGCCAGCAGCCACATTGTCCCGCACTGGGCTCTATCTATGCTGTAAGAAAGCTGACCTGGGAGAGCTGGATCCTGATTTCACACAGTTGGTCTTTCCATGGGCCTCAGCCCTGACCTGGACATCATCAGGACGCAGCAGCCCTCCCAGAGACAAAGTAGAACTGCACACTACAAGGTCATCAAGGCTAGCACCTTTTGGAAGTAGATTGGCAGGCTTGTTTTGTTTTCCTTTAATGGTTTGCTTGGCTTTTAATTAACATTCTTTATGCTTTAGAACGATTTTAGATTAACATAAAGATTTATTAGGAAGGACATGAAGGCCCCCCCACCACCACCCACACACCAATTACAGTTTTTCCATTATTAAAAGCATGCATTAGTGTGCTTCATTTGGTCCTATTAATTAACCTGTATTGATACATTAGTTTTAACCAGGATTCATAGTCTAAATTAAGGTTCACTTTTTTATTCTATAGTTATATGGATTTTGACAAATGAATGGTACCATATTCCCACCATTACGTGTCACACCGAATATTTTCACCAACCAACGTTTTCATCCTTTCCACCCCAAACTCTTGGGAGCCACTGATCCTTCTCCTATCTCTCTAATTTCCTGCAACTGAACTCAGCCAGGAGAGCTGGAGGTGTCTATGGAATCTTGCTGATAAACCTTCTCTTTCTACCTGACAGCCCTAACCATGCCCCATTCAGACTCTGCTTGGTCCTAAAATCCAAAGAATATAGAAAAGGAGCCCAATTCAAATCTCCCAGAATGCTCAAACCAGAACTGCGGTGGCCTGCTGTAAACTGAAGAGTGAATGATTATTGAGGAGGGCGAGGGACACAGAGAGGGGAAGTTGGCCCTGAGAAATGGACAGACCTAAATAGAGGATGTGTGGAGAAACAATAGTTTCACATTGTGATATTTAATAAATAAATTCACATTGTGTGTGCTTAATAAAGGTTTCTTTGATTTTTGTGGCAATGCTTTTTCTTTTACTTACTTAAGTAAGCAAATGCATAATCAAGGGTTACTCAACGAACTGGATTTGTATATTTAATTCAACTGTTTTTTTGGATGAGGTCAACAAAGGTCATGATTACCCGCTTTGCATCCATGTGGAAGTACCTAATCCTGTAGAGAAGAAGAGCACATGCATGGGTGTTTTAACCACTTGACCACTGTCTCACTCAGACAGAGTTATTAATAGGAATGAGATAGAGAAGCTCAATTAGGATAAGAAGGAGATGATATCTCTGCCTAGAGAGAAACATGAATTATAATTAAATTGGGTTGAACTTTTATTCTTATGTCTTTAAGTTATAAAGATCTCTATTTTTAATATTTCCCCTATTTGGGGCTTGAGAAATTACATTTAATTTCAATACCTAATTTAGGCTCATCTCAAATTTTCATTGCATTCTGAAAGATTTTCTTCCTCTGTCCATGCAAACAGTCACAGTCTGGAACCAAAATGATCTCTACCATCACCTACTTGCAGACATTTTTCCTCCAAACTATATAAATAGACATTTTATAACACATTATTTAATAGGAATATATGATTTATGTAGGCAGACCACAGAGGCTCATTAAAGTAAATTGGAAAAGTTTAGGCCTTGAGTTCAAACCAGGTTCTTAGTTCATTACCTTGCCTACGGTTTTCTCATTACCAGCTACACATATATTGACTGGTTAATTCTCTGTTCTGCCTTCTTTGATGAAGTCTGTGTTTGTTGTTGTCCTCATACACAGTCGACTTGGTCTGACTCAAAGCTGATGGACGACAGAAGGGCTCACTGCCAGCTGCTGGGCCACCACAGTCGCTAACTTTGAGCCCATTGTTACAGCTATTGCACTGATTTAGCTCAGCCTAGGTTTCCTCTAGCATGAAGCTTTTGCCAGGGAACACCGGTCCCTTCTGATAGCATGTCCAAGGCCTGTGTGATAGTTATAGTGGTCTATGCACGGGGTCCTGTGCCTCTCTTGCATGCATGTTTTCCCCCCTTCACTTGACCAACAAAGGGAAGACCAGCATTATCTTTGAGTAGGAGTTATGACTCACAGTCCTCACTCCCAATCTGGTGGTCCCCAGCACCACCTTCTGTAAGGAGAGCAAGGTGACTCTCAGGTCAGTCATGGGAAGGATGGATGATGAAACAAAAGGGGCAATGATATTTTAGTTTTGAAAGAAGCTTGTGTTCAGGCAAAAGTCTCCAAAGGGTCACCTGGAAGAAGAGGACTGGGCTCCGGAGTTACGACCTCCAGTCGGACCTCAGAGACTTCTGAGAGCTGATCTTGGCCTTGATCCCAACCTCCCAGCACAAACACACACTTTGGTGGATGGAAAAATGAACACAGGGTTTCCCCAAGATAGAAGTGTCCTGTACCAACCTGTAGGGTACTGGGGACTCCCATGGCTCCCAGGTAGAGGAGTGGGGATATCCTTTCAGGTCATAGAAGTGAAGTTGGATATCTGTAACCACAGTGGGAAAGAAACTACATCACACACACATCAGCAACAGACCCAGAGAGCAAGTACATATGCTTCTTAATCAGGTTGTAATTAAGTGAGAAAGGAAAACCCCGTCTTTCTCCTGCAGAGGAGGTGGTGGTTTTTGAGCTGCTGATCTGGTGGTTAGCAGCCAACACATAACCACTATGCCATATATATGAGGGACTCAAAAACTCTGTCTCTTCATTCTTTCTCGCATTCTGTGACCAATTCCACTACTAGCTGGCATAGCTACATACTTTTCAGAATAAAGCAGGAGTTTTTGAGTATGAAAGGATCCTCCCAAACCATACTGGGATGACAGGTTTAAGAAGAATTGGTCCAAGCAATGTGGGATAAATGAGACCCTGTAAACCACACGTTTCACACATGCCAAAAGATCCCATTGAGTATTAGAGAATGAATCTCGGGATGTTGAAAGAAAAAAAAGTGTATGTTTTGGGGTACTTTTTGTGTCACACCAAGGACTTTTGTGTTTTTTCTTCTTATTAAAAAATGTTCTTGATTCTCTGAATCAGATGTCTGGGTCTACCTCAAGGGTGATGCCCCTTCTAATGTACAACGTGATCAAAGACACTTCGCTGCGGCTTTATTTTTCATTGTTCTTCTGTGGGGAACTGTTCCCAGGCCCACGTCAAACCAAACACTCTCTGACAGGCTTTCTCAAGACGATCATCGCTTACAAGAGGGCAACTGCAGAGTTGAGAGGAACAGTTTGCACATGGATGAGCTGCAGACTCAGAAGACAGGCTTGCAAAATCAGGGCAGGGCTTGCAGGTCAAAGGCCAAGAAGAAAAGGCTGGGCTGGTGAGTAGTTCGTGTCCATCCCTGAGAGACTAACAACTTTGCCCTGAGTTGGGATCACAGCTTTTACCTCTGAGCCTCGCTCCTGTGATCAGCTGAGGTGATACCAAGTGGGTCCCCACCAGGAAAAGGGCTGTGCCCAGAACATTCTGGGCAGGATAGGGTGATGGAAATCTGAGGCACCAAACTTCACGCCATCAGGGGTCCTCTAACTGTACATCCCAATCACTCCATTCCGGAAACAATAGCCTCATGTCTACCTACCTGCTAGGCTTATGGTGAGACTTTATGGAATTTATACTAACAACCAGTAAATCCAATGAATGATCCTTCACTTCCATTTTTGAGGTGGGTATTTGCTGCTGAGTAGGCAGGAGGTAGTGGTTTTGAACTGCTGATCTAGTAGTGTCCTCAAAGTATCGCCATGTACAAGAGGAGTCAAACATAGCCTGGTCCTTCACCATCCTCACAATTCTTATCTGGGAGCCCATGGCTGCAGCCACATCTTGTTGAGCATCCTCCTGTTCTACACTGACCCTTACCTTACTGAGCATGATGTCTTTTTTTCGTGGACTGGTCTCCCCTGATAACATGGCAGAGCTTCTTGATATGAACTCTTGCCATCCTCTGTCCTAAGACTCATTTGGCTGTACTTCTTCAAGGAAGATTTGTTCTGTATTTGACAATCTCTGGTATGCTTCAGGATTGTTTGCCAACACTGTAACTCAAATGCATCAGTTGTTCTGCAGTGTTCCCCATTCCTTGGGCAGCTTCCACGTGCACAGGAGACAAGTGGAAATGCCATGAATCCAGTAAGGTGAAACTTAGACTTTTATGTGACATCTTTGCTTTCCTTGAGGGCTTTGGTGCTTTGTCCTGAATATTTTGCATATGTTAACTCATTCAGTTTAGACAGCAACCTATTGGGTGTATTGATTTGAGATTTATAAAGGAGGAAACCAGTCACAAAGATTAATCTGGATTTACCAAATTCAGGTGGCAATTAATTGTAAGAACTAGACATTAAATCCAAGTTTTTCACTTGGTAAAGCCTGTGTTATAACTATGTTTGCTATGGATAAGAAAATACTTTTAAAATACTGTGAATTTTTATTAGTGCAGATGTGTTGTTATGTTCACTGTAAAGGAATTCAATGCTTCATGTTGTTTTCATGGCTAAGCAATGTGTTAGACTGATCATTTTTATATGTCCCTGTACTTACAGAGATGCTCACTTGGTATGCAATTGAAGGTAATTCTTCACTTAGGAGGACATTTTGTGTGTGTCAATTACAGTTACAGAAATAGAAACTCAGAGAGTTTTCAGCATACTTGAATTCTCTACTCTGTAACTGGCAAAAATGCGTGGGGTCACCACCTGGACTTCATTACTTTGGCGTAGTTCTTGACACTTACCAGGAACTCTGGTGGTGCCATCAGGTTAACCTTGATCTGCTGACAGCAGGGTCTGTGGTGTGAACCCATTAGTAGTTCCGTGGGAGAAAGATGGTTGATGCTACCTGTTCCCATAAAGACACAGCCTCAGAAACATTATGATAGGGCTGTGATGAACCAGAATAAACTCCGTGGGAGTGGGTTTGCCTTTTTTTTTTTTTTTTACTTTGTAATGGGTCGTGTAAAAGATGAATGTACTAGACTGCTAACTGAAGGAGTAGAGTCCACCCAGAGGAGCATACAAGGGTTTCCCCCACCAAAAATAAAACAGAAAAAAGCTCTGCTGGGCGGAGCTTTCATAGTGCATATTTTTCCCACTAGGCGAGCACCCAGCACCTCACTCTGAGTTAGTGCACCCAGTGGCATCACCTGTAAAGGTTCTCTCTGGCCACAGTGAATGTTTTCATAAAAGCAGTTTCTGCTCCAACCTTGTATTTTTGTGACAGCAGTATGAAGCTGTGAAATTTTTTTTTCCTGCTCAGGAAAAATATCACAGAAACTGTTGAAATGTTGAACACAGCTTACAAGGACAGCACTGTGGGGAAAAGTCAAGTGGTTTTCTTGTTTCTAAAAAGGTGAAATGTCAATTGATGACAAACCTTATTCTGGATGTCCGTCAGCTTCCCAAACTGACAAAAAACAGAAGGCAGGTGCTCCAAATCTCCTTCCTGCATCAGCTCTCTCAAATCATTCTAGCCCCAGCCATGAGGTTACCCAAAGCAGAGTCCAATGGAGAGGAGCACATAAATTTATTAGGAAGTGGTTTGGATTAAGCATCTGAGGAAGATAAATGAGGAAACAAAGATAGAAAGCGCTATGGGACTTTCATACAACCTTTTTGGAGTTCTAAACCTAAGAGGGATTCTTGGTCTAAACCTAAGAGAAATTGTTTAGGTTAACTGAGGAGGCCTGCTCTCACATGGCTCCAATCCATTCATCACTTGATAGGATCGTCCCAAGAAAGCTGGTATACCATGCAGCAAGCTTGCATGCTTCCGCAGAGAACATTTCCATTCTTAGCCTAGCAACCATGGTTCTTCTCCTGGCAGATACCCCAGCAGCTGGAGGACTCCTCTTGACCTTCTCGAATGAGGGAGATGGATGGGTGGACTATTAAAACACCGATTGTTGAGTGCTAGCCACTGATAAAAACGGAGGCTCTGAATTAAGCCCTTCCTGGGATTCAGGCAAACACAAATTCAAGGTGAGCCTCTTTCTCAGGTGAGGACCCAGCAAGTGGTGCCTAAAAGATCACTTTGCATTTTTTCCCTCTAAAAAGAATCATTTTTTTATTCTGTTTGTATTTTAGCAGGCTGTCTTCTTTATCTCCAATTACATGGAATTTTCAGAAAGAGGCAATGCAATCCAATAGAACACTGTGGTGGAATGTAATAAAAGATGTAGCTAATTTCACTGCCCCTTCTCCCAGCCTCCTTGGCACATCAAACCATGGAGTCATTAGAGAGGTGAATGCTCCTACTGATTGAATGTCCATATATGCGACGATAAGGGGAAACAAAGCAAAATAAAACAAAAGCAAAAATAAGAGCCACAACTCTCACTTCTTCCTCATCAAGTGCTTTCTGAAATGGCTAACCCAGACTGATGTACTTAACTGTTTTGGAATCACTTATGTGTATGTGTAATATATAGTTGTATATATAGTAATTGTTGTGTGATATATTCATTGTAGTGTTATATATACTATCAGTCCAAGTGGTCATTAAAACTCCTAGATGCAAGTATTTAATAGATAAGAATTTTCCTCGTAGGTAGGTTATTTTTGTTCAAAGGTCACACAGCAAGTAAGTGGGGACTAGGGATTTGGAAGGATAAAGATTTAAATAGAACTTTCTGTTTTAGCATTTACCCTGTGTGAAGTGTTATAATTCATGGAAACCCACTCTGTCTTGAAAACTTTGCAACAACCTCCGTGACCTCATCTCTTTGCAGAGGAGAGAGCTGGTGGTTGAGCCATGCAGAGCCAGAAGGCAAATATTATTATCTCCGATAGCAAGCCTATGGGCATTCCATTCCACTTCATGCCTTTGGTCTAAAATACCAGGGACAGTCAAAAATAATTACCACCCCTGGGCATTTAAGCCTTAAATGCAAGCGAGTATGACAGTTCCTTAAATCTGGTACAGGTGAGTGTAAAGTAAAGCCCAGTTCACTGAGTGGGGTTTTCATATCAAATCCTCTACTGTGGCCTATGAAGGTTATTGTATACTTTGAAAGGACAGAGTCTAAAGTCCCAGGCATCTAAAGAAGCAGGTGTCCATTAGTCCAAGGTTATGAAATTGGTGTTCTTTGGACTTTGGTTCAGATCTCTTGTGTCGAGCATGCCCACTGAATGGTGGCCTAAGTCTACCATGTATTTATGATTTTTATGATCTCTTGCTTTTTTTTTTTGACATGTATTAGTCTGGCAGGCATGGATGTGCCTTTGTGAATTAAAAATATTTCTCTATCCTCAACAATGTTTTACATTGTCTGTAAAGTGAACCAGAGACTTATAATAACCATAGATATATGAATACATCTTCAGCCTACACTTAATTATAACCTTAATCTAAGTACATTAATTCTTATGACATGGCCCTACTTAATACTTACCCTCCTGAAGAGATCACTGAAAATATATGGATGCTATAGCAAAATGTTCTGAAATTAATTGTGGTGATGATTGCAAAAACTGTTCTTAATATAATTGAACGGCTTTTTACAAAGTACTGACAAATAAAAGAAGCATTTGCTAACAGAAACATGAACAGATGAAGTGATTTTTTCTTGACAGACTCTCCTAGGTCTATGCACTTCTGAGGGTGGCCTTGCCTTTCCCGTAGAACACGGAGCTCGTTGATTGACACGGCACCAAAACCTCAGTTTGGGCATCCCCACAGGAATCATATAGTGCCCCTTTTCAAAGGTTTTTTGACTTTAGGGAACACAAAGAAGTTTGAAGGGGCAAAATCACAGATACAGAAAAGATGGGTCAAGTTTTCCAGTGAAATTTTCTTAGACAATTTTCGCTACCTTCAAAGAATAAATAGATGCATTGTCATGATGGGTGGGGGAAACTTCATAATGAGTCATTGGGATCATCCTGTATACTCTAAGCTTTTTGGAGGCTCAGAAAACCTATAACCTTCTGAACTGACCTCTTCGCCTTGAATGTAACTATCTCTGCAGATTCCCTCAGAAGCAACTCTTTTGGTTGGACCTTTTTTTGAAGGCACTCTAATGAGGCCGACAAGTGTGTTATTAGAGAAATTGTCAGCAACCATTCACTGATGGCAGAGATATGTTTGAACCAGTCTGGTTTGGAATAAACCTGTGCAGGTATGAATTGAAAATCTTAGTAGCAATATGGTTGGACTTACCTCCATATGTGAAACAAAGCTAACGTTCACTCCTTACGCACCCATCATAATCATAAGCATCCCTGAAACTAAAATATGCTGGGAGTCCTCAAGAATAATCCTAACAGCCAGATGGTGTTATTATCCATATCCCACAGCTGAAAGAACCACGGACTAGGAAGAGGAAGACACTTCCCTTATCCGGTTGAGCTAATTTCTATGTACTTCTTAGAAGACCATCTGACAATAGTTACTCAATAAGATCGAGGAAGTGGTGAAGCATCTCGAAAGCACCATGAATGCCAGGAGAACAAGCAAGCCTCTCTTGGGAGAAATGCAGGAAGAATGCTCCTTAGAAGCAAGGATGGGGAGACTTCATTTCAAGTACTTTGGACATGTCAAGAGAGACCAGTTCCTAGAGAAGGACATCATACTTGGTAAAGTAGGCAAGCAGTGAAAGAGGAGAGCCCTGGACAAGATGGGGCAACACCATGGCTGCCACAAAAAGCTTAAACAAAAGAAAATTTGTGAGGACGGGCTGTTTCTTTCTGTTCTACATAAGACCACTGAGTCTGGACCGGCTCGATGGCGCCTATCAACAGCAACAACAATAAAATGAGCTATTGTGGCAAACTCTGTGACCACTCGAAATGCGTGAAAGAAGTGTAGAATATTAAGCATTACAGGTCAACCTCAGGGATACTGCAGGTTTGTTTCCAGACAAGCACAACAAAGCAAGTGTTACAGTAAAAGGAGCCTCACGTTTTTCTTGTTTTCCCAACACATGTATAAGCTATGTTTACATTATACTGTGGCCTATTAAGGGTGCGACAGTCCTGATATGAAGCATGTTGAGTGTGACCAGAGTGTGGCATGGAGATATACAGTGAACAGATGCTGTTGGCAAAACTTGGCAATGCTGTTCCTCGATGTAGGGTTGCCACCAACATTCAATTTGTCTAAAGTACATTCCATCTGCAATGGACAATCAACAAAAACATAATACAATGAGGTAGGTATGCATATTCTTAAAAGTAAGCATTTCTGCGTAAATTATACTGAAAAGTGTGGTTAGACTGAAGGATGACTGGAATTTGCTGCATTTCCTCTTAAATTTAAAATAACTGAGCTTGAAGGCAGACACAAAGACTCTGAAGATTCATCAATTTGTTCAAACAGATGCTTGTCTGCTTTCTGTTCTGAGCTGGAAGCATACGCTCCGTAGATAATCAGATTAGACCACAGTGGCTGTTAACCAAAAGGTTGGCAGTTCAAATCAGTCATGGATCCACAGGAGAAAGGTGGAGTGGTTTGTCTCTGTAAAGATTACAGTGGGGGAACCAAATGGGGAGGGTGGGTTTCTACCCTGTCCTATGGCATCTCTATGGGTGGTGATTGACTTGACAGTGTAGAGCATTAATTTTAGAATTTACCAGAAGTTTGGCCCACATGCTTACTCAGTATTTCTTCAACTAAAAAAGGAACAAGTCTTTCAGTGATGCAAATCGTTATCATGACTGTGACTATAATTGCTATTATACAAGTTTCTAATTGACTTACTCATCTGCCTGTGTCAATGGGCAGAGAATTGAATGAACAATGTGTTTGTTCTATGTATTTTCATTCCATGAAGTATTATAACATTTATATACTAGCTTATTTTATATTATGATACACGTATATATTTCCATTCATTTCCTGCTAGACTCATAAGAAATATAAGAAGGCAAGTTATTAAGGGAATCTGATATTTTCCAGGCCCCTTCTCTTAGGGAGAGAAACATAATAAGTTGAGATATCTGCTGTCAATCACCAAAAATGGAGTTTGAGTTTGCTCATATTTTCACAAGTTTTCATTTCCTTCCAAGAAATGGTGCTAATGGCTTTAATGTGACAGATGAATATGATGAATATTATAATTGTCAGTGCTGAGATGAACTTCCCAAAGTCCTTCAAACAGAATAAAATCAGTGCTGTCTTCAGGATACCGCTAGGTGCATTTATGTCATTTAATTAATTACACATTTGCACAGTTAAGAAGAGTTCGCATATATTTATTCATAATTTAAAAAATTTTGTTGACAGTGATGTGCCAGAAACTGTGCTGAGAACAGAGTGGGAGGATGGTAGGCTGCAGGGCTGCATAGACCATGCAGTGAACTGGCTTGGCTGCTCACCCTCTGTGGGCTGAACACGCAGATATACAGTACAAATTGTAGAAATCATAAACAATGCCTAGTTGATATTAACGTTACTCTAAATCCAGTACATATATTATCACCGTAAATCAAGGGGCCCTTGGGCACAATGGTTAAACACTTGCCTGACAACCCAAACGAGAGTTGTCAAGGGCACATCGCCTTGGAAACCCAGTGGGGCAGGTTTACTTTGTCTTATATGGTTGTTAGGAGTCAGAACCGACTTCACAGCCATGGGTTATGACTTTATATTACATTTTCCCCCTAAGACCACAAGGGAAACCCTTAAAACCAGTGATGTTTAAGTAGTGAATCAAAAGTCCTTGAGCAAACAGGGAATTTGGGGGTCTGCTTGTTAGTTTTGTTGTTTCCAGTGCCAGAGAAAACACTCTAAAACACCGTGCTCCTTAAAACAGACTAAAGTAATGGCCCCGAGCAAAACCCATACAGATTGATAACCATGGCAAACTCCAAGCATCTGCCCATCCCCCAACAAGTCTTACACAATACTCCTTTCAATCACATTGACGGACTTTGCATCCACCTGGCAAGTAGGCCAGGATTGGAGACCTTTCAACCCTAGTGACCAGCCTACAGCCACATAAAGAACAAGGAAGTGTCCCTCTGCCCCGAGATGAGGACATATCCAAGCGCAATGATGGTGTCTCTTTCTTTGGCTTACATGCGGCATCATCTGTGGACACTGGGCATGCTTACACCCAAGATGAAGATAACTGAAACCCTTAAACTCACTCATCTCAAAAAGTCTCATACCTTGTTCCTTGGCACACACTTTTGGGAGATAATAAAAATCTTACAAATACTGTCATTACTGTGATTGTTATTCATCAAACTCACTGCCATTAGCTGATTCCACCTCTTAGCAACCCTACAGGACAGGGTAGAACTGTCCCTTTGGGTTTCCACACTTGTAACTCTTTACGGGAGTAGAAACCTTTGTGTTTCTATTTGCCAAGTACTGACGATGAGACAGTTCCCATTTCCAGTCCTCCACATTCATTATTGCATCTAATCTTTCCAACCGAGCTGTAAGGAAAATGCTAGTTCACATCAGATTATAAACCAAGAGCAAAAGTAAGTTTAGTATCTTGCCACAGGGTGAATAGGAAGCACATGTCGAAGGTGGGTCTCAAATCCCAGAGTATTCACCTCCATGTGTCTCCTTGACAACTGTGGGTTCTTGTCTACAACCTGTGAAGACCTGCTGGGCATCACGATGCGCGTGTATTGCTGTGGGAGAGAGGTTGCTTTGTTACCCTGGCGGGCACTGAACAAAGGCAGGAAGAATGACTCCTTGAATGCAAACCATCCAAATTCAAGTGGCGTCTGTCTCCTGCATGTCTGGGTGACCCCACTAGATAGATATATAGAAGCTAGGGCACCCAGCCTGTCATGTTAGCACTGTTAGGATAAACAAGATAGCATTTTCTGTGCCAATATATGTTAGAGTAAAATAGCACATGTGCAAACAAATTTTTATAATAATAAGATCGGCCACAAAGTCAGCTCTGATTCATGGTAACCTTATGTATGATAGGACAACATGCTGTGCAAACCTGTGCCACCTTCAAGGTCATTGGCATGTGTGAGCCTACTGTTGCAGCTAGGGATGAATTATCCAATAAGCAAGGTGCGAACAGGCTTACTTGTGTTTATTTACTAATCTGGCATGCACATGAACCCCAGGTGAAATCATTCAGGACAGATTAGCAAATCCGGGTGAAAAGTCAGACAACTGACGTACTCACTTACTTACAGACTAGTTATCAAGGAAGCACAAGCGTATGTACCTTTGTGGTCCACAGTGCACAGTCCTGGTTTCAGTTGCCCATTGTCCTAGCTAGTGTGTTCTCATGGGGGTCACTTTCTTTGCACTAACCCTCTGCTTGAATAGACATGATGTGCTGGTTCTGTCGAGCCCATCTAGGGACATGAACCAAAGTGTCACTGTCCTCACGTTCAAGGGACATTCTGGTTGTACTTCCCTGAAGACGGACCTGTTCGTTCTTCTGGCAGCCCCCGGAAGCGTCCAATCTGCTTCCCCAAAAGCACAATTCACAGGCAGCCAGGTCTCCCCTGGTTTCCTCTGCAGGGTCCTCCTGCTTCCACCTGTGTCTGTCTGATGGTGGGTCAAAGGACCATGGCTTTGGGTCAGGTGCCCCGTCCTCCTCAGAGGGATACCTTTGTTCTCTAGAACTTGAAAGGGGTCTTTTGCAACAAAGTCATTTCTCATTGAATAAGAAGACCTGCTCCAGGCTTCCTTATCTAAGTCCTCGAAAGCACCCCAAAACTAGTGTGATTTATCTCATTCACAACAGGTTATCAGAGACTCAATGACTCGACTCTAATGGTGCTAAGGTCATGGGGTCTCCTCAGTCCGGCATCCAGGCTTTTCCATTTCATCCTCGGTCACCTCCTGGCTACTGTACACAGGTTAGATTTGATCATAGCTCACCCAGCGGGGCGGCTCTTCCTTATCATCTCTCCCCAACCACCCCTCCAGGATCCAAGCTGCTAAGCCTCACAGAAAGCAGGCCACTGTGACATGAGACACGGGGGACCCTCAGGCTGGGAAGAGGTCCAATCTCTCTCTCCAGGTGAGGGCCAGAAGCCCAGCCTGCTCCATCATCAGGAGCATCAGCAACTCCACAAGCACACATGCATTTGTCCTCCAAATTCATCCCAAACATGGTCAGGAGCACCAAGAGCAATTGGTAAGTCACCCATGTGATGTCAGGCAGCAGGCCAGGGTCTGAGGGATCTGTCCTCTGGCTTTCTTTCTTTCCCCCAACTTGGACACGGGGAGGGAGGGCCCTTCCTCCCACGGGGCACCAGTGAGGATACCCACTGGCTCCTCTCTACGTCTGGGTTTGCATGCTTCCTTGACATCTGGCCTGCTGCCAGGAACACTCACCTGATTTCTCAGGCAAGCTAACCTCATTTCCCCTCAGGTCCAAACGGCCCCTCTCTAATCATTCCCCTCTTTGCACCTTTAATTAACAAGCTGCTGGGATCAAGCAGGCAAACCCTTTAAGCATACATTACTGTTACTTTTTAAATATCTGATGGAGAGATGCAGAGGACAGATGTTAGCAGCTGGCTCCCTCTGAGCTGTCCGGGTGTGGGGTGCAACTTGCCCCTCAGGGAGATGCACATGCTTTTTTGGTGAATTTTCAGGGCCGATGTCTTGTTAGTCTCCAGGTTTCCGTCTGGTGCCGATCACTCACTCCCTCCAGGATGGAGAGTAAAAACTCCATTAATTTATATACACACCCCTCAAAAAAAAACCCCAAGCAATTATGCATTAGCTCTGGGACGCTACCTGAAAACCTGCTGGTGTCTCTACAGGACCAAGATCTATGGAAAGGTGACAACCACAGATCCCCTATGTGGGTGTGGCAGGTCTGCTCTGTCCTCTTGGGCCACTGGGAGTCAGAGCCCAATGGCAGGGGGTGGGATCTGGTGAACATGGCTGGGTTCCAGCAGGCATTGCGATTACACCTGCACAGGCCATGTCAATGAGCAAAGTGAGCCGGTGCTAATTAAGTCTAGCAAATCGTGTGCACATGGACTGCTTCATCCTCTCTCTTCTATTTCTCCTCCTCTTATGACAGAATGAAGGGAAAGAAGGAGAGATGCTAAAGCTTAAGAGATTGGTTGATATAGACCCTGCTTTGAGAAAACACACACACACACACACACACCCCAAAAAAACAACATCGCCTGGAAGTCAATTTGAGGGTACTTCAAACATTTGTAGGGAAATGTAATGAAAAGATAATGGGATTTTTCTTTGAATGCTTGAAGCACCCTGGTAGCGACCTAGAGGACAGAGCAGAACTGCCCCCTAGGGTCCCCAAGAGGGTTGTTATCTTTACGGAAGCAGACTGCCACATCTCTCTACTGCAGAACTGCTTGTGGGTTCAAACTACCAACCTCTCGGTTAGCAGCGTCATGTTGAACTCACTGTATCACCAGAGCACCTCACTATAATGATTCCAGATTTACAGCAGGGGCAACCAAAGCCTGGAAGCGCAAAGCCAGCTGTGGCTTGCCAGGGTCAGACGGCTCGTATACATGTGGCGGAGGAGAAACGCTACAGGAATCAGATGCCGGTGTTTGAAAACAAGCTTCATTATTTTGTATGTTTTCAAACTTTTCCATGCAGTCCTTTCTTGCCTCTAATGATAATGAAAGCTATTATTCTTTGTTTAATTTTAATTGAGTGAAGACCCTTGGACATCTCAGATTCAGAATAAAAAGGGCCTTGGCCACTTCTTATACCGTCAATATACCCAGATTTCAGGAAGTAAGATGGAGCAATCCTATTTCAGGAGGGGGGTCTGGCTTCCCCAAACAGGATGGCTCCCATACAATGCAGCTTCTCGTATTTCCTACTCATGAGATGGACTGAAGGGGTGAGGTAAGAGCATCCAACACTGACACAGAACCTACTGATGTTAAGCTGCACCCTACTCCCTTGTTCTGTTAGGATGACTGATTCTCGGTCTGCAGACAGCTTCCGTAGGAGCACGAGGAAGTGGGCTGGGATTCCAGGTGTCCACAAGTGATTCATAGTTCCTTTTGATGTCCCCAGTTGAATGTCTTTGCATAGTTAATGAAACAAAAGTAAACATATTTCGGCAATTTTCTGTTTTCAGGCAAGAGCCCTCTTACCTAAGCTATGATATAGCTTGTTCCTTATCCTCTCTTGATTCTGACTTGAATTTCGTGTTTCTCCCCGTCAATCTTGCATAAGATATTAACAATATTGTTCAATATGTTTTGCATCCTGTGGTGGAAAATTTACTTTAATTGAGATGGGCAGAAAAATTAATCTCTGCCAGACAATTGTCCAGGTCATGGTCTTACCAAATTTCTTGGTGTAGATGAGTGAGTGCTTCCAGCGCTGCATCAGTTTATCTGAACATTTCAGTTGGTATTCCCTCAGTCCCTATATGCTTGTTTTTGATAACGCCTCCAGTTCAGGTTGGGATGTTTCCTTCAATACCACTAGTTCTTGAATGTGTGCTAATTTTTTTACAGTGGTTAAAATCTGATCATTTCTTTTTGGCTTAGTGATTCTGTGTATGCCTTCCATTTTCCTGTGTATACCTTCCATATTCCATTGTTTAATAATTTGTCTACAGATTCCTTCAATATTTCAACTCAAGGCTTGGATTGATTTTCTTCCATTCTCTCAGCCTGTCCCCTTTGGCTTCGTAATTCGAAGTCTTTGTCACATCTTATTACACCACATTCTTCCTCAGCTGCTCCTGTGAATTTTCTGTTTAGCTCTTGTACATCATTATTTTTAAGTTTCAGAGACTCATCTGATGTTCATTTTTGTCATTTCTTTCTTTGCTGCCTTTTAAACACTCTTCCACTTTATGTATATAGGATGCACTTGATGCCATCCCATGACTCTTCTTGTATTTGATCATTAGTGTTTAATGTGTCAAATCTGTTCTTGACATTGTCTCTAAAATCAAGTGTGGGATACTGAGGATTCGTGTAAAGTTGGATGGGCCAAGATTCTTAATGATTCTCAATGATCCCTCATTATATGATCCATCAGATTGTAACCAACTCCATAAGAGGATCTGCTATGGACAGTCAATCAGTTCAAAGAAGTTTAGGTTGGGATACAACCCCTTACATAACTCTAATGTGCTCCAAAGTAGACAAAGGATGGTGTAGACAAAGGATGGTGTTACATGGGCCTCCAATGATTATTCATCACATACAGACATGTAAAACATATGCACATGCACACATGTTCCACATGTACAGATACAGAATATATCTATACACATGTACACATAAGTGTACACATGTACACTTGTACACATAAGTGGGCTTCAAAACATTTGTGGAAAATTTTGAATTAAAGGTAATGAAATTTCTCTCTGAACTCTTTGAATCCCATGTATACAAATGTAACAATGTATGCTTGTAAAAGCATCAGCACCTGTCTGCACTTACGTGCATATGTATGTCTATTTCACATATGTGACATTCGAACATACACTGACATATCCAATAGGTATAGGTTAAGGAAGTTATAAATTGTTTCACAATTTGAATAGCATTGGACAACTTGGCTATAGTTGCCCAAATGTTCTCAGATTCATTATCTTATTTATACACACAATTTGGATTAAACTTCCTCTCTGTGGTTGTCACTAAATCCTCTTCTATAGGGTTATGGACTAAGCCTAGCATGAATCCAGGCAAGCTGGCCATTGCCAGGGCAAATTTTTATTACATGGTTTAAGTAGGCAGAGTAACCTCCTAGGGTAATCAGGAAGACAAACCTGGGTTCAGAGTAAATAAACTGATGATCATATCAGAAATCCAACTGTGTTACTGAGCACCCCCACCCCTGCCAAAAAAAGGCCATATCAAGACTCCATTAGATAGATGAACAAAACAAAATTCCGGAAAACAGAATAGGTCAGAAGACTAACAAAATAATATTTGTTCAATGTTTTTCCATAAATCTCTGCCCATTTGAGCCAAAGAGTACCCCATTTTATAGTTTCTAGCTCAAAGTTTATGTGTGCATTGATGTGAATTAAGGATCCAGGGTTTGGGACATACAGTGAAAATCATCTTTCATTATAAATGGGGAAGAGGTTTCATATTAAAATAAGCTGTAGGAGCCAAAGCTGTCAACACAATTACAGATTGGGAACCCATTTCAATCAGAGTTTCAGGTTTGAAAAACTTTGCTTGAAATGAAAAGTAGTGGACCACCTCATTTAAGCCAACTGCACAAGGTGTTCTTCCACTCCAGCTACGGAAAGACAAAGATATATCACTTTTAGAAATAGCATAGCTCATTAACTATTTAAACTTATATTACTGGTAAAATGCATACTGTATATCATCAGACTGAAATAAATATTCTTCTTGGGAATGAGAGGGGATAAATCATTTATTGGAAAGAATTAGTCATTGTGTAGAAAAAGTCACCTCTTAGCCCACCTCGGCCCTTTGGGACTTGAATGCCACAATGAACCTGTATAAGTTGAGAGGTGAGCAGGCTCTGGGCAGGCCTCTCTGCCAACCTTCTCGTTTTTTATATACAAAAATCCTGAGTTCCTGAAAACATAACGAAGTACAAACAGTAGTCTAGGGTCTACTTCTCTTAAGTTCATGCCAACTTCCTCCCACAATTACGTGGAGAAAGAGTTCTTTGGAATGTTCCTTGGACTCCAGGACATTTACTCTATTTAAGGGTTATAAAAATTAGTAGTAGCTAGTGCTTTCATGAGTCCTCGAAGTTTAAGTCAGGCTTTGCTCATGATTAAAATGTAATGGTTGTTCATTATCTCTTTAGTGGGAGGTCAGGTTATTGTTCCAGATAATAACATTCTTGCTTCTTCCTGGTGCTCCTCTTGAGGTTTCCACACCAAGTGAACTACACTTAGGAGATGATACAACTCTCAACCTTGCTTGTACCACACACATCCGCACTGGGCCCGGGAACTCAGTGCATCACAACATGTGAAGACTGTGGTTTCTCAGGCAGAGACTCGCGCTTCTCTCCCTTCCTCTTCCTAGGCTCATTGTAAAGAGCAAGCCTGATAGTGTGATGATGAGAACGTGCACCAAAGTTTTCAGCTACAAATATGTTTAGCTTTAATAACTGCTTTAAGGAATATAGTTCACACAGCTATAAATGACGGTGTCTTAATATTGATAGTGCAAAGAAACACTTGAATTGAAGATTGAAGATATAATTAAAAAGAACAGTGAAAATCTTTGTAATTGATTATATGTTTGGATTTACCAAAGAGGGACAATTAAAACTCAAATCCTAGATTTCTTGGTTGGATCAGAGAATGAGAACATATTAAAGGAAAGCCACTGGGCTTATTTTAAATACTTTATATTTGGGTGATATGAGATAACTTATTTAGACTATCTAGCACATTGAAAAAACTAAGTTTAGTTTCAACAAACGATCTAAAATTAGTGGCGAGGAGGGTGTAGGAGGCCTGGTAGGGCTTGATCAAGGCCAATGTAACCGAGAGGAATTACTGAAACCCAACGAAGGCTTAACATGATAGTGAGACAAGAGGAAAGTAAAAGGAAATAGAGGAAAGAACAAAGGGCATTTATACAAGTCTAAATACAGGCATGTACATACATAAATATATTTATATATGATGATGGGGAAATAGATTTTTGTGCATATATTTATAGGTTTATTGCTAAGGTAGCAGATGGATATTGGGCCTCTAATCAAATACTCCCTCAATGCAAGAGCACTTTGTTCTATTAAACCGGCATTCCATGATGCTTACCTTCCCGACACAATTGCTGAAGACAAAGTGGGTGCATAAGCAAATGTTGTGAAGAAAGCTGATGGTGCCCAGCTATCAAAAGATATAGCATCTGGGGTTGGAAAGGCTTGAAGATAAACAAGTGTCCATCTAGCTGAGAAGCAACAAAGCCCTCATGATAGAAGCACACCAGCCTGTGTGATCATGAGGTGTCTATAGGATCAAGTATCATGCATCAAAGACCCAGAACAAAAAATTATACCATTATGAATGAGGGGGAGTGTGGAGTGGAGAACCAAAGCCCCTGTGTAGGCAACTGGACATCCCCTCAAAGAAGGGTCTCGGGGAGGAGACGGAACAGTCAGTGCAGTACAGCACTGATGAAACATACAACCTTCCTCTAGTTCTTTAATGATTCCACCCTCCCTCTATCATGATCCCAATTCTACCTTATAAATCCGGCTAGACCAGAGGATGTACACTGGTACAAATTAGAGTTGGGAACACAGAGAAACCAGGACAGATAAACCCCTCAGGACCAATAATGAGAGTGGAGATACCAGGAGGGTAAAGGGTAGGTGGGGGAGAGAGGGGGAAGAGATCACAATCATCTACATATAGCCCCCTCCCTGGGGGATGGACTACAGAAAAGTGGGGGAAAACCTCGGAGAGTATAAGACATAGAAAAAAAATAATTTATTAATTATCAAGGGTTCGTGAGGGAGGGGGAAAAATGAGGAGCTCATACCAAAGGATCAAGTAGAAAGAAAATGTTTTGAGAATGATGATGGCAACAAATGTATAAATGTGCTTGACACAATGGATGCATATATGGATTGTGATTAAGAGTTGTACGATCCCCCAACAAAGTGATTTTTGAATATATATATATATATATATATTACTGAGTGGTTTGAAGCTATGTATGAGTTTTGCATAGCTTTGCATCATTTGGCATCATTGACATGCTTGACATGCTAGCTGCAACAAAGGACTCAGGCATAGAAACAATTGTGATGGTGCAGGACCATGTGGTGTTTCGTTCTGTTGTAGAAAGGGTTGCTGAGGGTCCGAACCAAGTCGATGGCACCTCACAACAACAGCTGAGTGGTTGAAATCCAGACCCAACCTGTTGCCATCCAGCTGATTCTGATTCCTAGTGAGAAACATGGAGTTCCTGAAGCTGTAACTCTCCATGGGATCAAATCGCTTCATCTTTCTCTCTCAACACGGCTAGTGGGTTTGAGCTTATGATGCCAAGTTAGCATTCTAAGACCAACCCAACAGTATCATCAGGGCTTAAAGATATTGTTGTTGTTAAGTACACTCAAGTTGGCTTTAGCTCATCACTACTCTATGGAAGACGGAATGAAACACTGCTTGATGCTGTACCATACTCAAAAATTATGTTATGTTTGAGCCCATTATTTCAGCATCACGCCAATCCATCTCACTGAGGTCATTTGTCTTTTCTGCTGACCCTCAAGTTTACTAGCATGATGCCCTTTTCCAGGGACAGGTCTGTCCTGATCACATGTCCAAAGTACATGAGACTAAGCCTCACCATTCTCACTTCTAAGGTGAACTGTGGCTGTATTTCTTTCAAGACAAAAGTATTTGTCCTTCTAGAAGTACACAATATTTTTTCACCAAAGCCTAATTCAAGTGCATCAATTCATCTGTAGTCTTCTTATTCCTTGTCCAACGTTCACATGCCCATGAAGCGATTGAAAATATCCTGGCTTGAGTCAGAAACAGCTTAGTCCTCAGAGTGACATCCTTGCTCTTCAACAATTTAGCAAGGTCTTGAGCAGGAGATCACTCTATGGTGATACGTTGTTTGAAGTTTTTGAATGTTGCTTCGATGATCACTGATTGTGGGTCCAGCCAAACCCAAATATTTCAAAATGTCCATGTTTACCCCATTTATGTTATGTTGCTTCTGGGTCTAGTTGTGAGTGTTTTTGCGTCTTAGCATGTCACTGCAGTCCAAACTGATGGCTGCAATTCTTGATTTGTATCAGCACATGCTTCTGTTTCTCTGGGCCATCAGCAAGCAAGGTTGTTTCACGTACATGTCACAGATTGTCCACAAATGTCCCTTTACTCCTGATTCCTTCTTGTTCATCTAGTCCAACATTTCAGAATACTTGCTTCATATGCAGATAGAATAATTATGGCAAAAAGATACGATGCTGACACACCGCTTTCCTTATTTTAAACCACACCACATTTCCTTGTTCTTTTCAGAGGACTGCTCCCTGGTCTGTTGTACAGGTTCCACATGAGCACAACTACGTGTTATGGAGTTCTCACTCTTCAACGATGCTATCCATAGTTTGTTATCATCTACACCATCGAATACCTGTGTGTAGACAATAAAAGACACACTTTTTAAAAAATGAACACTCCAGTGTTCTGGCCTACCGAAATATGTTGTTTAAAGCAATAAGTGTACAAACACAGGATGAAGGGAATGATGCCGCTCAAAGAGAAGATTGAATGCCTATCAACAAGTCAATGGCACCTAGCAACAAGTTGAGCGATTGAAACTCGGTGTGAAAAGCCACCAATTCAATGCACATTTGTGAACTTTTTATTACATGCAAATCTTTAAGATGAGTGCTACTTGAGCTATGTAGGATGAACCTAGTAGATTTGTTTTAACTTTGTTATTAATTTTTTTAAATTCTAGATCTTTATCTATAATATTTTAAGTCTATGTCTTAGGCTGAGTTCTCCAGAAACACAAAGCAAGTGAAGCATATCTATGTATGTAGGCAGAAAGGTTTATATTGAGGGAATGGCACACAGTTGTTGAGGCAAGCACATTCCAAGTCTTGAACTTAGATATCAGGCAGAGGCTTCTCCTGACTCAAATAGTTGGACGGGCTGATGAATCCATGTGAGATAGTTAAGGTTAATTGTGCCAACCTGGCCGATAGACACATGTGGGATTAATTGAAGAGTGGAGCGATAAATGGCTGGGTGAAACTGGCCTTTCTAGTTCTCGGGTCTCTTGCTCTCTGATAATCGGACCAGGGTGCAGCTGCCTTAGCCAGGTCCCTGCTTCAGCTGGAAAGGCTCACTTTCTGCGAGACATCCCTGAGAAGAAGACACATGGGCCTACCCTGATGCATCCCTGGGTGTTGGACCAGCCATGTGGAGACCCCTGCCAGCACTGAGATGCTTACACGCTCACTGATTCGGCTTTCCTCCTGCATTTGGCATCATTGTGTGTGTTTTGTGAGATTGAGGAGGACTTTGTAGATCAGTGTTGGACATATGGGCTAATGTTGGACTTATGGGCTTGGACGGCACTTTGTTGGGATGCTTTCTTAATGGACACTTACCCTTTATATAAAAAGATCTCATATGAGTTTCTGTGGATTAGTTTCTCTAGTTTACTCAGACTAACACACCATGATCAGCAGACTTCTGGGTACATATTTAAATGAATCCATGATCGGCAGATAACCTAGCAGACTGCGGATGACTACTGAATCATCAGGCACTAAAACAGGCTGCTGGCTCAAGTCCAAAGCACCTGAAGGCATATGCCAAGCTAGTTGCAGGACCCAGACTCAGTAAAAAGGAAGCAAGCTTTGCTACAGCGTCTACATATATTGGAAGCAAGTATACTCCAGGAGTGATCTTGTCACAGGGGAATAATTACATATTAGCTGCCAAACTACTGAGAATCCTGTCCCAGCCAAGTTGACACAACACCTTAACTATCACAGTCTAGCAGGACAAAAACAAATAAGTCATCCTTAAATAAGGACATAACATGTAAGTAAGCAAACTGTGAGAGTACAGCCCACAAAGGCCTGTATCAACAACTTGATTCTAACTCATACCAAGGCTGTAGGACATAGTAGAATTTCCCCAGAGGTTTCTCAGGCTATCGTTATTAAAGATGCAGAGTTCCACATATTTCTCCCATGATTGGGTGTTGGGTTCAAATTGTCAAACTTTGGGTTAGTAGCCATTTTTTTTTAACTGATGTACTACCAGAGTTCCTTCAGAGAAACATGGGTTAATAATTCTAAGACAAGTTCCAGAAATAAATATGAACTGTCATTTAAAATTTCTTAAAGATACTGGACAATGAAAAAAGAAGTCTTTTGAAGCTGTGAACAGCTGGTATGAAAAACAGAATGGTATAAAAAGTCCTTGCCAATCAGTCTGTTATGTCTGGAGTCTTGAATGCTGGGGCAAACACTGCAGGGAGGAACACAAAACAGATATTTTGGGATCAAATCATGAATATTGAGCCAAGGAGCCTGAAGCTCATTCTTTAAGCAAGATGAAGCAGAGTAATTTCCCCTTGACGTGGGTACCACCTGTTTATTAGAGCTTAAGTTTGCTTTCATCCCTTCACAGCCAAATTAATGTCTGAGTTATTCCCAAGTCTATTGACTAGGATGACGCTTCATTCTTCTAGGACTAATTTGTCCGTTTGGAAGCCCACAGCAGATTCTTCGCCAGCACCGCAGTTAGAGCTCATCCATTTTTCTTCTGTCTCTCTGTTTATTACCCAACCTCCACATGCACATGAGGTGTTTGAAAGACCATTGCTTGAATTATATGAACCTTAGTCATCAAAGTAACATTTTCGCACAGTCTTAGGGAAAAAAATGAAACCAGTGTCTTCCTTAGAATCAAGGCTAATGAGACTTTGACTCATTTACTTTGCTAATGCCATCAGGGAAAGAAAATTTCTAGAGAAAGACATCAAATTTGTTAGAGCGGATAGTCAGCGAAAACAGGAGAAACTCCCGGTGAAACAGACGGGCCCAATAGCCACAACAATGGACGTGAGATTGGGTGCTAAAGGTTTCATAAGTCAAGGAGAGGATTCTGGGCTGAAAGAAGAAAAGCATTTGGTGTAACACTATTCTCCCAACATGTCAGTGATCATGAGATAGTACAGAACCAGGCAATGTTGTGTTGGGGTGGAGGGAACTTCTAAAACTTTGTGGAGAAATGGACTGAAGAGAAAATGAACTTTTTCACAAATTGCTGGAGTCCTCCCCCTTGTATGTGAGGTTACTGGGTTTTGAAGCTGGCTTGACACTCTTCACAGTCAGGAGCACAGTGGTTACACAGTGGGCTGCTAATGGCAAGATCAGCAGTTCAAAACCATCTGCTGCTCTGAAGGAAAAAGATGAGGCTCCTGTAAGGGTTACAATGCAGGAAACCCACAGGGGCAGTCCTACCCTACCTATCGGGTGGCTTTGAGTTGACATTGACTCCATGGCAGTTAGTTTGGTTTGGGGCTTTTTTTGGACAGCAGTGAACAATGTGTCTTGTTTATGAAGATGTATGCCTTTCTAGACATTTAATAAAATTGGTCTTTTCAATCACACATTTTCTTTTTTTTTTTAATTATTTTATTGAAGGCTCGTACAATTCCCATCATAGTCCATACATACATCCATTGTGTCAAGCACATATGTACATTTGTTGCCCTCATCAATCTCAAAACATTTGCCTTCTACTTTAGCCCTTAATATCATTTGCTCATTACCCCCTCCCTCCCC
>NW_022103896.1:4913951-4929342 GCF_000313985.2 Echinops telfairi
TTGGACTGGAAGGACTGCTAGTCTCTCACATCTCTCTCATGGCAGTGAGTTGAATTGAGCCATTTGTAGTGCTTTATAATTTAACTGTTTCTTTCTTGTATTATATATTTAACTGTATATGATTTAACAGTTCATTCCTTGTTATATATCTAATTATCTTTATAAATAAATATATTAAATTATCTTTATAATTAGGCGTTAGAAGAATTTAAGGTAGGTGCCTTACTTCCTGATGATCAAAATAATTTATCTTACTGTGATTTACTCTTTGCCATGGTAACCAGGAAGTGCAGAGATTAATTTAGTGTTCTTTTATAGCGACTATCCCTTGCAGTGAGCGTATGCTATTTCTTCTGTTTCCTGTGTGTCTGATGTCTGATTCTTCTTTTTGCTTGCTTTAATTAGATTCAGAATTAAGTTTAGGTTTAGATTTAGAATTAGATTCAGATTCAGAGTTACACTAATCGCTCACTGCCACTGAGTCTACTAAAACCTATACCAACCCTAAGGACAAAGTAGACCTGCTCTTTGGGATTTTTGAGGCTGTAAATCTTAATGAGAGCAGACAGCCTCATCTTTATCCCACGGAGCAGCTGAGGGGTTTGAACCATTGATCTGTAGTTAGCCACCCAATACTTAGGCATTCTCCCAGCTCACATCACTCAATGGTGCAAGAATGCATACTACATGGACAAATAGACAGACACGTGGTAGAAATCCCCTAACCCTCCATGCAAGATACCTTGTTATTCTAAGCAGAGTTTAAGACAAGACTGAAACATGAGAAGTCTCCACAGTCCTTCCTTCATTGATTAAATCACTTCAAGATTAATTGAGCTTCTAGTAAGTCTTGGGCATTGATCTGGGACGAGAGCAGAGGGTTTAATCAGGAAATGCTCTTGCCCTCTCAATATGCATAGTTGACCAGATGAAAGAAGGACTTGCCAACAGATCCTTGGAGCCCAGAAGAGTGAGCGTGCAAGGCGTTGTGGAAAAGGAGTTCACCTCTCTTGAGGACCTTCACTCTGCCATTGGGCTGGTTATTCTCCGAATCTTTTTTCATATAGGTATCACCCTCAACCAACACGATGGGTAATATAATCTCCTTCTCACAAAGAGGACACCAAGACTTTAAGCCAGTAGTCTTCTAGATGAGGAGTGAGAGAAAGAGAAGATTTGGGCTCAAGTCTGTCTGCCTTGGGCCAAGTTCTAAAGAGGAGAAATGTGGGCAGTCTTGGCTCTTGGTTCACTGTTCCTCCTCTCATTCATTCAATATAGAACCTATTGGCCTACAAAGTAGACGTATTATTTGCCTGTCCTGAGGAACTCCAAGAGAGGAAGTAAGTAGGAAAAGAAACGTGCTCTTGGTGAGAAGGCTTTCTGGAAAGGTACTGGTGGAGCTGATAGCTATAGTAAGGGATTAGACACTGAGGTCTAGCTAAGCTTCTCTGTAGTTCCCACCGTGTAGGGCCACACACAGTCTCACACTCAATATAGATGATCAAACGATAAGACCAAGGTCTTTCAAGTTCAGGAGTGGAAGGCTGCCTGGTGTCACATCTGTAGCCATGCATTTGAAGTAGCACTTAGGTTCTGTCTTCACAGACAGACAGTATCTGCATATTTGTAAATTACCATCCTTTTCATGGCAAATCCTAACCGGGGACTCATGCCACTCAGGCAGCTCTCTCCATGCTCCCTGCCACACCTCCATGTCTTCTCAGAGCATATCAAATGCAACTAAATTAGATTGTCTTCCAAACACCCTATATTGGATTTCAAGATAAAGCAGATCGTGGTAAATATTAATCTCTTCAAATTGATAGAATGAAGCATCAAACTATTGCACACAGGAATGTTAGCATGGAAATTAATTCTTTGTTAATATTTCTAGCGTTTGCGCACCTAGCAGCCAGGCGACAGGGTGATCCTTCAAAGGTTCAGCTAATCTCATCAAGTTGCTGATTTGTTAAACTGTTAGAATTATGGGGAGAGAGTATTTCTCCCAGTGAAAACAGAGTCAATTGATCAGCTGAGACAGACAGGACTCGTTTATAGGTCACCCTCTATTTCCGTTTGAGAACAGGAGTGGGACTACTCCCTCTTTTATGATCTCACAATGCCTACAGACCTGTGGCGGCTCAACCCCTGCTTTAGAGAGACGAAACAGAGGAACAGGACTGAATGAATAAATACTGCTTGTCAGGTCCGCCCGCCCCCGGTTGCCATAGTTTTTAACAAACATAAATTGGAGCACACATGCTATTAATTGGATTATCCCCCTATGGTTTGGATGGGAGCTTTGCTGACATAGTTGTATGCCTTGGGATGCGATCCAGAAGGTCAAAAGGAGTTTTCCTTTTCTTCCTCGGTCGTGTTCTTCCTCATTATTTCCCCCTATTGAAAGATCAAATGTAAAATCATTAGAATACAAGCTGATGTATTCTAATGCATGTTAGAAAATGGAATATATAGGAAACCTAAGGCTGCATGACGGAAAGTGCATCGTGACTTTGCAGCTTCATATTGGTTTCTGGCTTCTTTCAGTTTGAGTAACGTGCTTGTCCACCCTCGTGCTCACAGAAGCCATCTCTGCTACAGGGCCGGGCGGGAAGGGTATGGGGGCGCAGGATTTCTAGAATGTTAAAACAAAACAGAACCACACCCATGTCCCTTTAAAACCAACTAAGTTTCTATAAAGCACCTCTGGTTTTCCAATGTTTGTGTGTGTATTAGTCTAGGTACTTTGGAGAAACAAATACAGCAACTCATGTATAAGAGAGAGTTTTATGTAAAGAAAATGTGCATCACGAAACCATCCCAACTCAATGCTGCCCAAACCCACAAGTCCAACATTAACCCATTAACCCACCAGTCCACAAAGTCCTCCACCTCACAAAACAGAGGCAATGATGCCGACTGCAGGAGGAAAGCTGATTCAGTGAAAGAACAAGCATCTCAGCACCAGCAGGGTTCTCCACACGGCTGCTCCAGCACCCAGGGCTGCATCAGGATAGGTCCATGTAGCTTCTCCTTGGGGATGTCTTGTAGGAAGTCAATCTTGCAAGCTGAAGCAGGGAACTGCTAAGGCAGCTGCACCTGGTGCAACCATCACAAAACAAGAGACCCGAGAACTAGAAAGGCGAGGTTTCACCACCCATTTATCCCTCCGCCTTTCAACCAGCCCCACATGTGATTATCGGCCAGGCTGGCACAATTAACTAACTCAGCGTGATAAGCAGAGATATAGATGATGCTATAGGATTTTATATTTTTGCTTATAAATGTGAACCACCAATTCTTTTTCATTGAAGTTAGGTTGAGAACTGTAAGTCAATGGCAGCTGAAGTGCCATTTCAATTGGCAAATTTTATTTACATCTGTGGTGAACTTTATTTTGATGAAAAGTTTGCACTAGTATTTTACCACCAGATGAAAAAAAGAGCATCATTGAAGAAATTAATGTATTTAAGATAAAGTGCAGAGAAGAACATGTATATAACATATCAGTCTTTGTTCTCAATGGAATCCCTCCCCACTCCCTGTCCTTAATGTAAAGATCTTGTACTATAACTTTTAAAGCCATACAAATAAGAGTGCTAAACTGTGGACTTAAAAGCATATTTAACCAGTATGACTTGGAAAATAAAATATAACAACCATATAAAATTTAAAATATATAATTTAATATTTAAAAGTTAGAAGTCACCAGCACTCCTTGGGAGAAAGATGAGGAGTTCTTCTCCCTTAAAGAGTTACGGTCTCAGAAACCCACAGGGACAGGTCTACACTGTCCTGTGGACTTGATAGCAGTGAGTGAATGAGTGAATGCCGTTATGAACTATCTCCAAACCCAATCCATTGCTGTGGAGTCAATTGAACTCATAGTGCCCCTAGGGCAGTGTAGAAATGTTCCCTAGAGTTCCGGGGGCTGTCATTCAGTCCTGTGGTGGGGTGGTTATGCATTGGCTGTGATCCGCATGGTCAGCTGTTGGAAATCAGCAGCAGCTCCTGAGGAGAAAGATTGGGCTTTCTACTCCCATAAAGCATTACAGTCTCGGAGGCCCACAGGGCTGTGCTTGAGTCAGCATTGACTCAATGAGTTTGGAAGTCTTTGTGAGAGGAACAACCTCGTCGTTCTCTCTGAGAGTTGCTGGTTAGCAGTCTGACATGTAGCCCCCTCTGCCAGCGAGGCTCCAGGGACTGAATTTGGTCCCTTTAAAGTACACATTGTCAACCTTAACCCCACACTTGTGGCGATAACCCTCTCTGGGAATGGCTTGTCTTTGTTGTGTCCATGGGAAAGGATTAGTGTGGGATGTATATATTTGAATGTGTCTCTTCTGAGATATGTAGAGGGATTGAATAAGGAAGCAGAGAGAGAGCCTGGAGAAGCTCAGCCACAGGGAGATGACCCAGGAGCAGAGACAAGGACCTTCCCCAGGAGCCAGTGGCAGCCCTCCCCTTAAGCCAGCACCCTGAATTCCGACTTTGAGTCTCCTAAACTTGTGGGAACAGATATGTCTGTCCAAGCCACTCTCACTTGTGGAGTTTCCGTGGCAGCAGCACTAGACACGAGGACAGCATCTGTCTGCAAAACATGTAGAAACATTGGCTCTCCTTATATGCATGACCGGAGGGGAAACTGAGGCTTTCTCTGTATTTGATATCATTCAGGAAGTCCAGGACTCAGACCTGAGGGAAATAGAATTAAAGATGCATATCCTAGCTTTGCCACCTCTTTGTCATGTTAACCTTGGACAAATCAGTTCTTTGATATGAAAGGCAAAGTTATTTCCTATCTACTTCAAAAAGGGGTTACAAGAATCAGGTGATATACCGATCAAGATTCATTCGCCTGAAAAAAGATTAGGGGAAGGAGCATTATCAGTTACATAGTCCATATGTCAAGAGTACTTATACACCAACATATCCATGGATATAAAAAAAATAGAGTTGTGGAGTTGTGTTTTGTGCTTTGTTTGATTTTGTTTTTAATGTTTCCATTGTGTTTCCTGACCACAGGATGATAAATAATATGGCCGGGAGAATACAATCATCTCATTTAGTGAGTCTATTAAAAATTCAAAGTCAAGTTTCTAGTGCCAGTCTACCTTAACACTGGTCTTAATTAAAATGATGTTTAGTATGTTCCTGTGTTGGGATGGAGCAAATAATTATTTTGAATATAAAAAAAAATAAATAAATCAAGAAATGCACCTGGTTTTAAATGCAACTTCTTCCAAATATGGCTAGTCTGCTGGCATTTAATTAATTCAGATGATAATTTTAGTGCTCCCTAAATAATTATGAATAATTGTGCCGTTCTTTCATAGTAATAGTGCTATGTAGCTCTGATGGCACAAAGGGCTAAGCATCTGGCTACTCAGAGGAAGGTCAGTCTTTCTAACCTTCCAGCCACTCCTTGAGAGAATGATGAGGTTGCTCCCGCCCATAAAGATAATAGCCGTGATCAATCTCGGGGGCACTAGCTCTATTCTGCCCTACAGGGTGACTAGCTGTTGGAATGGACTTGATCGCAGTGGGGACAGGTGGTGATGACAACAGGGTATCTGACTTGTTTCCCACTAGGGTTTCCTACAGAAATACCAGGACTGGGTGTGAATTAGTAGGATTTCTCACCTTCTCTGTAACATGCATGCATCAGATTTGAAAAGTAATATTGCTGTTGTTAGTGTCCATCGAATGGATTCTTACCCATAACAACCCCGTGCACAACAGAAAGAGACACTGCCCAGTCCTTCGCCATCCTCACAACTATTCCTGTGCCTGGCCCATTGTTGCAGCCACTGTGTCAAGCTAGCTCCTTGAGGGGCTTCCTCTAATTTTGATGCCCTTCAATGTGTCCAAAGTATGTAAGAAGAAGTGAACAAATTAGAGATTGCTCCAACTCTAGGGAATATAGACATGGGATAAGACATGAGACCACAAAGAGTTATGGTCCTGAAAACTCACAAGGGCACTTCTACCCACCCTGTCCTATAAGGTCAATGTGAGCTGGAACCGACTCGATGAGAAGACAGTGAGTATTTTGGACTATAAGAGAGGGTACCCCCCAAAAAAAGTAGACCAGAAAAAAGCTCCCCTGGGCAGAGCTTTCATAATAAGCATTTTTTCCCAGTAGACAAGCATCCAGCAACTCACTCTGAGTTAGTGCACCCAGTGGCGTCGCCTGGGAAGGTTCTATCTGGTCATAGTGAATTTTTTGGTAAAAGTAGTTTTGCTCAAACTTTGTTTTTTGGGATGGCCGATTTAAGAGAAGAGTGTGAGACTGTGAAATTTTGTTTCCTGCTAGGGAAAAATGCTGCAAAAACTGTTGTGGCATTGAACACAATTTACAAGGACAGCGCTATGGGAAAATCTCAAGTGTATGAGTGGTTTTCTCATTTAAAAAAAGATGAAATATCAATTGAAGACAAGTCTCATTCAGGACATCCATCAACTTGCCTAACGGATGAAAATGTCAACTCATAATGCACTTGGAGTTTGTTCCACCAGGTCAGACTATGAATCAAACTTTCTATTTAGAGGCTCTGAAAAAATTCATAACAGTGTGCGACAAAAAAAAAATACCTGATTTGTGGCAGACAGGGGGCTGGTTTTGCCATCACAACAATGCACCTGCTCATGCAGCCATCTCAGTGTGCCGACTTCTGGCAAAAAACAAAACAAAACCAGCATGCCTCTCTCACCCGACACACTTTATTCACCTGACCTCACTCTGTGCAACTTCTTTCTGTTCCATGAACAAAGTGGGGGGGGAAAGTGTCTTCTTTGATGACAAAGAAGTGGTGAAGGAGAAAAAGGAAGTGCTGTCAGCCAATCAAGCAGATGAGTTCGAAAAATGTTTCCAAGAATGGAATCACAGATTTGGCAAATGTATTAAGTGCAATGGAGAGTACGTTGAAGGTGATAAGGTTGTTTGTAAAAATATTTTAAATACTTAGCTTTGAAAAAAAAAAACATTTTGGTGGGTGGGGGGTACCTATTAATAGAACCACATGTCCAAGGTCATACAGATCACCTATAGAATGAGTAAATTCAGATCTTCGGACTTAAATTCAACAGGGCTTAAAGGTGGGGGAGGGGTGATCTTCAAGGGGTAGTACACAATAGCTGGAAGATTTAGATTAAAGGAGCAAGGTTTAAAAAAGCACAAAGAGAGTTTAATCATAGGAATCATATCTTATCATATATTTTCCACACCTAATATACCATTCTAACTAATTGCACTCACATAACACATACAACTTTCATAGTAAGTGAATACAGAAGTTGGCACAGTTTGTAGACATTCTGGGACTCGTGGAAACTCTAGGAGCCTGGCTGGTGGCTTAGAACTCTTGACTTGTGTTTAGAAGGCCAGTGAGTAACCACTAGGTCACCAGGGCTCCTCTTTTTGAGTAAAAAATATGCTGCTGGCTTTTATGGTGACAGGATATCCTGGCACCAACTTGAGTTTAAACTACACTGAAATGCTGCTTCAGGAGATTGTGCTCTAGTCTCTGAAGGAAAAAGAAAACAATCACATGACAGAATCTAGCGACTGGGAAGTCCCACCATGGCCTTCCCCCTGACTGTGCTCTGAAGTCTCTGACTATAGTGGAGCGTCTCTTTCCTTCCCTGGAGTATTGTGCGGCCTTTGAGAGCCAGACATATGGAGGAAGAGGAGGAGAGCTTCAAAGAGTTTGTGGGGGAAATGCCAGGGTATTTTCATGCCATTTTTCATGAACTTTTAGAAGTACCCCCATAGAGGCATAACCTCTTGCATTGTGTCCTTCTATGATTTCAATTCTTCAGCATCTTCCTCTTGCTTCTGCCCCTCAACTCCCAATTGGTTTCCTAGCAGGGAATTACCCAGGATCCAGCAGTGCTTCAAATTGCCTTGATTCTGAGCCACAGGCATGCTCCTCCCGGGAATACTAGAGTAGTAGATAAGAATGATGATGTCAGTAATAGCAGCAGCTTCCTTTTATTGAAATATTGCAATGTGCTACAAACAATATTAATAAGAATTTATGTTTCTATTTATTCCCTGAAACAGACCTCTGAGAAATGCATTGCTCCTGTTTCACAGATCAAGATACACTGGTTTTGCTAAATCACTAGTTTACCTAACCAAAAAAAAGAAAGAGTAAGATTGGAACTAAAGGCATTCTGGTCTGATACCAAAGCTTAACAATAATAGAATAAGCAAGAGAAGGAAGAAAAAGCACAACCCACCAGCACCTAATTGATGCTAACTAATTAGTGACCTTACACAGAGTTTCTAAGACCGTAAATCTTTATGGGACCAGCCAGTGTCATCTTTCTCCTGCAGAGCAGCTAGAGGGTTTGAACTGATGACCTTCAGGTTAGCAGTCATTTGATGGTTGGACAGTGCCATCAGGAATCCTTAGAAGGAAAAGGCATGGGGAGAAGAGATATAAAAGTAGAAAGGAAGAAAAGAGAAAACTCAAATACGATTCTTCTAATTATTTTCGTATGGGATCTTCTACAAGTTCCAGTTCTGTGATTTGAGTCCTGATAGGCATTAGACCTTGCACTGGGTAATTGCACTAGTGGACACATGGGGATTACAAAGATAAAGAAAGATAAGCCTAAAAGTCATTGCTGTAAAGTTGACACTGACTCGTATTGACTCTAAAAGATAGAGTACAACTGCCTCACAGAGTTTCCAAAGCAAGACATGTAGAAGGATGTAACCGTGACATCGAACCTTGCAGAGCAGCAGGTGGGTTTAAACTCAACCACAGTGCTCCAGGGGCTCATTCAAAGAAGAGAAGCTGCCCTACCAGAAGGTGTGAGTGGAGTCAGGCTGTGGGGTTGTGAGGGTAAAACACTGTGGTAGTTAGAGAACACAGAAGCTTAAAAGCATCCCACTCAATAATAGCACTTCCATTGAATGGATTCAGACTCCTGAGGACCCTGAGGAATAGGGTGAAACTACCCTTTTTGGTCTCTGAGACTTTAAATACTTACAGAGCAGACAGTCTGATATCTCTCCTGCAACGTGGCTAGTGGTTCACACTGCAGACAATGTGGTCAGCAGCTCAGTGTGTGTAGCCTGCTACCCCAGCAGAGCACCTCCTCCCACTCAGTAGTTCTCTGTAATGCTCATGCCACACAGCAGGTCAGCACAGAGCACACGTGTCAGTGTGGCTGGCAGCATTTCACAGTACGCACATACATATTAAATGATCAGGTTGGCTTAAAGGAATAGGAAAAAGAAAGCACCTGCCAGGGTACCCAGCAAGCCCGTACCCTCCAGTTGATTCTCACTATAACACACAGTGATTCCATTTAGGGTTTGGAGACGTGAACTTTTATGGGAACAGAGGATCTCATCTTTCCCCCAGCTGGTGGATTTGAATTGCCAGCCCACCTTGCGGTTAGCAGCCCACTGCCTAACCCACAGGGCCTCCAGGGTTCCTCCACAGGCACAGTGTAGACTGTCTCTACTTGGGAGGCATGTGCAGGCATCCTAGAATTGTTAGTAAGATTTTCATTCTCCTTGCAGGAGTTGCCCCTTGTGGGCAGCCACCACCCATTTGCCAGTGGGGCCGTGAAGGTTGTTTGGATGCTGAACAAGTTTCAGATGCGCTTCTAGACTTACGCAGAATAGGAGGAAAAGCATGGTGATTCATTTCTAAACATCAGCCAATGAACACCCTGTGGAGCCCTGCCTGATCCACAACCACTCACAGGGCTTAAAAAGCATACTTCAGAACTGGGCAACATTCAGTTCCATTGTGCAGTCTGTCCCCACGTGTCAGGGGTGGAGACACCCGATGTCAGCAAAGGACAACATCACATGAGTGTCCCCATAATGTGGCAATCCTTAGCCCATGATCAGTTTCCAAGGGGAATGGATTTCCTTCCCTCTTCCCTAAGTAACTTATGTACAAGAGGGATAGATAACCGGACACAGACCCATTGAGGAGGCACTCTATCATGTCTTCATGGGAAATAGAAAGTCTAGGAGAGAGAGATGATTGTGTCATTCAGGGACAGCCTTGCCATTTTCAGGAGATTCCATCTCTGGATCCCCACTGTTAGGAAGGAAATAAGATATATAAAAGAGATTCCGAGCTCTGGTGGTGCACTGGTTATGAATTGGCTGCGGACAACAAGGTCAGCAGTTCAAAACCATCCACCACTGTGTGGGAGAAAGACAAGGCCTTCTACTCCCATAGTTATAGTCTGGGAAACACACGGGGACGTTGAGCCTGTCCTGTAGGGTTGCTACAGGTGGAATTGACTCCAGGGCAGGGAGGTTGTTAGTCTGGTGAGTCACATACAGAACCGCTGAGCATGCAGTCTCCTTGGCCTTTGGCTTTTCAATGGGGCTGTAAACAAACCATCAACAGATACAGGTTCCATTGAGAATGAAGGGTGCCTCTCCTGACTGCCTTACAGAGGTTATTTTAGGGCATGATGTGTTCCCAATGAGAGGCTCAAGTTGAGGAGGCCTGGTGGCACAATCGTTAATCTCTTGGCCAAGACCATGAAGGGGCGGTTGGACCCATCCAGCCTAGGAAACTCAATGGAACAGGTCTACTCCATTCTATGGGTTTGCTAACAGTCAGAATCAACTCAAGGACACACCACAATTTTGGCTCTAACCACTTCTCTGAACTTGAGAGTGTCGAATTGCACAATTTCTTTGGGAAAGAAATATCTGTTCTTTCTTCTGGAGAGAAACCAAGGATTAGAACTGGTTCAATCCTGTGTAACCCCTTTGGAGAAGTTGCCACTCCAGCTACACTGAGATCTACCTGTTAACCAGATTCTCTGGTGATTCTGAGAGATTACCTATGTGTTGCTAAAAATTCTCAGCCGTCATCTGTGCACCCAAGAATAGCCTGGGAGGTCTTTGTGAGATGTCAAGATTCTGATCCAGTCTATTTGGGGTGCAGAGGTGATTTCTTAGGAGGGGATTAAGCAGGAATGAATTTGTTCTAAGCTCTAGTGGCAAAAACACAGACCAAATCAAAACCCAACAGATATCACAGAACTCATCGCCTTGGATTTGTAAGGAAATGATAAATGATAAAGTAGGAAAGTCAATAGTGGATATTTGTAGAATGAATCTTAGTGGCCCAAGGAGTACCCCCTGATATTTATATAATTTGCTATTTTGTTCTCACAATGAAATGTAGCAGAATTGCAAATCTCTGTCCTCTGTATATATGATCAGAGCATTAGGCCATTTGCCAATAAGTATTCATAATCAGATAGAACAAGAACCTCACCACATTGATCCATGAGAAATGCACAGGGCCACGCACTTGCAATAAGGAGCAGGGATCCAGAAACATCAAGAGTTCTGGGCAACAAAATAATGAACATCACAGAGTAGGAAGGGGTCCAGCAGGGAGGGGTGACTGCTGACCTGTGTTTGAAGTTGTGTGATTCTGGGTGACTCCCAAGATCATTTTGAGGCAATCTCCTTCTATGAACTTTAAAATCAATAAACAAATATTTAAAAAGAGGATATAGTCACACATTCATATTTCCCAGTTGTGAGATGCCCCCATGCAAAAGCAACGGAAAACGTGAAAACTGGCATACACAAATGTTTTCTATTGTTAGTATAAAAAGTAAATATTGGCATAATAATTCAATATTTTGTGCTTCTGTTGTAATAATGGTTTTCTTATACTTTAAGTAGCAATGTATATGCCTCAAGAGCCCAGTGCAGCAATTAAGCACTTGCTTGGTAACTGAACTCATCCAAATGGCACAAGGGAGAAAGGTGTGGTCCTCAGTCCCTGTAGAGAGCACAGCTGTGGAAACCCTGGGGCAGTGGGCAGTGGTTCTCAGCCTTCCTGAGGGTGGGGCTCTTTAATACAGTTCCTCAGGTTGTGGTGACCCCACCATAATATTATTTTCATCGCTACTCATAACTATAATTTTACTACTGTTTTGAATCGGGTGATGCCCGTGAAAGGGTGGTTCAACCCCCAAAGGGGTCGCGACCCACAGGTTGAGAACCGCTGCCCTCCGGGGACCTCTACTCTTTCACTTGGGGTCACCAAACGTCAACATGAGCTCAGTGGCTCAGAACACTATTTATGTGTCTACTCAAGAGGACCCACCCAATCCAAAGCCGCTGCCATGGAGTGGAACCTGACCCCTAATAACCCTCTAGGACACGGTAGCTCCAGGCGGAACGATGAGGCTGTCTGTTTCCATGAAGATGTATGGTCTCAGAAGCTCTCAGAAGTAGTTATACTCTATCCTGGAGGGTGGCTAAGAGTCGATTTTTGATTTTTATCTTAATACCCTAACAAGGGAAGTGGTACTCTCTGAATATGGAGGAAAGATGAGTGAACTTGTTCCACTTTAATTCACCCATGATCACAGAAGCTCAAAAGGGCTGGGAGGTTTAGAATAAAATAGCACTTATGGTGCACACATAGGCTAGCTCTCCAGATTTCCAGAGATTATAGATGTCGAAATGTAGCATGTACACTGTGAAACAGGCTTAATTGCAACAGTCATGGTAATAATAACAAAAATAGCATGCACATGCCACTTTGGTTTGCCTGGCCCTGAAACAAGATCTGTGGTTGTTTTCCTTATAACTATCCGTAAGGAGTGAGGTCAGTTCCAGTGTGTCCAATGGGGTACCTATGACTCAGGATCTATCAGATAGCACCCAATGACAACAAGAAGGCATTACATGTGATCTGTCGAGGTGCTTCATGGTCGTTGATCACAAAATCAGATCTAGGGTGTGAAAGCACAGAGACTCACCCATAATCAAGTGAGACCCAGTGGGTTATGTAACTCCTTATCCAAGAACTTTCCATGTGTGTTGGTAAGCAGATGAACCCTAAGCCATCCCTGGAGATGCAGCGTTCACCAGCAGTCAGCATTGTGTGAAGGAAGACGAGAATAAAACACTTCATGTTGGCTCCGCTGCAGTCAGTGCGTTCACGCAGTGCTGTTGTATTAGGAAATATGTTTCTGAGATGAGTGAGAGAAAACTTTATGCAGCAGTGTAAACAAAAAACAAAACGACAACAAAAACAGTTGTCTAATACAAAAACAGTATTAGAAAGTTCTAAAGCAAACCAGAATCCTGAATGAGAAAGATAAGATAAATCTTCAAAGTAAACATATAATTCCACACACATCCTGATGTCTTTCTTTGCCAAAAAGAAGCCAAAATTGATGTGTGTATGGAGTGGGATAACAGTTGTATGAGCCCCTAATAAAATGTTAAAAAAAAAAAAGAAGCCAAAACCCTAAGTTTAAATACAAAATTAGCCTCACTTTATGAGTGTTAGTCCCCTAAAATGAAAGTTAAAGAGCTTTCTGGGAATATAACCATTCAACTTATCTTTTTTGACATTTACTTACCTAACCTCTAGGATTTCAGGAGTGAACAAGATACAAACCCTCCTTTCCTCTCACACCCCAAACAGCACAAATGTTATCATATTAAAATAAGACGAAAGCACCATGACTTACATTGACCCTCTAGGCTTCTCATCATACTAAAAACAATCCTCATTTCATACCTGGCCCTGCAGTACTTGGCTTGCCTGTAGAATGACTGAGTTGGCTTTGAAACAGGAGTTCTTGGTCTCACTGGGGTTGGGGGTGGGGGAGATGCCGTTTCCCTGAACTACCTGATCTTTCATATCTCCGCTACACTCAGAGGACTCACCTGGCCAGCTGGTGTCCAGTCATCCACTGGACACTACATATCACGTCACCCTTAACCTCATGTCTCCCTTCTCTATAATTGCCCCGTCTCTTGCGCGTTAAAAACCGTCCGTCTCCCTTGATACAGGCTTGACCAGCTCGAAAGCCCTCCCTGTCATTGTCTGCAAAACTCTCTGCCTCGGAAGAGCCGCCTTGTTTGTGTGTTAATGTTCTATTGTGTTTCAGGGGAACGTTTCCATAGCAAATTAGCGCCCCGTGTAACAATGTTGACACCCACGGTTCTGTGGCGTTGGTTACATTTGTCACGATATGTGAGTGCTCTCATCATTTTCATTCTGTGCATTCTAACGTTCCTGGTCCTTCGGAGTGAGGGCGAATGCGCATTGTTTGGTGGCGTATACGAGCCAAACCAATCAAGTTAAGTCCTGCTTACTAAAACACAACACAACACGACACATCAAATCCACTGCCGGTGACTCAAATCCTCGTCCTCATGACCTTGTAAGACAGAGCAGAACTGCTCTCTGGCGTCCCAAGGCCTTCAAGCTTTACAGGCACCAGCAAACTCAGCTTTCTCCCACCGTGTAGCTGCTGGGTTGCAATTGCTCACCTCGTGGTTACAATTCCAGGAGCAATCCACTATTCCACTAGACCTCCTCTCTTCTCACTCACAGCACCCCTACCTGGGACCAAGTACAGTGTTTTGCTTCTTTTTCTGCAGCCCGTGGGATACTTCATCTTCTTTACCAACACTACAGTTAGAAGGCATTCATTTCTCTACAGATTCCCTTATTTGTTATCCATTGTTTGTGTGACATCTGTCAGTTTTGCTGGGGATTTTCAAATGGTCCCTGGTGATCCTGAAGATCAGCTGGCCCTCTTTCGTGGGATTGTTTCTTCCACTAGAATCAGAAACCATCTCACCAAGCAGGATCTGAATGTACCTGACTCAGGCAGTCTCTTCCGAAGCAAAAATGTCTGACTCTGAACTGGTTTCACTTTCTACACAGTCATGCATTCTTTTATTATAGCAAGGGATACATGCAGACTTTGTAACCAAGTGTGGTATTTGGTATTGCTAGTAGTCATCCCAACAGTGATTTCTACCCATGAAATACCAGGTTCCACGGAAGTCTCTTCTGAGTCATTGTGTTATGAAAAAGAACTTAATGGGGGAGGGGGGATTGTCTTTAGGGATTCACAAATCTTTTTCTTTTCCTTTTCTGTGAGTTTCGATTTTGAACTCCACTTAGTTTTTGACTCTTCATTTTACCTCCATATAAAATTATGCAATCTTAAAAAATCCAGTTCTACCTATGAAAATAAAGGTGAGTGATTAGAAATAAGTAAATAAAACAAGTGAATCTTATGAAATACAATTGACAGTCAAATTTGGACATTAACATGCTACATTTTGTTTTCTATGTGTGTCCAGTAATCCCGGGCAGGTCAAGCTGGAGACTGTGACTGCACTGGTGGTGTCAAGAGCGGTTGGGAGGAGGGGGAAATGGGGAGCTGTTAACAAGGAGTACGGGACAGGAGAAAGTGAGGAGCCGACACCAAGGGCTCAAGTGGAAAGCAGGTGTCGTGAGAATGATGAAGTCTACATATGCACTAATGTGCTGGACACAAACGATGTGTGTACAGATTGTGTTGAGTTGTATGAGCCCCTAATAAAATGATTATTAAA
>NW_022103896.1:4930093-4940156 GCF_000313985.2 Echinops telfairi
TGTCCACCCTTCGATGCTGGGTCTTTGCGGTCCACTGGCCATCGGCTGAGACGCAACGAGGACAAGGGGCATGGTGCAAGCCCGAGGAGACACTGGAGGTCTGAAGACTGTTGGTGTGCACTCGCACAGGACAGAAGCAGAAAGACTCACCCCAGTGATGGAATTATAATGGTGTCACCGCCACATCCTTATGGCGTCACTGAGCTAGAACCGAATGCGAGTTATCCTCATCAGTGCAAAATGACAGGAAAACTCTAATTGCTATCAATGCGGGCGTCACACCATGCGTGTTTTAGTTCATTGTGGAACTGGTCGGGTCCCGCGTTTGTAGGCACGCACGTAATTGATGGAACATTCAGGGCACTTTCCAAAGAGAACGTCTTCTTTTCGAGTCATGACAACATCAGTCGATTTAAGAAAAGGAAGTCAGTCTACAGGAAAATGGGAAATGAAATACATTTATACAAGTTTGTCCTCTCAATATGCAATATGAATTTATTTTGAATCTCATGGAATTGTGCAGTTTCATTTGCATGGAGATATGTAAGTAGTCAGATAAGATATAAATGTAATGTCCTGAGGAGTGCCCTTGTTACTTTCTTGGAAGACACAAACGTATCTTGGAAACAGAAACATATTTTTTTCATGATAGATTAATATTAAATTGTGCATCCTCTTATTGTGCCTATTACCTTGCTTATTAGTATATGTGTAGTAATACCAGGTACTATGCTTAGTGCAACAATTAACAATGGCCCCCTCTGATACATTAAAACCTTTTATGTTGGACAAACATTAATATTTCCAGCATCTTTTGGACATTCTTCAGGGTAGTATTGTATTAAAAGTATGCCAGGTTGGTTCCTCAGGTATTCCAAATATGTTTTCATGTTAAAGTGATAACTATTATTGTTTTTAAAGCTTAGTACATAACAGTCTGTAAATGCTGTACAGTTCAAAAAGTAACTAGATTGATTGATCATTGCAATGATGGGCTCAGTAGTGAGCTCCCTGGCTTTTGTGCATCATCTTGGACTGGAGTTTCTGTTGTTTGTTTACCAGGGTGAGTACAAGCGCATGCCCTTGTGTCTGTATCATGGCAAAGAACATTGCTGGCTGACTGGAGTTGCCGGATCAGCAGACATGGATGTACAAGATGGCTCTCTTAGCATGAATCAGAAAGCTTTTATCTAGTAATACAATCTGCCCTGTAAACTTTCATATTGAGTCCAGTTATATGGGAGGTGATTATAGCCAAAATTAGATGCAACGTCCAACTCCCACCTCTTGGTTTTTTAGAGATAACTAGTATGCTCTCATAAGATCAGCTATGAAAAAGGGTCTCAATTTCCAGGAGCGATTGTAGGGGCCACGTGTCAATGAAGGAAGATATTGGAGCCATGGGGTCTCAGCACAAATCTCTTGTCAATGGAGTGCTTGTGGCTCTGCTGGGATTTTATTTCCAGCCAGCACTTTCCCACACACTACAGCTGTCATTTCCTATTGAGATTGAAACTCTCTTTCCCACATGTTCTTTCTGTTTGGCATGTATGAGTCTCTGTTTTGTGGATGTCCTAAGCATGTACTTTCCCTACTTGTTGGATAATCCATCCCTGGTGGTGGTAAACAAGAAGGGTGGGGTCCCAGCTTTCTAAAGAAATTCCGTATGAATGTTTTATATTGATTACATGACCACACCACCTGTACCACTGACAGCTTGTTCTCATCTATGAACTGTCCCATGGTCTCAGCCCCTTGGGGGTCTCTCCATAATTCTAGCCCTGCACTGAGTTTACTTAGCAGTAGCAGGAAATGGTTTGGTTCTGACCATCTTTTCATGGAGGAAACTGTTGAATTATTCTCTAGGTCTTCCCTTTTCTGGTCAATCGCTCCAGTTTCTATCCTGCTTGAATCGCCTTCAATCCCCAGAAGATCCCACTGGCACTGTCTCTCTGAGATGACGAGTCCTCAACCCGTGAGGTAGGAGGAAGACAGTGAAGTGCAAATGTAGGTAGAAAATGTAAGAGAGCATGTATATAACCTGAACATCAAACCACGAGCCAAACAATCAAAGAGAGAAAACATTTCTAACTACTAGATTGGATTAGACTGACTTCTTTGAAGATAGCCTTCACTCTCACAATGGCATTATGCTGCCAACAGCAGAGGGAGAAGCTTCTAGGAAACGTGAGCCCTTAAAGTGACAAGTAGCTCGCCTCTACCTGATGCTGAGTCACAATGTGAGTGCCATCTATTGAAATGATCAGTTTCCCTTTGGAACCTGGTCTATTTTATGCATATCCATCCATCCATTGATCGATCCATCCATCCATCCATCCGTCCGTCCGTCTGTCCATCCATCCGTCCGTCCATCCACGTATCCATTGAATCATGCAACCATCCATCTCTCTGTCCATTTTCCCACCTAGCCACTCATTGTATTTTAATCGTTTGTCTCCAAACTTATCACTGTATAAGTTTTATATGCTTGATGTTTATCTAAGCTCTGAAGCATTAGAAACTTGGAGAGAGCGATGACTAGAATAACAATATTAATTCTATTTTAGGAAAAGGCACCCCACCTCTCAAGGGCATTGGGCAGCGTATGTATGGAGAGGTGTGGGAGCTCACAGAAGAGAAAGTCTAGGGAATGAAACACAAATTATGCTCAAGGATGAGAACGCTCATCTTCAGCTGAAAACTGCATTTCATGGCTGGGTCGGCCGAAAGGAAAGGACACAGATCCAAGGCTTTGACCTGTAATTTCTAGCTCAGTGTCAGTAGGAAAGACAGTTACCCAAATTTCAGTTGTCTCATCTCTAAAATGACAACTTGCCCCCAAATGACATCATATTCAGCAAAATAAAAGGCCACACAACAAACAGGAGGTATCTTCAACGAGATAGCTTGATGTAACAGCATCAAGAACGAGTTGAAACTTGCCAGAAATCATGAAGATGATGAAGAGCCAGGTATCATTTTGTTCCGTTACACATAAGGTCATCGTGTGTAGGAGCCATCTCCGTGACAACCAGCCACAGCAAACAGGCGAACAATAACAACTCCCTTACCATTTTGTTAAGGGTCCTGGTGGCTCCATGATGAAGTGCTTGTCTACTAACTGAAAGACTGGCCGTTTGAACCCATTTAGAAGTTTGCAGACAAAAAACCTGACCACTTGTTTCTGCACATACCGTAGCCAAGAAAACCCTTACAGGATAATAAGCATCCACTAGATAACACCTATCAACAATAACAACCATATTGCTATTCTTATTCACTACAGTTAGAATACATAATTACTTCCTGTTCCAGGGCTGACACAAATCAATGAATAAATAGTCCGTGCTGTGTTCTAAAGCACGGAACAGGATTCAATATTACCCCCTGAGTGTGAAGGTCAGGTCTTGCCTGAAGCATCTATCACCTGCTGTGATTTGATTTGGATGATTGCATCTTTATGAAAATGTGGCGGGCCATAGTACTGTGAATTATTTGTCTAAGGGACAGATTCTGTATTTTAACATACATTGGTTATAACAAAACCAATCTAGCATTGGCCCAAATCAATGCCCTTCTGAGACTAGCAGTTCCTATTCCTGTTAGATGACATTCACGTGCACCCATCTCTCCTTCTCAGATTGAATGCTTGAATGTATTCGTCAAGCTGTGTTGAAGCCCAGCTTGGGAAGCTTTGTGTTCAATCACACGCTTGTACCTTACAAACGTGGTGATGCGGAGCCATCACTGAAGGCTGCAACACTTCAGCTCCTTCTGTAATAACCGGGGAGAGCCGCCTCCCCAAATCCATTTCTGACAACTCAAGCATAGTTGATTAAATTGTGAGACACCTCTCCTCCCCCTTCCTGTCCAAGAGATGCCGGTTGCTCAAACTGAAGAGATGTTGATTAAGATGATGTCAGACAATTAATTATGCACCATGATAACCTCTGACCTGTGTGAGTTCTTTCGATTTTAATCAGTTGAGACTCCAAATTAACAGATAATTACATTCTTGTGTTTTAATCAAGGCCTGGGCAGCAGGCAATGATGGTGAAGTGCAAACTCAAGTAGAGAATTCATTTGGAGGTGATTTTTTTTTTTTTTTTAGCAAAGCACTCAAAAAGAGATAATTATTTCCATGATCTTACTTCTGTCACCTGGAGTTTTCTTCAAATGAGGTGTGTATGTATGTGTGCACGCGTGCACATGCGCGCCCGCACATGCATGCACTTGTGTGTGAGGGCACCATCTCTGAGAGAAGACATGTGTTTGGGTATAAAAACCACTGAATTTGATTCAGGAGAGGGGGTGTGGGCTTGTCTGCTCTTGAATCTATGGGGAAATGTAAGATTCGACTCATACATAACCCTAGTGGGGGCCAATCCTACACTCTTGAAGCACAGATGATAAGAATAAAAAAAATGGCTTTGTATTTTCTAATGAATAATCTGACATACAATTTCTGTGACAAAGGTACTGGGACAGTATTGTTCTCAACATTAATAAGAGTAAAAATAAAGTAAAGCAGCAGCAGCAAACAAGTCAGGGAATCAAAGTTCATAGAACAAATGTTGAATTCATATATCATATATACTGACTAAAACAATATATGCTGATTTTTAAGACAAAAGAAATATTTTATTAGAACCTAAATGCATAGGCCTGGCCTACTCAAAACCAAACCAAACTCACCGACATTGAATCAATTCAACTCACCGGCATTGAATCAATTCCTACTCATCCAGCCCAGTAGGACAGAGTAGAACTGCCCCTGTGCAATTCCCTAACTGTAATTCTTTACAGCAGCAGACAGCCTCGTCTTTCTTCCGCCGCAGAGTGGCTGGTGGTTTCAAACTGCTGACCTTTCGGTTAGCAGCCCACCTTGTAAACCACGGTGCCGCACCGGCTCCAGAGTTCACATCTATGCAAAATGAACAAGTAGCTGTATTCACTCGTTCAGGTGAACATGCCTGAAAAGTCAGAGTCGTGATTATAGATATTTACTTAATTGTGTCCTTTGTTTCGGGTACTGCTGAAAACGTGCACTTCTCTTGGTATTCATTCTGAACTCCTACCTTTAGAAACACTCAAAGGGTTTTTTAAGTGCACTTGTCTGTGGGCCAAATTGACAACCATAGCACCAAGAACACCCAAGCTTCACGTCGCAGGCCAACTGTGGCCAGTTTCTGTAGCTTTTACAAAGCTCAAGTGCCCTGGGGCACAAGGGGTTACTCATTGGGCTGAAGTTCAGAACCACTGAGAGAAAAAGATGAGGCTGTTAACTTCAGCGAAGAGTCGAAAACCCAATGGACCGGAGTACGTCTCTGATACTACATGCCACCTGGTGTGGTGAATTTCAGGAAGAAATGAGATAATGTATGTGGCATGCTTACCATAGTACCTCGTGCACAGCATACAGTAAATACCCCACATTATTGCATCATTATCCTATTTACTTCAATATTTTATCATTCCTCAGCTATTTCCTAAGTATACTGGGCTTCCACCGAAGCCATACTGCTTATGGGTGTTTGCATTCCAAACTCAAATGCTCGACCTCCTAAGACATTTCTATCAACATTGAATTCCACATGGCGAGCTCTGATGAGCCCACACTCCAGCAGAGCTCACAGTCATTAAGCAAAGATGCAATCATGTTCCATTGATGAAGGGAGACAAGAGAGTGAAATGTTTGCAATCACTCAGATAAGGGCTGAAATAAAGCATTCATCTAGAGAGCAACTCACATTTTTCTAGAGTCCCAATGCTCTGAACCTTCCAGTAAATCATTTTTAAAACAAACGGACTTTGTCCCCTCCAGCCATCTCAATTCTTTCCTTTCTTTTTGTTCACAACTCAACAAAAGATTCTTAAACTGCATACATTTTGACAACTTTCAAATTCAGTCTGGCAGGGAGAGGATGTGAGTGCTGGCTAAGCATAAAAGAGGGCAGGGTCAGTTTTAACAGTAAGTGCATATGTAAGGAGCCCCTGTGGGAATGTGGGTGAGGCATAGGTCGGTGGATCAAACCCACCAGCTGCCCAGAGGGAAAATAATGAGGCTGCCTTCACCCTTGAAGACATCTCAGAAACTGTAAGGAGCACTTTTACTCAGTATTATAGGGATTAAGAATTGACTCTGTGGTTGGGGGTGGGTCCTATTGAGCAGACTGAAAGCCACCTATATGAATTTTATTCAAAGCCAGTGAGTCCATTTTGACTGTCTTAGGGACTAAGATAGTTAAGGTTGATTGTGCCAACATGGCCAATGAACACATGTGGGATTAATTGAAGGGCGGAGAGATAAATAGCTCGGCGAGTCTTGTCTTTCTTGTCTCTTGCTCTTTGATCATCGGGCCAGTGTGCGGTTGCCTTGCTTGTTCTGTGCCTCAATTCGCAAGCTACACTACCTGTGGGACACCTAACCCGAGTACTGTGTCACTGTAATTTGAGGTTCCTTCAAGACTTGCTTTGCCACACAATTGGAATATACATCTCTTGAACTGGGAACTGTCAGACCCTGTCATCTGGCTGACTGTTGGTGACTGCCTTGCTGTTTGCTGCCTCTGCCTGGATAGCCTGAATTGCTCTATAGATGACTGCCCAGCGGCCCTCAAGACTTGAAGGCCAGTGTCTCACAGCTGTCTCATGGGAGTGAGTTGCATTGAGCCATTTGTACTGCTTTATAGATTAATTAACTATTTATTTCTTATGTTACCTATCTCTATCTATCTATGTATATATCTAATTATTAGTGTTCTGGTTTTGTTTCTCTAGAGAACCCTGTCTAACACAGTGACTCCACCTGACAAATAGCATTTTCTCATAGGCTTTTCTAGACTGACATCTCTCCAGGAGCAGATGATCAGACCTTTCTCCTGAGGCATCCTTAACATGGGTTCAGTTACCAACCAAGTGCTAAATTATTGTCAGGGCTCTTTAGACATGTGCATTGCACTAAAAATATATAATGTAATCATTAGTACAATAGAAGCAGGAAATATTGACTTATTTTTATGCCAATATTTACTTTGTATGCTAACAATAGCCAGCATTTGTGTATGGCAGTTATCATATTTATAAAACACTTCCATTGCTTTCAGAAGTGGGTGTCTCACAACAACTGGGAAATATGAACGTGTGACTATTATGCTTGCCTTATGTATTTATTTAGTTCTTCATTTCCTAAGAAGCTGTCGTTTTTGAGAGATGTGGTCAAGTTTCCAGAAGCATGCAACAAGCAAATGACAAGGATTGACACCAGCTACAGTGGGAGAAAGATGGGGGTGGTAGAAAGAAAAGGCTGTTTGCTCCGACAGAGGGTCCCTATACAGGGTTCCACTGAAATCAACTCAATGGAAGTTTTGTTTTGTTTTTTAAAAATTGTGGCTCTTGGTGTATCTTAGAAGTAGAGTCATGCTTAACGCTTCTTAGAAGCCAGGCTGATGAGACTTCCTCTCTCATCCATTGGGTGGCTTGCCAGATGAGGACATTGTGATTGGTATAGTAGAGATTCAATGAAAAGAAAAAAGCCTTTCAAGAGGTGGGCTGGCACCCTGGCTGCCACAATGGTCTTAAACTTAGCAACAATCAATTGGGAGGCTGGCTCTAGACGTGGGGATGTTTTGTTCAGTTGTACATAGAACTGCTGTCAGTAAAAGCAATGGTATGACACCGCACCACCACAAAACCTTAGGTTCAAAGACACAGGATATTGAAAACAAGCTTATACTTAGTATATCAAGCATTGATCTCAGAATGCTCACATGCATCTTTAAGGTATTTGATTATTAATCTATGTATTCACACATGCTTACATTCGCTTATAGGCGGACTGTTCTTTTCACTGCAAATACAATGATGGATAGGGTAGATGTAAAATATTTATTCTTAGTCTGTGCATGTACATAGGTATGGGGTGTGGAGGTTGTGCCATGAAGTATTCTGGCAATTGCAATTAATAATTAATTTTTTTGCACTTGAGCTTTACTAACAGCTCCTAAACATCTAGTGCCCACATCCACAATTAATTTCAAATTTCTATTCTGAGACACATGAGCCCTCTGCAGTGCAGTTGATTCGGACCCAGTGATCCTCGAAGACAGAGTAGAAGCAGGCTGGACATCTTTCCAGGGGGAGGCTGCCTCAGGCTCAGTTTCTGGTTCAAATTGAGGACGTCTTAGGTAACATGATTTAACTCACTGCACCACCAGCTCTCTATAACTGTCCTTTTAGAGAGACAATTCCTGTCCGTCTCTTGGCCTTGGGAAGGAAGGAGAAGGAATGTGGGGTAACAGAAAAATAATAAGCAAAATGATTAGTGCCTTTAAAAAGAGATGCACTATCCAATTAGAGGGGCCTTTCCTTACTTCACTGAAGATCACACTGTTCTCATAGAAGGGTCATTAGGAGAATGATCTGGTTTTTTGATGAGTTCATTAATGCTCTGAAATATGAAACAGCTGTCTTCTCTTGTTGTCCTTTCCGCCTCCTTTCCCATTCTGTCTCCTGTATTTCTGGGCAGGAGTCATTTTCCACCCAGCACTCACAGTGGAACATGGACATCATGCAATTGACAGGGAGATGCGTCACTGTCTAGATCTTCCTATTCTGGCTGAACACACACCGTTAGGTACATGACCACGTGTTTTGGTCAACAGAAGTGCCTGTGATCCATGTGACAAGGATTAATGGGCATCTATTCTAGGCACCTTACCTGATAGAATCTCCAGTCACCTTTGCTGTTTGGAGATTCTCGCAGATTGCTTGCCCTGACTTTGAGAACACCGTCATTTTGCCTTTGACCAACTGACTCACCCTGACTGTCTTTCCTTGGAGGGATGATGGGTAGTAATGTATACACAGCCCTGGTTTTGTGAAAACCAAGAAGCACCATGCATATATTAAGGAGGAAGTCAGCTCTTCTTTGGAAAAGCCAGTTTTTCATATCTGGGATTCAGAAGTGATCTTGCCTCTACGGCCATTGGCTTCTTATTCATAAAAAGATGCATCAAAACAATCGCTTGTGTGAATGAAAGCATTTTTAATTAAAATATAGGGTCTATGGGTGACACCAATGTTAGATTTTGGATCAATTGTGGCTTGTTTTTGTTTTTGTTTCTTGGGCTCTGGAGGATGTCTTTCATATTTTCTACAGTAAATTTGAAAAATCATAGCTCCTCTTCTAAAGCAACCCTAACTAGCATGAGACAATCTGTGGGAATGCAGTCATGTTATAACCATGAGTCCTGGGATCCTGATAACTCGCCCATGCTAACACATGTCAGGTGGGTGCACCTGCTGGAGCAGTCCACTTCTGTCTTATGACTGCCATCCTGCTTTGAACAACCTGTCATGTGACACTAAGTAATTGGCAGTGACATCAACCTGGACACTTTCTGTGTCAAGTAACAGAAAATCTGGTCAAAACTGGCTTATGTACAACAAAATAGAATTTATTACTTCTCATTATTGATAGTAGACATAGCTTCAGGCGTTACTGGATACAGGTACGTAATAAATGGTATTTGGATTCAGGTCTCTTTCCCTGTTTTTCACGATGTGTTTGCTGCTTGCCTTAGGTTCTAGATGTCTATAAATTCTATAGTGCTACTCTCCTGGAGGAGCCTGGTAGTGCAATGCTTAAGCACGTGACTGCTGAGGGATTGGTGGGTGCAACCACCCAGCAGCTCCAACGGAGAGAGAACTGGCAATCTACTCCAATAAAGAGTACAGCCTAGAAAATGTTATTATCAGAAAATTCTATTCTGACCTAGAGCGTCACTATATGTTGAAATAAACTCAATGACACACAATAACAACAAGATGACAATAATATTGCCTATCATTTATTTGGGCAGAGTTTGGTTGTTTTACTTAGTGTTGTAGATTTGGATCCAACTTGATAGCACCTAACAACAATTATTGGCCACCTGCTCTGCTGTATCTGTGAGCTGAGCATCTCAAAAACAATGATGCTGTTTTCTTCTCCAGGTTGTTTATCCAGCCTGTCCTATCCAGACAGACCAAGAAAGAAGAGCGTGTAGTTAGTTCAAGGATC
>NW_022103896.1:4941585-4956359 GCF_000313985.2 Echinops telfairi
GGCTTAAGTGGAGAGGAAATGTTTTGAGAATGATGAGGGCAATGAATGTACAAATGTGCTTTACACAATTGATGTATGTATGGATTATGATAAGAGTTGTATGAGCCCCTAATAAAATGATTGAAAAAACAAACAAACAATGATGCTTTCCCAAGGCTGTTCAGAGATGGGTAGGTAATCTTCATGGTGCAGAGAAGGAAGCTGAGTCTCAGGAAAGCATTGACTGGGGGGCTTAATGTCTGAGATTGCACAGCCGTGTGCCCAGACATTGACTGCCCTTTCATGCTGTGCTAGTGAGTGTGTTAGGCCAGGCTGGGATTCTTTATTGATAAGAAAGAACTTTATTTTAACAAGTAATTCTATATCAGTAAAGCATCCCAGCCCAGTCCAACTCAAGTCCATAAGTCCAACACTAGTCCATAATACCCTATTCTGACGCATACGCAGTGATGCAGAGCACAGGAAGACCACAGGCTAGTAAGTGCAGAGTCCTGTGCAGCCAAGGTCCCGGGAAGTATGGCAAGGCTCCGGCAGCACAAAGAGTCGGACACAAAGAGAGGGAGGTGTTCTCAGGGTCCTCCTTATAAGAAGGCCACACCCCCAAGGAGAGAGCATCAGGCTGTGACTTTATTGGCAAGTTCGACTCCACCCTTAGTCAGGAGTGCTTAGTGACATTAAAACATCTATCAGTGAGACGTCTTCTTGGCTAACCACAGAATCTTCTCCCTCATCCTACCTGCAGTTCTGAGGGCTCAGTAAACTATGGATGGATGAGAGCTGTCCCCATCCCAACCCTACACCTTTAGACAAAAGTTCTTTTATAGAGCAGCTTGTTCCTTTATTCAATCCATCAACAATCTGCCATCATTCATAACGTGCACTGAGCCACAACTGTCCTGGCCTTTGGTCTCCCTGTGGAAACTTCAATTAAACCTCACTGGGAAATTTCAGATAAAGGGATGAGGAGAGGTAGCAGGCAGAAACAAAAGCAATTCCACTGAGTTTGCTTCATTGCCCAACCCTCGCTCTGCCCCATAGATCTAGATTTATTCTTATAACCTCTCTGTGGTCTGATATTCTTGGAGCAGAGGAGCTGGGAAGTAGGATGAGAGAGTCGATTAGAGAGGGGAAAATCATTTTTAATGCCACCCTAGATATCTTTTATCTCTGCGGTCAACTCTTGCTTTGAGGACAGCTTGACCAAGATGGTTTATTTATAGACTGTCCTCCAAATCAGACATGGACAGTTCAAACAACAAATCCATAGCATGTGATGAGAGGCTGCCGTCATGGGGAGATGGATCAACACCCAGAGAGCAGGCTGTTCACTCAAGCAGGGTAGCAGCATCTTTGGCGTCCGATACCTGTGTTATTGATGGTGGGGCTCAGGGTAAAGGGGCTAGATTTTCTTATCATCAGTGTCCTAGCTATTAACTGGCTTCACAGGGTAAATTCATATGGCAAACTTTGATCATTAAATAATAGATAATAGACGTGAAGGGACTTCATAGAGTAACTTCATAAGGCAAAATTTGAATTTTAAATATATAGACATTAGATATGAGGGAGCTCTGGGGAAAGTTCCTGGAGAATTCCAGTCTCTTTGCATTCCATTTAGGAGTGAAGCTCCAGCTCCTTCACATACATCATCTTAAACTATAGCCACTTATAATGTGGTATTAGCAAATAGTGGCCATTATAGTTTGCAAATGAGTGAGTCATTTTACTATAAGCGCTAAATGAGATTAAAATTATATTTTTGTGCTCAAAATTACATAAGAAGAAGCTCTTAAGACAGTATCATTAGCCTGGCATACAAATCCCAGAACTGTTTGCTTATCTGTGCTAAATTCAATAATGTTTGCCAAAAACATGATAGCTTATGTGAATATGCATATCACATAATACACATGCATGCTTTATATAGCTACCCCTTCCATGCTTTCCTTAAATTGTTCTTCATCATATATTTCCACCCACTGTGATAAATGGATTCTAACTCTTAGCTATCCTATATGACAAAGGAGACTTGCTCCATAGATTCCAAGTCTGTGTATTTTCATAGAAACGGGCTGCCTCATCTCCCTGTGGTGGGCTTGAAATGTCACCTTTACATGAGTAGCCAAATAATTAACTCTCTTTGACACCAGAGGGTGGGATTTAATAGGCAACCTAAGCACATGAAATATAAAGGTCCTCACATCATGTGTATATTAAAGCGAAGCAAAGACCATTTCTCTGGAGTTGGTTCCAATTCATGGGTGTGCGAAAGGCCAGATCATAACTGGCTCATAGGGTTCCCATAGCTGTAGTCCTTGTGGAAGTTTACGATGATATCTTTCTCCCGTGGAGCAGCTGGGTTTGAACTGTCCACCTCTTGGTTGGAGCTGAGGGTTTACCCACTGCACCACCAGAGCTGCTTCCTGAGTCACAAACTTGCCCCCACTGACCAGTGAGTTGAACGTTATGAGTAGGTTCAACGTAGCTGAGGAACTGCAGGTAGGAAGGATCACTAGAAAGACCAGAGATTGAGGATGTCTGGTGACTTATGGGTCAACTCATCTGTAAAATTGGGGAATAATAGAACCATATGTTTGTTTTGATAGATTAATAAAAATTATGTCTACAGGGTGTTTATCAGCACTCTAAATGCAGTTTTAAAATGACCAATAGACAGGAGCTGTGATTTTATTCTCAAGATCTCTAAGGAGACTGAAATATACAAGCTTCCCTATCAGATAAGGTAGCACAGAAAGAGAAAATACAGAATCTACGATGTCATCAACATGTTCAGTGTTTTAAAGTCACCTTATGGAAGTGTGTTACACTTCGAGTGGCTAACCACAGATCAGTGGTTCGAAATCTTAGCCTCTCTGTGGAAAAAAAGATGGGGTTTTCTACTCCCATAAAGAACTCCAGACACTATATCTTTGAAGTCTGGTCCCTCTTTCCCTGTGGAGACATAAACAATACCCTCCCCTTGAGTGGATTAGTGAGCTGTTTCCCCGCTACCCATTTCTTTCTTTTTTCTAACCCTGCTCCCACCCCCTGTCTTTTTAGTTAGTTATCATCTATCTAGCTGAGAAGCAACAAAGTCCATGCGATAGAAGCACAACGTGTCGAAGGGATCAGGTATCAGGCCTCAAAGAACAAAAAAATCATATCATTGTGAATGAGGCTGAGTATGGAGTAGACACCCAAAGCCAATCTGTAGGCAACTGGACATCCCCTTATAGAAAGGTCATGGGGAGACTAGCCAGTCAGGGTGCGTGTACCAACTATGAAACATACAACTTTCCTCTAGTTCCTAAATGCTTCTACCTCCCACTATCATGATCCCAATTCTACCTTATAAACCGGCTAGATCAGAGGATGGACACTGGTACAGATAGAACCTGGAAACACAGGGAGTCCAGGACAGACAAACCCCGCAGGACCAGTGGTGAGAGTGGCGATACTGGGAGGGTAAAGGGAAGGTGGGATAGAAAGGGGGAACTGATCACAAGGATCTACATATAACCTCCTCCCTGGGGGGTGGAGAGCAGAGAAGTGTGTGAAGGGAGACATCAGACAGTGTAAGACATGACAAAATAGTAATAATGTATATATTATCAAGGGTTCATGAGGGAGGGGTAGCAGGGAGGGAGGGGGAAATGAGTGATAACAAGGGCTCAAGTAGAAAGCAAATATTGTGAGAATAATGATGGCAGCACATGTGCACAAGTGGTTGACACAATGGATGTATGTGTGGATTGTGATGAGTTGGATGAGCCACCAATAAAATGATTTTAAACATAATAGTAATTCCAGTCTAGGAATCTCACCAGACTAGATTTTCCCTGACCCAAAGGCTCACTAGGTGACGGCATCCACTCGATGGCAATACGTTTGCTTGGTTCGGTTTATGCTCTGTAAAGTTTCACAGTCTCAGAAACCCACAGGGGAGATTCTGCTCCCTTTCAGGGTTGCTATGAGCCAGGATCAACTTCATGGCAATAAGTTTGATTTTGAGTTTGTTTGTTTGTTTTTAATGAAATGCATAAAGGACAATTTTTGTTTGCAGTTTAAACATAGAAAAGAAACCTTTGTTCACTTGCTAACTTACCTATGATTCATCTGCTTGCTCCTCACACTTTTCTGTTTAGCACTCTGGTTTAGAATCTCTTTGTAAGGGGGCTGTATCCATGATTTTCATAGGCTGGCCCTAAAGGTCATCCCTGTCAAGTAGATGCTGACTCATGCCCACCTCATGTGTGGCAGAGTGAAACTGGGCTTCATGGCATACTGATTTTGGAAGTAGATCCCAAGCTTTTCTTATAAAAATTCTATACATCAACTTGAATTTCCATTAGCCTAGGGACTCCATAGGCAGGGCAGAGGGTAAAATATAATGCCAAAGATTAAGTAAGAGATGAAACCTGTGTCTTACATCAAAAGTCGAAATTCCCCGCAGTGAGCTTGGGAAGGAGTGATGGATCCCAGAATGCACACCATTTTTCAACACACAAGCACTTGGTTTGCATGTAGAATATACAGAAATACTTCCCAATTTAACAAAAATGTATTCCCAGTCTTTTAAATTTTTTTTACATCCAGCAATCTTTCCACTCCATATTAATGGAGAATTAAATTCATCAAATATTTACTTTTTCTCACAATGCTAACTGAAGGGAATCCACCAGACAAGAATAATGATGACTGATGGTGGACATTAGGCATCAGCCTCATTGTTTCAGCAGGCAGCAGAGAGGATTGTGGTGAACAGCCCATCTCCCTCCCATTCCGGCCCAATGTTGTCGAAGGACATTTGGCTTGGCTCCAACTTACCTTTCTTTTTTTACAAGGTAAGCCTGATATCAGAACTGCTACATGAAATCTCCCAAATTTTACATGTTTTCCTCCTTCTTCCTTCTCTGCTTCCTCTTTTTCTCTTCTTCCTCCTCTTCCTTCTCCTTCTTTTATCATTGTGCATCTGACACAAATTTGGCCCCTCTATTCCCATTTTTCAAGTTTTGTATTAAGAAAATTCCTCCTCTTTTTGATAGTAACAGATAGTAACTAAGAAATCCAGGCTCAGTCCTCTAAGTGATCAGCCATATATTCTATGAGATCAGCCAATCTTGCAGGGCTATGTTATCAGTGTTCAATCAGTTAACGTTTAGTGAAGTCAGAGGTGGGGTTCAATAAAGCCAACTGAACACTCCTATAGGAAAAGTTTTAGCTGACAAGGAATTTGAGTAATTATATGAACTGTTCTTGGAAAAATGGAGAGTTCATTATTGCTACATGAAAGCAGAAGATTAGACACAGCTATTTTAAATGTGTTTATATCTGTAATTCAAGCTCCCTTGAATGTCATCAGATCTCTTGGTGATTCGAACCCTAACTCTACCATTAATTTTTCTGATCTGCGTGTATCCTAGTAATGTTACATAGAACTCCAAGAACATCTGCGGTTTTCTCTTCCTCGGGTATGCCAAAACTCCATTCTCTATCTGGGATGGCTAAACTGTTGGAAGATTTTGCACATCATCTTTTGTTTTGAAAGTGTCAGTACTTCCTTTTCAGAGAAATCTTATTGAGCCCCTTTATTCTCAGGCATGAATGATGCCACCCCATTGTCATGACCACTGACAGTAGTCATATAGAGCCAGCCACCCAAGTTTAGACTCATATTCTTCTGCAATCATTGTATTATCTATGCATCTCCTCAACTAGCCTGTAACTCCACTCAAGTTCAAACTGTGCCCTGCTGACCTTGAAATTTTGGCGTTGCACCTTGCCCAAATTTAAGTGGCACTCTCTTGATAACAGAATGAAAGAATTATATATTCTCATACTAATATATATGCCTTTCATGGCTCCTAATTAAACATTTTATAATTACCAAAATGTTGTTTCCAAATTGTGAAAGAGCCAATTGGTGATATAAAATCAAGCTAACCCCCTTTCTATCATTTGCCTCATCAGAAGCAATTAAGGTGAAGCACCCAGAATTTTGCTGGCAATAAATTTGAGATTGATGATAAATAGCATGAAGGTTACGCAGATCGTCTCTTTTCCATACTAAATTAGGACAGGCAATCTAAGAACCAATTGTCAGAGTGCCAGAAATCAGCCCTAATAGGGAGGGATACGTGAACACGCCTTTCCTCTGGTGAGGACTGAACTCCACATGGTGAACTCTACATCTAATTCAAGTTTTCAAAGAGGACACTCCTTTTATCGTTAGTTGAGACAAAGAAGCTCTTTTTTAGCTGCCCATATTTTACCCATTATTTGATGGAAAATACTGGAAGTAAGGTGGAGGTTAGCTCTGTATTGAAAGTATCAGTTAATGAGGAAAGTGGTGTTGGGTGAAGGATGGTGCTCAAGAGAAGAAGGGAGAAGAAATCTTTCGATGTGACTGATGCATGGAATGAATAGCTTCCTCCTGTATTGCAGTGGGATGGTGGAAATGGGATAGAATTGATTTGCTCCTCTATGAAACAGATCGCATGTAGATACACTAGGGAAGGTGTTGAGCTGGGAGATAGAGTCACATGATGTCAACACCATGTGTCTTTGCAATAATCTCAAATTCTAATGGGCAAAGACGCACTGCAACCAACAGTACAAATGCAGGGAGGAGGATGGAAGGAAGAAAAGGTGGTGTTTTACAATCAAGAAAGTTAATTTGCTTAATGAAGCAGAAAGTTGCTATTCAAATCCACAGCTATTCAACTGATGACAGGTCGGGCCAAATATGCATGTACATTCCTGGATCAAGCTCCCTTATAGTTTTCCTGTGATCCTACTTCCTACTTTGTGTCATCTCCTCATGATCCTAACAATTTCTAAGATCTTTTTTCTGGTATAAAATATCACCAAGTGCCCGAAAGAGAAGGACAACGCCATCACCCAAACCCACGGTTTTGTCACTACCGTGATCCCTAATGCAAATGCTGTGCATTAAATTCAAGAAAAGCGCTTGTTGTTTGTTGTTTTCATTTTTTTAAAACATGCATTGTATTTTATTTATATTAATAGAACCATACATACATGATCTGTTTTGACTCTGCAGACTTAGTTTTCATGCAGAAGCATTTGGATGTAAGGGTTCGGTGTAAGGTTGAGCTCGGCATCACGAGTTGTGTAGTTGTCAGGTGCCAGCAAGCCCGTTCCAACTCACAGGGAGCTTGTTATGTGCCAGGATGGGCAGCACCTGGAAAGGATTCTCCAAAGCTATGTACTGCAAGGATATTTTTTAAAAATCATTTTATTGGTGACTCATTCAACTCTTATCACAATCCATACCTCCATCCATTGTATAAAGTACATTTGTACATTCATTACCCTCATCATTCTCAAAACATTTGCTCTCCACGTAAACCCCTGGCATCAGTTCCTCATTTTACCCCTTCCCTACCTACTCCCCCTCCCTCATGAACCCTTGATAATTTATAAATTATTGTTTTGTCATATTTTACACTGTCAGACATCTCCCTTCACCCACTTTTTTGCTGTCCATCCCCCATGGAGGAGGTCACATGTAGATCCTTGTAATCGGTTCCCCCTTTCTACCCCACCCTCCCTCTACCCTCCCGGTATCACCACTCTCATGACTGATCCTGAAGGGATCATCATCCATCCTGGATTCCATGTGTTTCCAGTTCCTATCTCGACCTCTGTGTACATCCTCTGGTCCAGCCAGATGTGTAAGGTAGAATTAGGATCATGATAGTGTGTGGGGGATGGGGGAGGAAGCATTTAGGAACTAGAGGAAAGTTGTACATTTCATCGTTGCTACACTGCACCCTGACTGGCTTGTCTCCTCCCTGCGACCCTTCTGTGAGGGGGATGTCCAGTTGCCGACAGATGGGCTTTATGTCCCCACTCTGCACTCCCCCTCATTCACAATGATATGATATTTTTGTTCTTTTATGCCTGATACCTGATCCCTTGGACACCTCATGATCACATGGGCTGGTGTGCTTCTTCCATGTGGCTGTTTTGCTTCTGAGCTAGATGGCCGCTTGTTTAACTTCAAGTCTTTAAGGCCCCAGACACTGTATATTTTGATAGCTGGGCACCATCAGCTTCCTTCACCACATTTGCTTATGCACCCATTTGTCTTCAGCAATCGTATCAGGGAGGTGAGCACACAATGATATGATATTTTTTCTTTGATGCCTGATAACTGATCCCTTCGGCATCTCATGATCCCACAGGCTGGTGTGCTTCTTCCACGTGGGCTTTGTTGTTTCTGAGCTGGATGGCCACCTGTTTACCTTCAAGTCTTGAAGACCCTAGATGTTATATCTTTTGATAGCCGGCCTCCATCAGCTTTCTTCATCACATTTGCTTATGCACCGCTATTTCCAGCAATTCTGTCGGGAAGGTCAGCATCATGTAATGCCAGTTTAAAAGCACAAGTATTCTTGCATTGAGGGAGTACTAGAGTGGAGGCCCAATGTCCACCTGCTACCTGAATTCTAAACCTATAAATATATGCACATAAATCTATTTCCCCATCCTCATATGTAAATATATTTACATATGTACATGCCTTTATTTAGACCTCTGTAAATGCCCTTTGCCTCCTAGCTCTTTCTTCTATTTCCTTTTACTTCCCTCTTGCCCCACTATCATGCTCAGCCTTCATTTGGATTTCAGTGATTCCTCTAAGTTGCATTACTGCAAGGACATTTTCACAAAGCTTATGTACAGATGATTAAGGGACTTCCAAGGACATTCTGATTGGGTGACATTTACAAAATCACACTTTATCCAATACAAGACAATGGCAGGACCCTTCAAACATTATTTTGCTGATTGTAAGTGTGAGACACTTCATAGCATTTTCTATGGGTAATTTCAGGGATAGCCTGAATGGGTGGTCTGATAGCAGCTTCCTAAGGCATGTTGACTAGCTGACTTTTGAACTCCAGCCCAGAAAAAGGAGCAAACAGATGAAAAAAGAATCTCCTTTGCCCCCGTGCTTATGAATTCCTTCAAACTGCTACTGTCCACAGACCCCTACGTCACTCTGGCGCTGCCTATCTCTCAACTTTCCGCACACGTGCCCCCTTCCAGACAAGTACTTTGTCTGTCTGCCCCTGCCTCTCCAGGCAATCTCATTCCATTCTTAAAAAGAAATGCATGCCAGCACCCTTGAGACCCTTCCCTGTTCCTCCAGCCTGAGCTCTTCTGCTCCCAGGCTGTCTTCAGACACTGCTTCTCCTTGTTCTTGCATCGATCAGAATGCAATGCCATCCTTGGAGTCCAGTGGTTACCAAGTGATTTCCAACTCAAGGTGGCCCCATGTGTTAGAACTGTGCTCCATAGCACAGCAGTTACGGGGGCTGATTTGTTTTTTCTTGGCCAGTGGATTGGGCGGACTTTCTTCTGAAGGGCTTCTAGGTAGAAGCAAACCTCTAACCCTTGTTAGCAACTGAGCACTCTCACCACGGTATGTCCCAGGGATCCACCCATATGAAATGAAGGGGGTTTCAAAAAATAAAAAAACTTGAAGAAAAATGAACATAATGGAATTTCCCCATGAACTTTTGGAAATCTCTTTGTTTGTTGTTCTTATATATGCCATTGAGTTCCTACAAACTCACAGCTACTGTCTTAGTTACCTAGTACTGCTAAACCAGAAATCCTCAAACCACCTGTGAGTGACTTTCAGGGACAGGAACGTGTTCTCATAGCTTAGAAGGCGAGAGGTCGGAGCCCAGAGCATCGGCTCTTGGGGAAGATTGTCTCTTTCCATTAATTTTGGAGAAAGGCCCTTGTCGCCCTTCAACAAATGTGGGCCTAATGTTCCTTAGAGACCTATTGAGAGTTGGCATCGATATTCCCTGGGGTCTAAGAAATTTCCAGCACAGGGACCCTGGGTTCTGGACAGGTTCCATTCCTAGCTATCTTTTCTTGGTGGCAGGAAGTCGCCTCTCTCCAGATTTACTTTCTTCTTCTTTAATAAAAGGTGATTCAAATCACACCTCAGGGCAGCTCTCCTTACACTGTATCAAGGCTATGATCTGACTAAGGTTGTTGAATCACACATAATCCCCTCACAACTGATTGACTGAAGACATCAGGTTGCACTATAGTGGGAGATTTCATCTTTGCATAAATGTGGCATTGCATCATTATGTAACTATTAAGCCACTGATAATTAGGAGTGCGTCAAGTTGGCCTATGTTGTTGAGCAACATCATTGAACCCATGACATTGACCCTGTAGGACAGAATGGAATATCTCTGTGGGAGCGGATTTCCAGGTCTGTTTGCGTACAGTGTTGCTAATGGTGACTCACCACACACTGTTCGGTTAGTAACCAAATGCCTAATTGCCATGGTAGCAAACTCTTCAATGTGTATGTGTATGTGTGAGGGAGCGCTATGCAATTGTGTGTGTGTGTGTTTTATCTCTATAAACATACCGTAGTGGAGAAATCAGGGATTTATAATCCCTGAGTCCTTAAGTAACTGTTGGAGTGATACTGGGTGCATTCTGTAAACTCTTAATGCACTTATTCTTGACTTGCTAGAGGAAAACAATAATTTCCCATACCAGCACAAACTACCCTCTGCATTCACCTCCTCTGAGAAGCAGGACAACAACTTTTTCTAATCATTTGGTCCTGTAGGCAGAGTTATCACTTTAGAAATCAGAAATCTGATCATAGGTGAAATACAAAGAATGTCCATAATTCATATAGAAACCTTTATCAAACAGTAAATGTGTTGATGGAATAAAATAACAACTAGTTTCTAATTTCCGATAACTATTTCTGATGAATAAGGGAGAAAAAACGTTATGAGGTATCCTCTAGGAAGTGAAAAATTATGAATCCAACTGGTATTCTTAGAAAAAGGTGTTTTTCTCTTCCAATATCTCATTCCTACCCTGGGACTTGTTGCCAGGGAACCAGGCTACACAGGGAGAGAAAAGGATTGTGGAGAAGATTTTCAATAGAGTCAGGCAATTTAGAGATTAATGTATTTCCCTCTTTACCACAGAGTCGCTGTTAAGTTGAAAGACAGAGAGTAAAGTAAGTGATTAATAATAATAATAATAAAGAAAAAGAAGAGTGAATAAGAAGCCATTATGGGTCACATGTTGAAACTTTAATATCTTGTGGAAATGTAGCTGAAAGTAAAATATTAAACAACAGAAATAACACATGTTTCAATAGATTGAAAACTTACATTATTTTCCTATTTTTATCGGGGATGGGGGTGGGGTACCGAGCTCACCAATAAAGAAAAGCTTAAGTAAGTGCTGGTTTTTCTACTGATGAAAAATTATGCAGTCATCTCAATTATAATTACAGTAGTTCTGGGAATGCATTGTGGGCAGATCTTATGATGCTGTGGATGTATGAACTCTTTAAAGGGCAGAGTCTTCTAGAACAACTGGTAGATTTCTACCCCTCAGAAGCCTTGGTTGGAAAGTGCATGGAAAGACTTGTGTCTGGGTGTCATAGATCTATATCTGAGAAATAATTTGTAATTCACACATACACAAACACCACACACACACACACACACAAAGAATTTACTTGACCAAGCCCCCAAATCATTAAGTGGGTTGCTGCACATTTATTTATTTTTTGGGGGGGGTTGCACATTTAATAACTTTAGTTCAGTACTGTACTTATTTTCAATGAGAATAAATTATACTCCAAATAACTGCCTCCCACCAAAAGAAGGATGAGAAGTCAACAATTAACCAGCTCCAGTCCTGGTGGCACAGTGGGTTAAGCATTGGCCTTCCACCCGGAAGTTGAACTTACTACAGCAGCTCTGCAGGAGAAAGTTGAGGCCGTTGCTGCCATAAAGATTTAGAAGGGGCCAGTGTTACTCTGTTTCATAAGATGATATGAGTTGGCCTTGACCCCATGGCAGTGGGACAGTGGGCTTGTGTACAGAGACTAGTTGTAGATGGAATTATTTGAGAGGCTGTTGAGATATGAGGACCCACTTCCATCATGTTGATTCTGACTCAGTGACTCAAGAGGACAAAGTAGAATTGTCCCATAGGATTTTGAAGGGTATAATCTTTGGTAGGTGCCATGGAGTCAGTGTTGACCCACAGCAACCCTTTGCTCAACAAAACAAAGCACTGGCAGGTCCGGGGCCATCCTCACAATTGTTCCGTGCTGAGCCCATTGTTCTTGCCACGGTGTCAGTCTGTCTCCTTGAGGGCCTTCCTCTCTGGCACTGCTGCTCCACTTTACCAAGCATGCTGTCCTTCTTCAGGGACCGGTCTCTTAACCGTCTATACAGAAGTAAATTGCCACATCGTTCTTTCATGGTGCAGCGGGTGGTTGAGTCCGTAACCCCTACATTCAGCACCTATTATGACAATGTAGATATTTTGATCATCAGAAGGGCTCTCTCCCTGTTGTTTATGGCTGTATTCCCAGCAACATGTGGGGTGATTGGAAAGTTGGAGTTTCTTTGGGAATATACAATGGTTGAGGAAGCAGCTCATCAATGGAGATAAACACATCAATAGTTATAATAAATGGGATAATTATACCACATATAGTCTTATTCAAAATGGATTGCTTCCTAACTTGTATTTCAGTGTGATCCATGAACCACTCAATTTAGAAACATTTGGATTTTGTTTTTGTTTTTAACACAGCTAATTGATCCCCACCAGAATCTCCTACTGTGTTAAAATTGTGTGTGTGTGTGTATGTGCATTCTAAAGCTATTTCTATGAGGAATTTTAGGAATATAACAATGCAAGAGTTTCTTGAATAAGGATGAGTAGAAAATAATCACACTCATATTCTTAAAAAAGGAGGGGAGCGTTTTTTAACTATGCCACTATTGGCATGGTGTGCCAGGTAATTCATCATAGCTAATACTATCCTGTGCATGGAAGGATTATCAGCCACATCTTGAACCTCTATGCACTAGGTGTCAGTAGCACTCCCTCTATGGTGATAACTAAAAATATCTCCAGACTCTGTCGCATGTCCCCTGGAGAGCAAAATCACTTCCAGTGGCGAACCACAGCTCTAAAGGAAGAAATATTATGAAATTATAGTAACCTCTTCATATCCATTAAGGCCTAAGTATCTACATGAAATCTGCCAGTTTCCCACTCTGCCCTCTCAGACCCACTGCCAGGGAGTTGATTCCGACTCATAGTGACATGACAGCACACAGTGAGGCTTGTCCTCAAAGTCGCCAAGGCTGTAAGTCTGTACAGAAACACACTGCTTCATCTTTCTTCCATGGATTGACTGAAGTTGTTAAACCACAAACCTTGCAGTTGGCAGCCCGGAACTTTACCCGCTGCACCACCAGGACTCCTACTCAGGAACCTACTGAAAATGCTTAATTTCCTGAGACTTGAGTATCTGTCCATACAGACAAGTGCTGATACTCTATTGATGTCCCAATGCCTTCTGCAGGGAAATTCTGACAAACATGTAGGTTCTCCAGGCTGCTCTACCTGGAATACACTGTTTTTCCCCATCAAAACCTGCTCACTGTCTGTGGTGAGTATTAATTTATTAAATTAATTTTAAAACCACCCAGGAATAGGTTATCATTAGCTGTTTCAACAGCCTTTGTGTCTAGAGAATGAAGGAAGCAGGGAGGGGTTGATTGAGGAGCTTTATTGTCCTTTAGATTTGGTGTGAAGAGAGCAAATATTTCCAGGTGAGGCCTGATCTTACAATGGATCCCTAGCTGGACGGGGATATGAATTTACTCCTTATGTTTCTGTGCTATGCTTTCAGGTTGTCCCAGGGATTTCATTGCGAAACATTTTAAGTAACACGATGATCAGGGAATACACTTTAGACTTGGAGCATTTGGATTAAAAATTGTTCAATTCCCTTTCAGGTTTTTTGATATTGACTATGTTGCTTAACCCCTCTAAGCCTCATATTCCTCTTGTGGAATGAAGATGGGAATAATAGAAGCATCTCCACAATAATTGTGTTATAAAAATAGTTTAGAAACCCATTGAAATGTTTAGCGCAGTTCACCAGACAAAGACTTTTCAGGACATGACATCTAACTATCACTCTCAGCACTGCTATAACTACAGATGTTGCTGCCACTCATGACTGTGGCGGCGATGGCAATGTCATCTACAGGATGCTTGCTAGGTACAGCCCTACTGCCCTAAGAATTCAATTTGGCTTGCGTTTTAGAATTCTCAAAGAGATATTACAATGATCCTCATTTTTTTTAAGTGGAATCATGTTGTCTTTATTTTTTTAAATCATTTTATTAGGGTTCATACAATTCATCACAATACATAGATCAATTGTGTAAAGCACACTTATACATGTGTTGCCCTCATCATTCTCAAAATGCTTTCCTCTTGGGTTCCTGGAATTAGCTCATTTTCCTTTTTTCCCCTCACCCTTCCTCCCCAGTCTCCCTCACTCATGAAACCTTAATAATTTATAAATTATTATTATACCTTATCTTACACTGCCCGGTGTCTCCCTTCACCGACCCTTCTGTTGCCCATCCCCCAGAGAGGAGGTTATATGTAGATCCTTGTGATCAATTCCCCCTTTCTACCCCCCTCTCTTCCCTCCAAGTATTGCCACTGTCACCTCTGGTCCTGAGGGATTCATCTGTCCTAGATTCCCCACGTTTCTAGTTCCCATCTGTACCGCTGTGCATCCTCTGGTCTAACCAGGTTTGCAAGGTAGAATTGGGGTCATGATAGTGGAGGAAGTGTTTAAGAACTAGAGGAAGGTTGTGGATTTCATTATTAATATACTGAACCCTAAGTGACTC
>NW_022103896.1:4964040-4970354 GCF_000313985.2 Echinops telfairi
TGCCTCTAAGGAACATTCTGGCTGTACTTCTTCCAAGATGGATGCGTTTATTCTTTTGGCAGTACATGGTATTTTCAATATTCTTCTCCAACACCATAGTTCAAAATCAATTTCTCTTCAGTCTTCTTTGTTTAATGTTCAATTTTCACCTGCAAACAAGGCAATTTAGAATACCATGGTTTGGGCCAGCTGTTCGTTAGTCCTCAAAGTAACACCCGTGCTTTACAACACTTTAAAGAGGTCTTGTGCAGCAGACTTACCTAATGCATTGTGTCTTTTTGATATCTTGACTGCTACTTCCATGAGCATTGATTGTAGATCCAAGCAAAATGAAATCCTTGACAACTTCAATCTTGCTACCTTTGGTATGTATTACAAGTCAGTGTAAAGAAAACCACAGTCCTCACAACTGGACCAATAGGTAACATCATGATAAACAGAGAACAGTTAGAAGTTGTCAAGGATTCTATCATGCTTATATATACCTATCAGGCTTCCTTAAAAGTCACAGGCTAGACCTATGTCTTATAAAGTTACTGTGATAGGGAATAAATCATAAGAAATGAATCTGGAGGCAGGTTGATCAAACAGTTGTTAAAATGTTCTACTGTAAAAATGCCAAGAAGATGAAATAGATGAGTGGCTACAAAGAGAGAGGAACAACCCAACATTTGAGGAATGAAGTCAGGATAATCATAAGTGCTCCAAATACAATTATTAGGAAGCTCGGTGCCTCAGTGGCTTACACACTGGGCGGCTCACTAAAAGTTCAGCTGTTTGAACCTAGCAGCAGCTCTACAAGAGAAAGGTGAGACTTTCTGCTCTGATGACTATTTGTAGCCTTCAAAACCCTACGGGCAATGCTATTGTGTCTTATACAGTCCCAATAAGTTGGCCTTGAATGTTGAGTGAGTGGTACTCTTGAGTATTGAATTTTAGCTGTATGATTGCTCCAATTTAATCAACATAATTCTCTTTTAGAATGCTTCTAAATTTGATAAAACCACACACACACACATACAGAGAGAGAGATAAGCTATTTAACCAAAGCCCAAATTCTCTTTGGGAGAAAGATGAGGCTTTCTACTTCTGAAAAGAGTTATCGGCTCAGAAACTCACCGGGGGCAGTTTTACTCTGTCCTGTAGGGTCACAATGAGTCAGCATGGACTCAATGGAAATGAGTGTGAGGTTATATTTACTTTTTTACATGAAAGATACTGAAATGGAAGCCAGGCTAACCCCCAAATGAACCACACAAAGAAGAAAAAGAAGAAGGGGGGAAACATGTTGGCCATTCCAACAATAAACACTACTAGAAACCAAGACATGGAAAGCTGGCTGGTTCGAGATGTGTTTCTCCATCTTTTAATACCGATGGCTTATGTCTTCTATTTCTATCCATCCCTCAAAAGCCTATAAATCCTCTGAGGACTAGTATTCTCTTCTCGGTCATTCTGTGTGGTACTCTAGGACTTTTGCAAACACGTGCTTGCTCTCTCTTGAGGAAGAATGTAAGATAATCATATGGCATGCTGTTCTGTTAACATGCCATTTTGACACCGAATATAGAAGGCTTGCCCAGGCTAAAGAGTCAGACATTTCTTCTCAAACATGTTGCCATGTTTGACGAGTCCTTATCATGTGTGAGGAATTGAACCAGATTCTGGCTCAAGAACCAAGATTCCCTTAAAACATGGAACTAAACCCATGCCCTGAGATCGCTCCCAGCTCAAAACTAGATAAGCCTACATCATGAATCACAACCCCATCATGACAATGATGAATCACAATCATCATTGGACCAGAAGGGCCATGCTTTCCCAAGCACAGTGCACAGGGATCCAGACGGGGAAGGACAGAAGTACAAATGGGAATGAGGAGCCCAGCTAGGAAGAGGAAGGAACCCTGTTACTTTGAGGGGATGGCCGTCTTTTGCCCAAAATAAAATCTCTATGAATTGTTGAATGGAGGAAAGCAAAGCAAAGCTGATTTTCTATGCAAAAGTTTCGATTGAATTACAACTAAAACTTTAAAAAAGAATATTATGCCAAGAAAACCAACAGAGAAAGGAAAAGGAAGAATTGACACATGGACTTGCACCCATAAGACAAGACCTGTCTAGTGTTAGATGCCATCGGTGACTGCTGGAGCACTTGCAGCAGCAGAGGAGGTTGAAGAGCCTGGAGGTGTGGTCAAGTTGGGAGGGGGGGGCAGCATCCATAAAACCCCTCTGATGTAGGGATAGGGAGCCTTTTCACCAGTAAAATAGATCCAAATTCTAACCTTTAGCTAGTAGCATCTCTGAATCCTTGATTAAAGAAACTGTGGTTTCATTAGCCAGATCATTCTAAGCAGGGCCTAAGGCACTTCCCAATTAATAGATCAGCCTTAATCAACAGCTAATTACTCCCTTGACTGCTGCTGATTCTCCCTCAAGGTGGGGCAAGAACAAGGCACATGAGAAGCCCACACTGCAGGCACAGGCTTGCCGGCACTGGAGCTTGAGATCTGAGGTTTCAGAAAAACTTAGGGCAAAACTCACTCCAAATCACGGGAGTCCTATAGAGTAGAGTAGAGGGGATTCTGGGTTTGTAACTTTTCACAGCAGCACAAAGCCTCCTGTTTCTCCTGCAGAGCAGCTATTGGCTTCAAACTGCTGGCCGTGTAGTGAGCCATGCAACAGTGAACCCATTATGCTGCCAGAGCTCTTTGCAGCCTAAAAGCAGAGGACAAATGAGAGCCCCTGACAGGAAGGTAAGACAGGCGAGTGGACCAGGTAGCAGCAGGTTCACAAATGCATGCACGCCTTAGAGAAGGCCAAGATCATGGGATCAGAGGTGGGCTGACTTTGAGATGATATAGTTTCACCTCCTCAATGGAGAAAACAGGGGCAAGAGAGTCAAATGCACACACCTAACCTCACTGGCGTCCTTGGAAACATCAAGGCTTCAGTACACTGAGCATAATGGTACACCTGGGCTGCTAACTGCAGGTCAGCTGTTTGAACTTACCAGCTGCTCATGGAAGAAAGATAGGACTATCTGGCCCAGTAAAGACCTCCAGTTGTGGAAGCCGTATAGAGAAGTTCTACTCTGCCACATCAGGATCCTCTGAGTTGGAATCCATTCTATGGAGGTAGGATGGGATTTGCTTTCTCTGAAGAAGCATAATGCTCCACAGAGTGGTAGGCCAACACAGAAACCCAGCATCTAACTTGATTTGGAGGAGAGGAGGACTAAGGATGCCTATTCATGAGAGATTCATAGTCAGCATGGCCAAGCTGGGTAGTGAGCCCAGGAAGACTGTTGTCAGGACCTTTCCTCCTGACCCATTCATTCCCTGTGTTAGTCCAGGTTGACTAGAGAAACAAATCCATGCGCACACATATGTGTATAAGAAAGAGATTTATATACAAGAGCAATTGAACATTGAGAACACATCCCAGCACAGTCCAGTCATAAGTCTGATATTAGCCCATATGTTTGACACCAATCCCTAAAGTCCTCTTCAGACTGACAAAACACATGTAAGGATGCCAAATGCAGCACGATCACAGGCCAGTGGCTGCAAAGTCAGTGGTGGAAGAAGCATCTCAGCGCTGGCAGGGGTCTCCACATGGCCATTCCATTTCCCAGGACTGCATCAGGGTAGGTCCGTGTAACATCTCTTCAGGGATGTCTCTCAGGAAGTCAGCCTTGTCAGTGGAGAGTCTCCAAGGAAATGAACTGAGAGAGATAGTGTCTCTCACCTCCAAAATGGAATTACCAGATTTCTCAGAATTCTCAGAAGGCCTGCACACAAAAGCCTCATTGTCTATCTCCAGATTGACAGCCCAGACTCCACCCTTACACTCTTAATCCTTAAACTGACACCAGATTAGGTGACTACCACATTCCCACATGTAGACTTGTCTTGATTTGCATTGAAAACTGGGCATATAGCAACAATTATCACAAAAACAAAATAAAACAAATGTTGTCGCTGAGTAGATTACAATTTATAATGACCCTATAGGACAAGGTCGAACTGCCCTTGTAGGTTTCAGAGACTGGAACTTTTTTTTAAAGTATTTTATTGAGGGCTTTTAACAGCTCTTATAACAATCCATCCATTCATACATCGTGTCAAGCACATTTGAGACTGTAACTCTTTTGGGGAATAGAAAACCTCATCTTTTTGCTGAGGAGAAGCTGGTGGTTTTGAAGTGTGGACCTTGTGTTTACAGTCCCACACATAACCACCAACAATAGGGACCAGAAGACCTCATTGCCATAGAGCCGATGCCCACCTATTGCAATCTTACAGGAGAGAGTAGAACTGCTCTTGTGAGTTTCCCATTACTGTAACTCTAAGAAAGATGGGAGTAGAAAGCCCCTTCTTTCTCCCAAGGAGAGGAAAAGCAGTCAGAAATCAATTCACCTTAATGTGTCTCCTCATTAAAATGAGCGTTCAGACCCCACTGAACACCAGCCTTATGCTGCATCTCTCTGGCTTGGATTACATCTTATGAAATGCAGACTCAATTAAAGTGACTTCATTAACAAATGGTTTGGCAAATGTTAAAGGCAGGCATAGGAACTTAAGCCTCCTTAATCAACCTTTGGGAGTGTGTCATCATAAGCCTTGTGCAAGTTAATCGGATCAAAGTGAGTGAGAAAAGTGGAGAGACAGGCTTATCGTTGATATTTATAGATAACTTCCATTTATTTAAAAACTAATCTATGCCAGAAATAGCCCTCCCAATGAGCCTGCTGAAGTGCATACCACAGTCTTCATTTGACTGACAGGAAATCAGCTCAGAGTCAGTTAGCCCTATGCTAAAAATCACCAAAACAGAAACCTGGTGTCCCTGATATGATTCAGACTCCCCATGACCCTGTAGGACAGAGGAGAGCTGCTCCATTGCACTGTCCAGGCTGTAATCTTTTAGTAAACAGACTGATTCCTCTTCTTCATGAGCAGCAGCTGGGCAGTGTGAGCTCCCAGACTCTGGGACAGGAGCCCAGGACTTAACCTTGGCACCAGATGATCTAGGATTAAAACCAGGAATCTATGGTTCCAAAATGCATGGTTTCCATTCCATTACACTTCAAAGTTTTTGACAGTGAGTAGCTGGAGCACATATTGATACAACAGGAGCTAGAAGGATCATAATTGTTAGTAGAACAAGGAGCTAGAAGCTTCACTAGCTATAGTTCACTTTGCCTCATGCGTGGGTTAGTTGATTCTGGAAGTTGTATGCTCATTAACTTATTATATCTGCAGTGGAAAAAGATACTGGATGAAGAAGCAAGGTATTTTGATTTCTAAACACATTGTTGCTACCCCCCACCTACTGACTATTATATACTGGATGATACAAATGCTGGCAAGTGTTCATACATGCCTCTCTCTGGCCATATATCTTTGGATCACATTGATGGCATTGATTCAGTTTGTTGCATTGTGTTCTGACTGTGAAAGTTTCTCTCTTTCTCTCTCTCCTACATTTATTGTTGTTTTTAAAAATTGATTGGATTCTGGGATTCCACATGCAGCACTCACCTAAGCAGGGAGAATTCTTGTCAAGAGCTGTAAAAAAGAGGAGGAAGTTGAATCCTGTTGCTTTTGCTTGAGTTGCTTTACCCCACGCTCAATTGCTGGAAGTTCTGAGTCACCGTGGCCTTGGGTTTTACCTTTTCTTCCTCTGTGGGAGACTCACATTCCACTATTCCATCACAGTTTCTATCCTGGTCCTATCTGGAACGCAGGAAACAGTCCACTAAATGATGAGGGCAAATGGACTTGTTCCAGAAAGGGTGTGGTTGATCAAGTGTCAGAGAAAACTTTGGTGGCTAAGTGGTTACGTATTGGACTGTTAACTGTGACATTGGCAGTTCAAAACCACCAGTGAGCCCTCAGAGAAAGAGGAAGTTTTCTACTCTGATATAGTTTTACTCTTGGAAGCCCACAGCGTCAGTTCTACCTTATCCCATGGGATTGCTTTGAGTCGGAATCAACTTGATAGCAGCGAGTTTGCTTTCAGGTTGGGACCCCATTGACCCTAATCTCTCCAGCCTTTCCCTCCCACGTACAAAAAGTGGTGCTTAGCCAGCATTGGGTGTATCTGCCCTTTAAAGATCCAGCCATATCTCAGAGTCTCTAATTTTTCTAGTAACATTTAAACCTTGAAATTCTCAGTAGAATTCTGGGGCTGTTGAGGAGCATGTGTTGTTTCATAGGTTTATATTACAAGAGAGAATCATAGTTTCCATGGGTAGAAAAACAGGGTCTAGAAATATGTCAGAGCTCCAGATTCTACTCCCAATCTTTG
>NW_022103896.1:4971384-4975821 GCF_000313985.2 Echinops telfairi
GTCCTCCATTTGCCTTCATTGTGTATATTTCGTGAGTCTGAAGAGGACTTTATAGATTGGTATCGGGCATATGGGCTAATATCAAGCTTAGGGCCTTGGACTGGACTGAATTGGGATGTTTTCTCAATGTGCTATTCCTCTTGTATATAAATCTCTTTCTTATACGCATCTGTGTATCCATGGGTTTGTTTCTCTAGTCTACCCAGACTAACACACCTATAAACTACACTGGTTCATCTTGGTGCTTATTGGTGTCATTCAGGTGATGCTGCCTGTCATCACCCCAACATGTACATAATGAGAAGAAAAGGTTCCCTGCACCAGAGGAGTGTTACCTGCAGTGGACAGCCTGCTTGGTGGTGGGGAGTCTTGGTGTTGGCCAGAGTCTTTTCCTCCATGTCACCTTCCAATCATGCCTCCATTGTAGGTGATATGCCAAGATGATTCTTTGCAATGTACTGGATATCCTCAACCAAATGCTGTGAAACCCTTCTCCATAGAACAAGAGGGACCTAACTCAGAGGGGAGGGTGTGCAAACAGCCAATGACTCAGATGGTGACTGTAGGAGCTGAAAAATTGCCATGCTTAGGGACACGTATGGCACCATAGGGGGTCATTTGCTAAGCACTTTGATGTACATTATGTTATTTTTGTTTATTTTTCTCAAAATAACCTGAAGAGATATGACCAACAGATAAAATTAGTACCATTTATAAAGTCAGCCCATGAAGGTTGAGAGAGACTGAATGGCTTGTCCATCCTGAAAAATAAACCATTAATTAATCTTGTTTTGAGCGTGGCCTTTTAGCTGTCAGTAAGTAAAAGAGGAAAAGAGGAAAACCCCAGCCCTCGGTGAATCAGACCTTCGGCGATCCCACTGGAAGAATAGAGAAGAACTGGCACATGAGGTTTCTGAGCCTGCACATCTGTAAGGGAGCAAAAGGCGCCTCTGGCTGCCGACCTTGTGGGTCACAGCTCAACACATAACCCTCTATGCCACCAGGGCTCTTTCTTAGGTCCATAGTTGTGTAGATTCAACAAATACAAGATGATCAAAAGTTGTGAATGAAAATGCAAAATGAAGCCAAGCCTCAATTGCTCTCAGAAGTTGTCTTCATTAGCTGGTGCAATCATAACAGAATATCCCACATCGGGGGCTCTAAGGACGTGAAATCTCACGGTGCTGGCTTCTAAGGAAGATGCTGGCTATATTTTAACAATTGGATTCATTGATTCTTCAGGCCATGTACTGAGTGCGAGTTTCAATGGACTCCTGGCAGCAAGGACCATCACCATCCAAATGCGTCCATTCTTCTGAGGTCTTCCTGACTCATTATCCAGCTCCGACATGCATATGAGCTCATCAAACTACGATAGTCTAGGTCAGGTTCATCTTCATCCTTAAAGTGGCTTCTTGTCTCCTTAACACTTTATGTTAAAGAGGTCTCTGACAGCAGATTTAATGACTTGATTTCCTGATTGCTGTTTCCATGAGCAGTGTTTGCAGATCCAAGGAAAATGAAATCCACGACAATTCCAGTCTTCTTTTTCACCCCAATGTTGCTTATGGATCCAGTTGGGAGGACATTTTTTTTCTTTAGTTGAGGCTGTGATGTCAGGTCTTCATCAGGAAGGCCTACAAATCCTGTTCACTTTGAAAATGCAAAGTTGCATTGCCATCTGCATGTAGGGCTAATGAGTTGCTAATGAGTCTTCCTCCAATCCCGATGCCACATTATTTTATGTTTTCGCTTCTAAATACCTCAAAGAAAGTACTCAAAAATTAAAGTACGGCTACTCTTCATTGACTAAACTTAATGTAGTCAATGGTATTTGATTTGTATAGATCCTAGCAAAATGGCCAAATTATATGTACCTCAGCTGGTCCTTGATGTCCAGGTTACAACCACTGAAGACCTATTTATCCGAGCTGCCAAACTCCTTCCTGTCTCTGAGGCTGGGCATTCTTCCCGAACGTGTATAGGATAAGGTGACCAGATTTAAAGCAGGACACCATTGACTGGGGGGAGCGGGGAGTTCTTGATTAAAACTTTGGTCTATGTGGACCAAATAGACCGTTCCCTAGCTTGTCATGCATTCTTTCCAAAAATCGGGACTTTTTTAAAATGCCAAAAATCGGGACTGTCCCGCCAAAAGCGGGATGTCTGGTCACCTTACTATAGGACCAAATATTTTGCTTGAGGTTGTCTTTTAACGTGAGTGTAAGATCTTTCCCAAACTGGCATTTAATTTGCTAATTAAAATGTCAAATATCTCTTACATTAACGTATATATTTATATACTCCTCTTTATGGTTGCTATGAGTCAAAATTGACTATGGCAGTGAGTTTATCATTTATATTTCATATATTTTTATAACATCACATACCGATGTACATTTTTATAAGTATATTTAAGCATATGCATACCAATTTCTAGTAGCAAACATTAGCATGATCAACAAGAGTGTTTTTATGAAAAACTAATAAATTCACATTGTAAAGATCATCTTAAGAGACATGAGTTATTCAAATCTTCCCTTCAAGCCTTCATTAAACAAAAAGACAAAGTAATAACTAATTAAACATTTAATTAATTGTAAAATGGCGAAGATAACTTCAACATACAAGGCGGAAATAAATACAGCTGCTTAGAAATACAAAACTTGATGGAGTTTTATGTAGCCATTAAAATGATAATTGCGAAGATTATAAAGCAAAAGGAAATGCTGAGAGTATATTGAGTGACAGAGACAGAATGCAAAACCACGTCTCTGCTAAGATCAGGTTTTCAATAACAGATATTTATGGAGTCCTTAATTTAGGGTCAAGCTTTGTCCTAGGTCCTGGTAGGGCACAAATAAGATTATCCATCACTTACGAAGTTCAGTCTAGTTCAGTCTGTTTAGCCTGTAAGACCTGCTAGAACAATTATACAACAAAGCCAGCAGTAGGTCAGAGAAAGGGTTAATAAAACCCATGGAATGAGCAGGAGAAGCTGCTCAGAGAATCAGTCCACTGACTAGAGAGCAGAAGCACCTGGGTGTAAACTCCCTTATAACATGAGATAGCAACAACATCAGTAAAGCAATTCCTCGGCAGGAAAGCCACCCCCAAACACAGGCCCAGTGGCCCGGAGTTCCCCCAGTGACTATCACCCCTGTTTCCAAAGCTGCTGGAGAAGCCCCTTTTCTGGCCCTGTCTCTCCTGAGAAAATCAAGGTATATGTAAGTACCCTTCTAAAGACCCATGTGAGTAGTTAGGTCCACAAGGGTTACTTCTGATGTCTTGCTGAAATGCATTATCCCAGGATGCCAAGAATTCTTTGCTTCCTCGTAAAATTCTCCCTAATAAATCCCCTTAGCCTCTAAGTTCGGTGACCAGCCATCTCATTTCAGCCAGGACTTTACAGCGGAGAAAAGTACCCTCGTTCTAGCAAGCAATCAGAGCAAAGTTCAGCAAACTACCCACACAGGCACCAAAGCTGGCCTGTTGGCAGTTGGGACACAGCCTGCAAACTAAGACTGCTTTCTGTTCTAAATTGTTGGGAAATATTCAAAGGACGGATAGGTTTTTATGATATAAACTAAAATTTGAGGGTCCACAACGGAAGTTTTATTGAGACACAGTCACAATTAATTTGTATACAAATATTGTCCAAGGTTGGTTCTGTGCTACAGTGGCAGCCTTGAGTAGCAGTAATCCTTCCCTCTCTGCTCCTTGACAGTAAAAATATTTGCTGAACCCTCACCCAGACCATAGTCGGCAAATATTGCTACTGGCATTTGACTATAGATATTTGGTCACTAACTACAAAAACACAGTAAAATCTGCAGAAGGTAGAGCCAGCCTGTGGAAAGCAGAAATATCTCAGAAATTAAAAAGTCAAACATTTCCACGAAAGGGAGCGACAGAAAATCAGATCAGATAGAGATCACCGTCATGATGATCATCCTGGGTTGGACTCAACGCTGGGTCAGGTGAGCCCCCGCTTGACCCAGCCTGAAGTTGTTCTAGATGCAAGTATTTCTTGCTTGTGCCATGACAAACATTTCTTCCCTGGACTTTTAAATACTGACCCTGGTCTTTTCTTTCTTACTCAGTATTTGTATTTTTATCTTTGTGTTATTATTATTTTATGTTTATCATTTTGTTTTATTTCTAGCTTTTTACTGTTTTGGTTGGGTTTTCCAGTTTGTGAAGCACAAAAGGAATATATGGATAGAGATAGTAATGGAGGCAAGGGTTTATAGGGTAGGGGTGGGAGATATGGAGGGTGAGGGGAGTGCAGGGGGAACAATGTATGCAGGAGGGGGGAGGGAGCACCAGAACTGATTGTATTTACACAACTCATTTTAAAGTGATTTAACTATGAAAACAGAAAAAAAGAAAAGGTTCTAAAATTGATTGGGGTAATAATTGAATAATTCTTGATAT
>NW_022103896.1:4976546-4978604 GCF_000313985.2 Echinops telfairi
TAACTGAAAGGGTGACCATTCGCACCCACCAGTTACTGAGAGGGGACCGATGAGGCTGACTGCTGACTGGGTCTCTGAAGGGCACAGGTGTGGAGCCTGTAGGGCAGCTCGGCTCACCCTTAGAGCATCTGTGAGTTGGAATGGACTAGACAGCCATGGATTTGGTGGTGGTGGCTGTTTTCTTCATCGTTATTATATTGAAGGAGTCCTGGTCACATAGTAAGCTACACATTGGCCTGCTACCTGTGAGGTCAGCAGTTCAAACTCATCAACTTCTCTGGTTGGAAAAATAAAAAGGCTGTCTGCTCCGGGAGAAATGTGTAACTCTGTTGAAAACCAACAGAGTTATACTCTGACCCACAGGATAGCTATGATTTGGAATTGACTTGAAGGCAGTGAGGGTGTTTTTAAATTTTGTTTTGTGTATGTGTGTGTGTGTTTATTCAATTGTCACTCATCTGTTAGGTGGCCATGCCATTGTGACATTGCTGGGGTACTAGAATCTGTGTCTTAATTGTTTCAAATATAAGCAGGCTCAGCCATGATGAACAGGTTTAGCAGAGCTTCCAGACTAAGATGGACTAGGAAGAAGGAATCAGCAGAACTGATGCATTTCAATGATGGTGCTGGCAAAGAATACTGACAGAACACACACATCTTTCTTTTACGGAGTCTAGCCAGAATCCTCTGTAGAAACAATGATGGTGATCCTCCATCTAATGTACTTTGGAAAAGAACCTACTGTTCGGTAAAGTAGAAGGTCATCAAAGTAAAGGAGATGGACAGATCAGTGGCTGCAACAATGGACTCAAACTTAACAGAGATTGCGATGATGGTGCAGGACAGGGCGGTGTTTCCTTCTGTGGAGCATAGAGGGTCCATAAGCCAAACCCGATGCTGTGATACCTACCAGACATAACAACAAGAATATACACGCTTGGGTTCCAAAAGTTTGGTGGGAGAAATATCCATTCTCTTTCAATTCTATTTTCCATGATTTTTTTTAATCCTTCCCAAATAAATTGCTGTGTGCCAACACATGGCTCCCCACCTCCAGACGCCCTGTAGTACAGAATAGAGCTGACCTGTACGGTTTTCAAGGCTCTACTATTGATGGAGACTGACTGTCCCTAAGTCTTTCTCTTCCAGTCATTGTGTAGGTCAGAACAGCACTTAACCATTGTGTCACTAGATCTCTCTCTCTCTCTCTCTCTCTCTCATATATAACATACATTTTCCCATTACATTTGCGTTCAGGGCAGAAGAAAATGAGAATTATCTATATCGCACAAGATTTTATTTCCTATTTATCTGATGGGTTGATCTCCTTTTACCCTCAGTGCTAGCTGACTCTTCTTACTATTTTGATGCAAAACACACTCGTCCGTACAGAGGTATTTCAAGTTAAAGCTACAGTTGTACAAAAGAGCCCTGCATTTAGACTTTGGTATCTGAATCATGATCCCATGGAGACATGAAGAGAGGGGGTAGGGAGTTAACCAGAAAGGCCTCACCATTTTGTCAGCCAAGAAACAAAACAAAGCACAACACAACAACAACAAAAAGCCTCATTATATACCAACATAATAGAAAAGGCTCCCTATTTTCACAGGATCCCAGAGAAGAACGATACAAGTTTAGTTCATTGTGAAGAATCACACAACCTGTGATCCTAGATCAGGAAAAGGCCAGGAGCAATGGGAAAATACAAACACACATGGTCATCACATCCATGCCGACTACTAGCGACCTGCCCATGGGGGTTTCTGACACGGTGACTGTTCTCAGGAGTGGAGTGCCCGTCTGTCTCCCGTGGAGCTACTGGTGGTTTCTCAACCCAACGCATAATGCCTTTGGCACCAGGGTTCCTATTTGAAACCATGGGTTTTGGTGTTAAATAAGAACCTTATATGGAAGAGTACTGCCCACTGCCCAGTCGTCTCATCACAAAGACCCTTACAGAAAGAAACACTGAAAGAATTTTTTAAAATTTGTGTTAATATCTCTGTCTCTGTCTCTCTGTCTCCTCTCTTTCTCTCTGTCTCTGTCTCTGTCTCT
>NW_022103896.1:4979567-4984332 GCF_000313985.2 Echinops telfairi
ATGTAGGAAATCAAACTATATATACAGTGCTAATTCCAGTGTGGAGGTAGGAGAGATAGGAGGGAATATGAACTTTTTGAGGGTATGAAGAAGAGAAACAACCAATCAGCTCAGGCTAGTACTGGATTCAGGGAAGAATAAGATTTGAGTTGATACTCAGAATGTCCATAGACTAGGCTGTAGAGAAGAACTAGCCCAGTACTATGCAGGTGTAGACTGCAAACACTTTGTGGAAAAATGGAAGTGAAAGAGCAAGGAATATTCTGATGAAGGTTTTAAGTATGCGTGTGTGTGTGTGTGTGTGTGTGTGTGTGTGTGTGTGTGTGTGTGTATTGAGATTTATCTCACATAGTTGTGAAGACTGGTAAGTTGCAAGTCCATGGTCCAGATACCATGCTAGAGTCTTCTACTGATTCATATAAACTAGTTGCAAGGATTGATGATAAATGATTGGCAGGTCAGAAGGCAACCTGCTAGCTTCAGAGAAAAAAAATGAATCCAAGGTTGGCAGGTAAGATGACAGTTCGCTGACTCATAGGCTGCAGAGACTAACCATAAGTTTGGCAAACAATATAGACAGGCTGCTGGCTCAAGTCCAAAGTACCAGAAGTTCATGATGACATGGCAGTTCCAGGTCCCAGATCCATCAGAAAGCAAGCGATCTTGGTGAGGTTGTTCAAATAGATTGAAAGTGGGACCCAACCAGAAAGAAATTCCCTTGCAATCCTGGGCTGCTCATAGCAGTGATTATCAGGGAGGTCTCCAAATGATATCAGATCTCACCTTGGGGCTTACCGCATCAAAACTGCCAAACCACTGGGAACCCTGGGCCCACCCAATTGACACACCACTTTAAGCACCACAGAGTATAGGCTATAGAAAACCAATGTACATGCATATCCCAAGTTGGCTTTTAAAAACCACTAGTCTCTCTGAGGTGGAATATGTGGCCATCTGCTTCCACAAAGGTCGTGGCCTTAAAAATTACTTAAAGCAGGTCTGCTTCCCGTTAGATCCTGATGAGTCAGAATTGACTCAAAGGCAATGAGGTCAAAGGGGGTACACCAGAGGGCACAGGGGATAAGAAGACATATTGCATCAGCATTACTGTTTCCACTACTTACATTGCAGTCTGGTAGTTGGTTCTAGATTTTCAACAATTCTTAAGTCTGCTCTAAACTAGGTAGCACAAGCTCAGCTTCATCTGTCCTCATTGGTGTTCATTCTTTCCCCTTGTTGAGAGGGTGATGTGAGAATATCCCATGATTCAGTGTCCAGTGCTAAACTCATGTTGATCTGCCAAAGGTAAATAATCTGGAAAACAACCTCAGGCAGTGACAAATAGCTCCTCAGACTGACAATGATCCCATCAGTAACTTCTTAGCAGGGAATACATGCCAGTTTAGATTACAGTGGGAGCCTTTTCCTCTTGATGTAGTGCCATGTTGTAAGATGATTTCTCAACTGTTTCAACTTTTAAATGTAATGTAATGTTTAGCAATTTGAGAGAGACACATGCACTGGGAAATCATATATTGCTTTTCAATCTTTAACTGAGAAACAACTCCAAGAATCCTAAACTGATTATACTCAAATTCTGAAGGACGGTGATTCTGGTTTCAGGCTAAATCAGATCTGGATAGTACCTAGCACAAGAGGGGGGTTTATTATCAGGGAGAGAACAGTAGGTAAAAACAGAGTTGACATGAAATCTCTGTAAACCAACATAAAGCAGAATGTTCCGGGAAAGAGTCTTTTATAGAATGTATATCACCTTTTTTATAGATATATTTACAAAAAAGACAAGAGAGAGAGAGAGAGGAGAAGAGAGAAAGGGAGAGGATGAAGACAGAGAGTGAGACTGTTGCAATTGTTTATGTATAACCAAACTTATCATGGGCGCTTGTTTCTTAGTTTGGAGGTTAATAGCTATAAAGTAGTCGAGAGGCGCCAGAGACCAAATCAGTAGACTTAGAGCAAACAGGCTTTACTGGGGAGAAAAGCCCAGCCTGGGTGAAGTCCCATAGTCCACAGTGTCCCGGCCGAGGAAGTTGCACTCCAGACTATAGGAGTGGTGTTTATATAGCCGGGGAGTATGTGACTGGGCTGCCTTGAGTCCATATAAAGTAAAGTAGTCAAGGATTGGGAGATGGGGTATGTCTGGGTTTCTGGAATATAAGGTGTCTTCCTGGTTCCGGGTGTATTTGTGCTGGGTGCAGAGCAGCGGACCGAGAACAAAGTGGGCACTGAGCAAAACAGGACATGAACAAAATGGGCCGTGAGTAAAAGAAAAGAAAAAAACTTGCAAAGCTGTTTTACATAGCCAGCTCTGGTCATCTCCGCAGGTGTGTGTAGGAGATTCAAGGCCACTTGCTGCTATTTGTTTCAGCTAGCTCTGGTCAGCTCTGCACAGGTGGGGGAGATTCAAGGTCACTTACTGCTAGATGCCGGCCTGGTATTGGTCCGGCCATACATTCCCAACTCTTTGGTGATAGGGGCGACAGCTTTTCTGGCTACTTCCTGTGGGTACTGGGACAGCGTGGGAGGGGCTTACAGGTTGGGAATGGCTGGCTCCTGTGGGAGAGGGCTGTAAGGGTGTAATAACATTTGATTAACGGCTACGCGAGAAATTTGTTGCATTCGGTTGTGAAGAAAGTTCAGCAAACAAGGCGCCAGAAGCAGCAGAGTGCAGTTGGTTATAAGAGGGGCTATTAAGGGCGCAACCCAATCGATGAATGGATTAGATTACCAACCTCCTTGTTGGACGCCAGGGGTCTGACCAGATAGCTTTTTTCCCAACTTACAAAGTTTGTTTATACTGGTTTTCACCAACCCCTATTCGTTAACATAATAATAACATTCCTCATTCAGGTATATACACATTCTACCTTTATCAGCCATTAAGAGGTCTAGGGCTTTTCTGTTTTGTAAGGCTACTTGGGCTAGGGATGTTATTTGGTGCTGTAAGATATTTAAAGATAATGCAGTGTTTTTAATTGCTGCTTGCAGTTTGGAGGACCAGCTTTGTGAACAGCTCAGATAGTGGGATAGGGCTCCTGCCCCCATTCCTGAGCCAACCAAGGAAGAGGCAACAACTAAACCATCCAGGACAGGGAGGAACACTGCCCATGTGTGTCTGGTGGTGCCATGGGAGGGATTTTGCAGAGCGGTTACCTCAGGGACGAGGTACACAGTTAGCTGGGGAACCAGGGTGTCTGCCTTACATAGATAGCATGGGGAACGACTGTAAAGTTTTTTTGTCAGGGTGCCATTGCACCAAAAGAATCCGCCTGGGGGGCATTGAGGTTGCTTGGAGTGTTGTTACAACCTTGTTCCGGGTCAGAAGAGCAAAGGGGCCCTTTTTTAGCAGTGGATTCTGGAACAGGGGAACTTCAAGTACTAGTGAAAAGGCGTCTTTTTTTTCCATGTAGCTAAACGGCTGAGGTAAAAGTACTGCTGCCAGAGGAGACCTATGGAGGACAGCACAAAGGAAACAAGAGGAAAGATTAAACAGGTTGGAATTGTTAAGAAGGGCTGCCCCTTCTTGGATAATGGTGAACCAAGAAAAAGGTTTTTTCTTGGACTTCTGCCCTGTAACCTGTTCTTGAAGTTTGTTGTTGTTGTTGGGCTTTCTCGATTAGCTGGGTTTGATCGGCAAGCCACTGCGTATATAAGCACGATAGATATATAACCCACGTATGGGTTCCCGAATTATCACCCCAGGTTTTGGTAACTATGAACTGCCATCGGTGGCTGGGTGACTGCATTTCTGTATTTATGGAAGCCAACACCAGTTTGACTGCCAATGGGGTGGTGAGTATTACGGTGTGCGGGTTTTCTTCACCATGTCTGGAGTTCAGGGCTAGGCACAGGATGACTTTTTAGTAGGACTTCATTTCCTGGGGAGAAGTTAGGGATTGGGTGCCCAGAAGAGGGGTTTCCCAAGTCCAGAAGGTGTTGGTCTGTGTAGGATCTGAGTAAATTGTGGAGCAAAGATAGAGTGGGTAAGTAAGCTGAAAGCAGATTTTCATTCTGAGGTAGAGAATAATTTAGGACAAATGGATGGCCGTATAGAATTTTAAACGGGCTAAGACCCATGGGCTCCCTGGGGAAAGCCTGGAGGCTGGTTAAGGCAACAGGAAGGAGATCTGGCCGACAGAGGCAGACCTCTACGTTAACTGGAACTTTATGAGTCTGTTGGTGCGCTCAACCTTGCCTGAAAACTGGGGGCGATAAGGAATATGTAGTTTCCAATTTACTTCCAGGGCAGTTGAGACCTGTTGGGACACCTGAGAAATGAAGGCTGGGCAATTGTCAGACTGGATAGAGGGTGGAAGGCTAAACCTAGGGATTATGGATTTTAGGAGAGTTTGAGCAACAACATCTGCTGTCTCCCGGCAGGTAGGGAATGTTTTAATCCACCCTGAAAAGATATCCACCAAAGTTAACAAATGTTTAAGATGTTTATATTTAGGCATGTGCGTAAAATTAATTGCCCAGTCCTCACCGGGGAGGTGCCCACGGAATTGGTGGAAGTTTCTTGGAGGCTAAATATTGCTCTGGGAGGAGCGTCTGGCCCCAGGGTGGCTACAGCGGCAAAAAGGAGATGGGTAGCATGAGGCTGCTGCGGTATTAGGGAAATGGAGGCTTTAAGGCGCTGTAAAATGTCACGTCAGAGCAACGGAACAGGACATGAAGGGATTATTAGGAATGAAGGGAGAAAGGGCATTAGTTTAAGACGCAGGGCAAGAAGGGGTTTTATTGG
>NW_022103896.1:4984450-4985306 GCF_000313985.2 Echinops telfairi
CCTGGATGGTGACCCTGGGCTCGGCTAGGGTTATTGGGGTGTCCGAGTGCAGGCATCTTCAGTCTTCTTCAGCAAGCCCCAGAAGCTCCCCAGCTGGGAAGGACCACTGTGAGGCTCTGGCTGACCCCGGCTGTTGGGACAGCTGGGGGAAGCCCGCGAGCAGACAGTCAGACTTCCAGTGCCCTTTCTGGCGGCACACTTGGCACAGCTTGGTGGGGGGCCGGGGGTTTGGGAATTGGCGGGCCCTATGTCCGCCCTTACTGTACTTAAAACAAGCCCCCACGGGGCTGCATCCCATTTTGTGCGAGGATCTTTCGGCCCTTCCCCTGCTGACCTCAGGTCAGCTACCAGAGCCTGGGTTGCAGGGCCACCTTTTGCTGTAATTTGGACTGTCGGGCTGATTCAGCCACTTCCTCCCCGGCGTTAAAGACTGTAAAGGCTGTTTTTACCAGATCCTGTAATGGGGTTTGTGGTCCCTCCTCTGCTTTTTTAATTTTTAGTATATTTGGAGCTGACTGAAAGATCAAGTGGAAGGCCAAAACAGCTGCCCAGGCAGGGGTTTTGGGGTCCAGTTTTGTAAACTGGGTGAGGGCCTCCTGGAGGCGGTTCAGGAAAAGGGCAGGAATTTTATCCTTCCACTGTTTACCTTTTAAAGTTTTTTTTAAAGTTGACTGCTATAAGAGAGTCATATTTATTCCTGCCGTTCACCCACGCTTCATTGAAATTTTTACGTTGACATTCAGAGTACTGGGCAGAAATCACATCATATCAACACCCGCCGCTGGTCTTTGCGATGCTTTCTTTTAAAAAGTTGTATTCTCCTGGTCCACACCAGTTTTAAGCAGGGCTGGGCACC
>NW_022103896.1:4985680-4991968 GCF_000313985.2 Echinops telfairi
ACCATGACGCTTTTTAAGTGGCTTTTTGATTTGGGACATGTCTCGGAGAGAAAACGGAACATCGACCCGTACCACACCCTCAGCCCCTGCTACTTCCCTAAGAGGCAGGAGGTGGCAACCAGTATGCTAAGCGCTGACACAGGAGAGGAGATAGGGGGGGCAGAGGGTGGCGAAATGGGCAGGACCTGAAAGGAGGGTTGGAGCTGTCCAGCAGCTGAGGGGAAAATGAAGGCGAAGGGAGGGGGAGTGGCTGTGCATAGGGCGGCAGAGGCTGGAGGGAGGAGGATTAGGAATCGGTCGAGGTGGGAGACCAAGAGTGTCTGGCTCTTCAGTAAGCGCAGAGGACGGTGCTAGGGTACGGTAGGGAGACGGGGTTATTTTCAAGTTTTGATTTCAACACCATGCTTTTTTCAGTTGATTTAGCTAAACGGACCTGTGATGTAGAACACTGGACGCTTAGAGACAGGCAGGCTCGGAGATTCCAGAAAACCTGAATGTACGAAACCTTCGACCATTTTCCTGAGTGGTGGCAAAAATTGTCCAAGTCAGTGAGGATGCCAGAATTAAAAGTGCTCTCGGAGGGCCACCTAGACTGATTGTCTAAGGGGTATTGAAGCCACTCCGGGGTACACAGAAAGACTAGCCTTTTTTTGCGGAGGCTTTGGGAAAATTTTAATCTGGAGAAATTTAGGAGGAGACAGCTCAAGGGGGTTTTAGGATTAGTTTTGGACTTGGTATTGCCCATGATGCCCTGACACCCCGGGGAGTTATACCCCAAGACAAGGTATCCACTGTGTTAGAGGAAACTCTAAACGGAGGTGACCCCCTGGTAGTGAGACCTCTCCCAGGTTATAGGGTCATGAACGGAAGCAGAAAGCTGTTCTTGGCACAGCCACAACACAGGACAGGATGGGCTTGGACGGAGAGATGGCAGGGCACGACTTACCTGAGTTCAAAACTGATAGTACCATTCAGTTAAGAGTTCCTTGGGGGGGTGGGGGGGGCTGAGGGGGGCTGGCCCCCGACCCCCGACCCCCGACCCCCGAGGGGGTCTCTATCCCTGGCTTTGGCACCAATGTAAGGTAGTCGAGAGGTGCCAGAGACTAAATAAGTTGACTTAGAGCAAACAGGCTTTATTGGGGAGAAAAACCATTCCCGGGTGAAGTCCCACAGTCCACAGTGTCCCCGCCGAGGGAGTTGCACTCCAGACTATAGGAGTGGTGTTTATATAGCCTGAGAACATCTGACTGGGCTGCCTTGAGTCCATAAAAGGTAAAGTAGTCAGGGATTTGGAGATACAAGTATGTCCGGGTTTCTGGAATGTGAGGTGTCTTCCTGTTTCTGGGTGTATTCGTGCCTGATGCAGAGCAGCGGGCCAAAAACAAAGTGGGCACTGAGCCAAACGGGCGGTGAACAAAATGGGCTGTGGGCAAAATGGGCCTTGAGTAAAAGAAAGGAAAAAAACTTGCAAAGCTGCTTTACATAGCCAGGTCTGGTCATCTCCGCAGGTGTGTGTGGGAGATTCAAGGCCACTTGCTACTAGTTGTTTCAGTCAGCTCTGGTCAGCTCCGCACAGGTGGGGGAGATTCAAGGTCACTTTCTGCTAGAAGCCGGCCTGGTATTGATCCTGCCATACAATAGCATCATAACATCATGAGACATTTCAGTTAATTTGGCATTATAATGTGGTTACTACTTTTGTTCTAGTTGGCCTTACAAGGTGGTTAGTGCTTTTCTTCTACCTCGTAGTTCATTGCTTTTACCTGGGGTCTTAAAAACTTACACATCACCACTCAAGGCATAACAATTGGACTTATTTGCCTGACAAAACACAGAAAGGACAATCAGGAATTGAAGAAGAAAACAAAATGTTTGGTTAATTGTGTCTATGGCCAACTGCCCCCTTGCCATGAGACCAGATGGAACTGGATGGTATCTGGCTACCATGACTGAACATTTTGATCAAAGGTTCCATAGAAGAAACTTGGTTAAAAAGGGAAAAATGCAGAACACAATTTTGAATTCTCTTGGGCTTTGAACTTTCTGGAGCCCTGGCATTTGGACAAACTACCAAAACTATTGCCTTGAGATAATATTTAAAGTTGAACCCCAGAATATCCCCTGATGCCTTCTTAAAACACAATAGTTCAACTTAACTAGTAAAAATGTATCTGTCTTGAACATTATGCTCTTTTAAAGACTGTATAAATGGGATTACATTGATGACAGCAACTTGAAGGAGTAGACAGGAAACTTAGAGGGCAATGAATTTACATTAATGGAGAAAAGCACTTGGCTAATGGAACCTGAAAACGGTCACATAGCTCTAAAAATGCAATCAATGTCACTAACGGGCACTTGTTAAAAGTGTTTAAGTGGTGAATGTTGTACGGTGTATACTCTGGTCAATAACAATGAACTTAAATGAAATGGAAAAAAAAGAATTCACAAAATGTTGCACAGAGCATGATAGCTATCTCTTTAGTATAATTAGAATAAAACTTATGTTGATTCAGCACAAAGCAAGTTTAAATTTTGCTCTATTTGTTTCAATCTACAATGAGACATGGTTTAAACACGTAGACTCCAACCACATCTTATCAGGTGATGGCAGTAGTCAATAACTATGTATTTTTAGAACATCTAGTAGAAACATATTGCAGCCTGCAGAAAGTTGATTCAACGGAATCACTGCCACCATTCAAAGGCTCAAACCCAAAGCACCACCAGCTGTGGGTTGTGGCTCAGAGAAACCCTCTTCCACCACCAGTGTGGCAGGTGCGTCTTTCCCTTTAGTGTAGACTTAATTTACATTTTATTTGCAAGGAAACCTAAACATTGTTGTCAATGTTCAAAAGAAACCTTATTTATTGTTTTATGAGCTGTGTGTACAGAAGTTGCCTAACTTTCTATCTGGTTATTGGTCTTTTTCTTCACAGTCAGAATAATTTACATATTAGTGAGGCCATTTAATATGTATTCATTTTATTTTTTTCTGATAACTTGCTTCAGAAGTTTGGTAAACAGCTGGGAACATAAGGAATCTAAATTAAATAAGTGAACGTATGAAGAATGAAAAGAAAGAAAACAGGGAAAAGAATAGGGGGTGAGGGGATGAGAAAGCAAGAAAGAGTGAAAGAGGGAGGGAGGGAGGGGGGGAGGGAGGAAGCCCGCAAGAAGACAGGAACGAGAGGAAGCTCACTGTGTGATGCAGATGTCAATACTATCCCCTTAGAAAATCACATGGGAAAGCAAGTTGACACTCAAAGCTAGTAGATGTGTGTAATCTTTATAGTAAAATTTAAAACAATTGATTACTGAACTGAAATTCTGGCCTTCTGCGACATTTAATAACATCACTTTCTCCTAGACAGATGTCTTAGTGGTAAATTAAAATTGAGACACTATCTGGCTGCATGTGTACATGACTTAAGTCTCATATGCTTAAGTCTCATATTCTAATTTTTTTAAAGGTAGGAATGTTAGGCAGGAAAACCTAATTAATGTCCAGAGCAGCAAGTGAATCGTGTCAAACAAAATACACACTTAGCAATGCTTCACCAACTGAGACTTGGTCCTTTCTTCTAGATTTGTTTTCATCATTATACTTTCATCTTTTATAATGAGCTGTCAATTACCTATGCAAATTAAGTGAAGCAGACATTAAAGGATTTCTATATTAGTATCATAACAACAGTGTTATGATTTTTGAGATGGATGCTATTCATGCAAATTATTAGCAAGGGTTCCATACCTGGGCTGTTCTTTATCAACAGAGCATGTCTGCTTTCAAGGGAACTATCTCAATGAAATTTTAACTTTTCCACTGAAATTTAGAGACGACCTGATTTTGTATTTTATAAGGGCTCACAACCGCTGCCACAAGGAGACAGCTCAATATCCTAAACATATGGCGTTTGGATATTAGTCATAAGTTGAATATTGGGTATTTTTCCTATACCTTGAGATTCTTGTATGCCAAACTGCCTTGATCCAGTAGACGGAGAATTGTGACCCCAGGAGAGGCAGTTGAGTGGTGCAGAAACAGCAGCAGCGGGATGCAGAGTGAGAGCAGGAGACAGAGAGGTAGGTCTCCTGGCCCACGGATGGAGAAAGCTGAGGACTTTCGGGCAGGAAGCTCATCTGTGCTGTGGGGTGGTTAATAAATCCTATATTGTCTATACATTCGGTGTGGCTATTAAATGAAGTTTTGAACCCAGAAGAGAAGGAGAGAGGGCTGTGGAGATACAGTTGGTGTCAGAGGTGGTTTATTAAGGGCAGAGTGGAGGCAGCTTGACCTCTAGGTCCCTAAGACTAAGGCTTGGGTTGACCCTGGGACCGATTCTCCTTCTCATCCCTGGTGAAGTCAGAGATCAGATGTTCCTGGACATCCTTCTCATACCCTCCCATTAGGATACCCATTTCTTAAATTTCAACTCATAGTGCTAGCCCTTCTCCGATACAGTTTCTATTATTTCTTTCTGCCTATGACTAGTCATCTATCGGAAGTCATTGCCAGTCACTCCTCTCCAGGAGCTTGTGCTACCCCAAGCCAGCTAATACATACTGTAGAGGCATCCTCAACTACTACTCCATACCTGCTGAGGGATTCAACTATTGATGCCCATTGCTTTCACTGTATAAGTAAAGATGCAAGACTACTTTTGTGAGGGGAATACTATGGACTCAGCCAACTAATGTGGAACTAGATTTCAGTTAACTTGCCTTATAATTCACTTACTTATTCAAAGAGCCTTCAAAAATTCATGAAAAAGTCCATTACCTTTTCATTTCATTTTGTCATGAACCTTTGGAAACCCCCAAATATTGTATAACATTTTGCCTCCATTTAATTAAGTTAGATCACAAAAGAGATACTCTAGATGCTAAGCTAATTCACATCCACATACAGTTGAGAACCAGTCTGGAGTGAGGAAGAGATGAACAGAAACACAATAAATAAAACGTAGAATAATTAGATTACTTAAGGGAATGGTTTCCACCTATTAGCAACACTATGTGTTATCTACTAAATAGTGGGTCATTGGTTTGGGCTGCCATTATATAGGCTCCCACTCATGGAAGATTTATGGGTCATAGAAGAAAACATTGCAACCCAATGCACCCTCATAAAGGTTGGTTATGTGTGAGCCATTGTTGCAGCTATAATGCCAATCCAGCTCATCAAAGGGTTTCTTTGGCCCTGTAGTCTAGTAGTTGGCCTATCCTAAGCACATGGCCCAAAGAAGCAAGACAAAGTCTCACTATCCTTGCTTCTAAGGAGCATTGTAGCTGAACTTCTTCTAAGACTGTTTTGTTTCTTCCTTGGGCATTCCACGGGATAGTTGATGTCTTCATTAACACCACAATTCCAGTGTCAACCACCGCTATTACAGTGTTAGGGGAAATGTAATGTGTAGGTGGGAATGGGAGCAATCTGAACCCATTTCCATAGTCTTGTTGTGATAATATTGGTGTCAGAAGTAATGGAGTATCAGAAGGAAAGGGTTGAGGGTGATTTAGATGGATTGATGAACAGTAGTTGTTTAAATGCCTGTACTAGAGAGATAAATGGTCAAGGATAATCACAAAGCTTCTTGGCTTGTTTCCTGACTAAGAGTCAATTTAACAATTTCAAAAGGTAGCATTTGACCTAAAACCAATGATACTGAAGGAAGAAGGCCAAGCTATAGTGACAGCATGGGTGAAAACAAAATACAGAAATCGATAGACTGCCCATGGAGCTACTTCAACAACCTAATGCAGGGCTAGAAGTGCTCACTTGCCTGTACAAAGATCTTTGGAAGACAGCTCTCTCTCTGGTAAGCTGACTGGAAGAGATCTGTATTTGTGCACATTTCAAAAAAGGTGATTCGATGAAATTCAGAAATCACCAGACAATATCATCATATCACATGGATGGGCTTTTTACTCATGTAAATTTAAAAATGACTCCAGTAGTATGAAAGGAAATTACCAGGAAATGAAGCTGGATTTACAAGAGTATCAGATGAGAGTTCTGGATATCAGATGGACCTTGATTGATACCAGAAAATTTCATAAAGATGTTTACCTATATTTTATTGGTTGCATAAAGACACCTGGCTTTGGACTATAACAAATGATGGATCTCAAAGTATGAGAATAACATTTAATTATTCTGAGGCAGAAACTGTACATAGACTAAGAGCAGCCAATGAATAGAACAAGGGGATTATGAATGATCTAAAATCAGAGAAAGTGCCTCCAAGTTTGTATTGCCCACTATAGTTATTCAATCTCTATGTT
>NW_022103896.1:4992160-5024066 GCF_000313985.2 Echinops telfairi
AGCATGATGAACAAAGAAAATATTGACGTGGTCAAGATTCATTTTACGTGTATCACAGTCAACATGCATGGAAGCAGGAGTCAGCAAATCAGAAGCCATATAGCATGATGCAGATCTGCTGCCAAAATGTTCTTTAAAGTGCTAGAAGGAAAAGACATCACTTTGAGGACTAAAGTATGCTTGACCCAAGCAAGGTATTTTTCTTTTTTTTTTTCCAAGCAAGGTATTTTTCAATAGCCTCTTATGCATACAAAAGCTGGACATGGAACCAGGTAGATCAAAGAAGAATGGATGCATTTGAATTGTGGTGCTGGTGCAGAATACCCAAACCAAACACTCACTGTCAAAAGAACAAACAAATTTGTCTCGAAATAAGGACAGCTAGAATACTCCTTAGGAGTCCTGGTGGCATAGTGGTTATATGGGGAGCTGCTAACTCTGAGGAAGCAGTTTGAGACCTTCAGCCACTCCTTGGGAAAAAGATGAGGATTTCTACTCCCAGCAAGATTTACAGTCTTGGAAATTCACAGTCAGTTCTACACTGCCTAATAATGGCCGCCATGAGTCAGAATTGATTAGATGGCAATTAATTCATTGTTTTTATTTGGAATGCTTCTTTGTAACAAGGATGTCTGGACCTTGTTTCTTTGGGCATTTTTTTAGACATTTACTTTGGGCATATTTTTAGAAGGGGACATTCTCTGGAGAAGAAAATCATGTTTAGTAAAGCTAAGAGGCATCATAAAAAGAGGAAGAGCCTCCAAGAGATGGATGGAAACAGTGGCTGCAACAATGAGGTCAAAGGTAGGACTAACTGTGAGCATGGTCCAAGATCAGGCAGCATTTCTCTCTCTAGTTCATTGAAGCACTTTGTGTCCACCTTACTTGGTAATATCTAACAACCACAGGGAAAACTAAGAAATGATCATCTGATTATATTTTTAGGGGGCTGGACTGTATGGAATAAGACTGGTTATGAGAGACTTAATGAGTTTGGGTATGGATATGCTGATTTATGATAACTTCTATATATTACAGAGTTGTTTCAAATCAAGTCCATTTTGTCAATTTTGGGTACACCAGAGTGTGGAGGGTTAGTGACTAAAAATTGATAGTATTTCCAACAATAAAACCATAACTACAATGTTTTCCAGTCTTGACATGAGAAAAGATGACCAAAAACATCTTTTTGACCCACTGTTTATAATTCATAGAATCTTTAGCATTACCTATCTTATCTAAACAATGTTTAGTAAACTATTTCATAATTCCTTTGCAGGAGTCTGAATGGAAACCACAATGTCTTCTAAGCACTTTTTTTATAGGAAATAAAGACAAGCAAAAGTTGTGATCCACAGAAATGTTTACTTTCTCAGTATGGTATTAGAGGTTTTTTGCTAAGAATATAGTGCAGATGATTAATCATGAAAACTGGCAATTTACCTAGGGCAGGTACATTTTGTCTCACTATTGTCATGTAAACGATATGCTTATTTCATACCAGGAGTCCTAACTATCAGGAGAAGACAGCATGAGATACAGGGCAAGTGATCAGACCAGGATGTCAACACGAAAGTAGAGGACACCGAGAAACAGTCACACTCGACAAATCAGTCTGATCATTCGAAATCTTGGCTGCTAACTCAGAAAGTCAAAGAAACAAAAAATAATCCATTCAACATAACGACAATCAAAAAACTTCTTTTGGTAAATCATAATTATAACCTAGATGTAACCTGCTTCACTGAATGAAGAGAATAATTTCTTCTGGGACATGACAAACAACATTAAAACAAAAAGAACAGGCTCAATGAAGAAGGGTGGAAGGAATTTAGAAATAGAAAATCAAAGAGCAAGCAAACAAATTAAATAATTGCTCTCCATCTGTTTGTGTAAATGGAGAAAGAGGAGCATGGGCCTGTGTCCAATTGGAAGATTGCCTTTGATCATGCAAAGAAGACAGGAATCAGGGACATCCTCATGGCCATAGAGCCTTTTGAGGCCATCATCAGAGTCTGTTGCATTCTAAGACTCTAATTAAACGTAGAATGAATTCACCACTTCTCAAATGTTTAGCCCCTGCATGAATCAGGGTCTACGTACTCTTTTCAGACAAAGTAATTTTTGATCCAACTGCTAAATCAGCCTGAGCAGAGTGTGGTACCAAAGACTGTACTGAATTATGGTTTAGGCTGTGACTTTAGACACATCTCAAATGCATGCCTTGTGGACACTTGATTTCATTTGTTTTTAACCCATTTTGTTATGTTTTTGTCTGCCTCTCCAGTTCTCAAGGGGTTCTGAGAGCAGGACAAAGAAGAGGCTGCCTGCCCCTCCAAAGATGGACAGCCCCAGAAAGGTAACAGAGAATACCCATGAGTGCCACGGACTGCCGAAAGAACAACTTTGTCTCAGAAGAAGTGAGGCCGCAACGTTCCTTAGAAGCAAGGTTGGCCAGACTTTGACTCACGTTCTTCGGACATGTTGTCAAGAGAGACCAGTTCTTGGAGAAAGACATCCTGCTCCGTGAAATAGAGGAAAACCCTCAACAAGCTGGGTTGGCACAATGGCTTCACCAGTGAATTCGACCATGAGAACAAAGGTGAGGATGGTGCAGGGCCAGGCGGTGTTTTCTTCTGTTGTACATCAGGTAACTGTGCCTGGGCTGCCCCAGACAGCCACACCAGTCTATCTCGACTCTGTGGCGGTGGGTTTGTAATGGGTGGTAAGTTTATGAACAGGCAAAGCATGAGTTGGAAACGACCCGATGACACCTAACAACAAAGGAGCCAAGATACATTCTCCTCATTTACACCCAGTCCAAACCTGTTCTATAAACCGTCCAGGAAGGTCCCACAGGGGAAACCCTCTCTGTAGATTCTGAGAATACACTTCCCTAAAATATAAAACCCAAAACAACACCCATGGTCACTGAGTTGATTCCTATTCTTTTTAAAAAAATCATTTTATTGGGGGCTCATAGAACTCTTATCACAATCCATACATCCATCCATTGTGTAAAGCACATTTGTACATTCATTGCCCTCATCATTCACAAAATATTGACTCTCCATTTAAGCCCCTGGCATCAGCTCCTCATTTCCCCCCCTCCCGTCCCACTCTCTCCTCCCTCATGAACCCTTGATAATTTATAAATTATTATTTTGTCATTTCTCACAGTGTCCGACATCTCCCTTCACCCACTTTCCTGTTGTCTGTCCCACAGGGAGGAGGTTATATGTAGATCCTTGTAATCAGTTCCCCCTTTCCACCCTACCCTTCCTCCACCCTCCCAGTATCACCACTCACACCACTGGTCCAGAAGTGATCATCTGCCCTGGATTCCCTGTGTTTCCAGTTCCTATCTGTACCAGTGTACATCCTCTGGTCTAGCCAGATTTGTAAGGTAGAATTGGGATCATGATAGTGGTGGTGGTGAGGGGGGGCAGTGAGGAAGCATTTAGGAACTAGAGGAAAGTTGTATGTTTCATTGTTGCTACACTGCACCCTGACTGGCTTGCCTCCTCCCTGCAACCCTTCTGTAAGGGGCTGTCCAATCGCCTACAGATGGGCTTTGGATGATTCCTATTCTTATGAACCCTCCCAAAATATAGACAGACCTAAAAAACAACCTGGCCAAGTGCAATTACTTCTTGTGATACTTACCAAAGGGAGTGATACGTCATCTAAATACAGAGTAAGGAAGACACTGGCTGGGGAGGGAATGGTGCAAAGTCTGTCAAAAGAACAGGTGTGTGATGACCTATAAGAGAACTATCTCTTGTGGCTTGTGAAAGCACATGAAGGGAAGACTCACTGGATGAACACATGCTAGCCACTCAGTAAGCCAGCATGGGTCATGTGATCCATTAAAATCAACTGTCCTGGGTACAGGGATGAGCAAAGGACTGCTAAAAGGAATTATGGGTAGAAAAGAAAAAAAACAGCATTCCAGAAAGATAGTAGACTTCCTTCAACCAGCCCTCATAGTGGCTTGCGTGCTGTTAGAGGTAATGAATGAGTATTCACCAGTTTCAAGATCTGTTTCTAAGAAAACACTAACACTATGTTGTTGATAGACTAAGTGTGTGCATACGACACAGAGATAAGAAATGGAGGTGGAAAAAGCTAAGGGAAGATCAGGATTGAGGGAGAAAGTTGGATGTGGACATGTCAACGTTGAGATGTCATTGGCCACCAGAGAGGGGAAGGCAAGAGACCAGCCAGACATATGAATCTGGTGCTAGATCATTCTTTTCTAGTTTGGGTGCATCATTTAAAATTTGCATACTTATTAACACATACCCAGAAATATTCAATAATACAGGTATTCCAGAATACCGGTATCCTATATCGTTAGGTAAGAGGTCCTGCAGCACTGTGGTTTAGGCGTCAGGCAGCTAACCTCAAACTGGCCAGCAGCTCTGAAGCAGAAAGATGAGGTTGCCATCTCCTGGGAAGATCTACAGTCTTGAAGCTTATGGAGAAGTTCTACTCCGCCCCCTCTCCAGGGTTTCTATGACTGGGAACTGACTCAATGGCAGTAGAGTGGACACAGGAAGGCAAGGAGGGCTCATGTTCATTCACCCCCTCTCTTAGTAGCCTGAAGCACACAGCAATGTGGGGAAGATTCTAAAAGGATTCCAGCCCAATAGCTGCAAAGAATGTAGTCCCTAGAATAAGCATTGCAATCAATATACATCAGAAAGGAAGGTAAACCACAGGGGACTTCCTTTGTTTTGAGGAAGCTGGGTTTCCATATCAGCTGGGAACTCCTCCACGGCCTCCCACAGCATGCCCTGAGCATGTCATTGCCAGGAAGGTAGAGAGGAATAAAGCACAGGAAATAAGGTGCTTTGTCAAGTCACTTAGAGAAAGTTTAGGGGCGTTTCATCTGATATGAGCAGAGGGAAATAAACTAGTTGAAGTCACCATGGAAAATCAGGCAGGCACACACAGAGAGATAAGAACCAGGGGGGAGATATAGGAGATTCTAAAAACTAGATATTTTAATTCAGAGAGTAATAAATATGAGGAAAATTTTAAAGGGAGAACAGACGCAGGAAGCTTCAAGATTTTTTAATGTTTTAGCTGAAGTTTGTAAAGATTGGATGTGTTCAGGAGACAAGGGCATTGCTAATTAAAAAAAAAATTATTTCTGTATTTCTGTATAAGAATGGGCTATAAATGGAGTAGGCCTTGGACCTCGTGTGTTAACTTTGAGCCGAAGGGGTCTGTGGGTGTCTTTTATGGTCCATCTGATCCTGTACAAGCCAGGTGAATTGGCAACTAAGAACAGTGCTTACCGAGTTGGAGTGAGCAAAATATGCACAGGCTTCATTGCGTTTACTTATTAATTTGTAGTATACAATTTTTTATGAGTTTATGATGAAGTCAGGTGAAATTTTTCAGTACAGATTAGTAAGTAAGCACAATTGAGCCAGTGCATACCTCATTTATTTGACACTCCATCCCTGGCATGTAGGAAGGCCAGAAAAGAAGTCAAATTTAGAAACTCACAGATCTTAGGGAGAAAACTATAATATACCTCAAGCAGGGTCATCCAGGGGCTTATACCTGGGGACAAGCAAGGTGTGAAAGTGAGATTTATGTCCATTTGGCCTTGTGTGCATGTGCATCGCTGCACCAGGTTTCAGCCCAATGATGCCTCCTTTGGGATGTGACCGTTTTTAAGGGAGAAACTTGGAACTTCTCCCTCTCTCTCTTTTCTCTGCTCTTTTACCTTCTTGCTTGCTGGGACTCTGCCTGCCTCCCTTATGGGCTGTCCAACCCTGAGAGTGGTTGTGCCCCTGTCATATTCCCACTGATTTTGGTTGCGCCCCTGTCATATTTCTACTGACTTTGGATCCACACAATTCTGCACCCTCTGAACTATGATTGTCCTGCACCCCTCGTCACTTTCCTGTGTCATAGACCTGCAGCTACCTGAGTCTCGAGAACACTCTGGCTTGCATCAGACGTACGGACTTGAGTTGGACAGGGATGGGATCTATACTTGACATATAATTACTTCTTGATATAAAATTCTTCATTCTACATCTATGAGCCCCACTTATTTCCCAAGACAATCCAGCCTCTTACAGTCCAATAAGAGACCTGGAATTGTTGTTAGGTTATAATTGGCCATGACTCATTGTGACCCTATATTAAGTTGAAGAAAACTGCCTGATACTGTGCCATTCTCAAATCAACATGTTTGAGTCTAATGTTGCAACCTCTCTGTCAATTCGTCTCATTGAGGGACAGGAATCTTAGGAGGGCCTTTCGTATGGTAAGTAGGAGCAAGTACCCAGTTAGCAGGTGCCGATGTCTTACCAGTCAGGTGCAGTTTTCAGTGCCTTAGTGGGAAGAAGAGATGCTGAGGTAAAAGCATTTGGTTCCATTGTTCCTGGCGCCACCATGGGACCATACGATGTTCACATTTTGATAGTCTTTCTAGTGAAGCCCTACTTCTGACTACATGACCATGACCAGCTAGTATGTCTCTAGTCTACAGACATTGACTCTTCTTTTTCCAGAAGGTTCCCCAGGGCAGGTATTTCTCCTGCTTGTGGCAGAACCACAGGAGGTCAACTGCATGAGAACTTTTAAGTCCCTGCCAACATTTCCTTGCTAACATCTCATTAACCAGAGATGGTTGTCTGGGTGAGCACTACATCAGGAGATTGGGAGGGCCATTCCTCCAACCAGGAAGTCTTTGTTAGTACAGGGAGACACCCACTATGAGCAGGGTAGGGATTGGTAGTCTTTCCTCCTAAGGTGAGTTGAGAGGAAGTGAGCATTTGTAGAGCCATCTCCATCTTACCAATCATAGGCCATATCTCCTCCCCACTGATTTTTGAGTCTGAGTTAAGTAGTACAAGAACAGTCCATACTTCAGAATATGGCCTGGAGTAAATGAGATAATGCATTCATATGATGAAAAAAAGAACACTAGAAACAGATATTTATAATTCTAAAAGATGCCAGCGATCATTGCACCTTTTTTCTACTACTTAGACTGGTGTTGTTGGGTAACCATTGAGCTGCTAATTGCAAGGTGGGCAGTTCTAATCTATCAGCTTCTCCGAAGGAGAAAGATGAGGCTATCTGCTCCCAGGAAGGTTTACTCTCAGTAACCCAATGTAGGGTTACTGAGTGGGAATTGCCTTGATGACCATGTTTCTCTGTGTGTGTGTGGGGGAGGGGGGGGAAGAGGGGGCGGCGGTGCCCGGGGGCGGTTTGCAGACTCAGGACAGAGTAAATTGCACTTCATTGATCCAGAGACACTTTTTATTGGTTACTGTTTGCATTGACCCTAGCCTTTATGTTTAAGAAAGAGTCCTGGTGGTGTAGTGGATTACATGTTGGTCACCAGTTCAAATCCAACAACCACTACAAAAGAAAACAATGAGGCTTCCTGCTCTCTTAAAATATACAGCCTTGGAAATCCAAAAGGGGCAATTTCACTCTGCCCTATAGGGTTGTGATGAGTCAGAATGAACTCAATGGCAGTGAATTTGACTTGGTTGGTTATTTTAAGGCTTATTAGCCAAATCTTCATGACTTCTGCAATCATGGTGTGCCGATGTGTGTGTATGCCTGTGTATGTGTGACCTTGCATCACTGTACTAGAATCTGTTACAAATTAAATTCACAGTTTAACTGTGGAAAAGCTGAATTTCAATGCTTTTAAGGCCAGCTCCCCTCAATCATGATAGCCCTTCCTGAACTGTGCTGCCCATTTAAATAGTTCCAGCTGACCCCAGAGAAGTGCTTTCACCTACTAAACAAGCATAACTCACATCCATATACCCCTATATAAACAGACCTTTATACTTTTGTACAACGGACAACCATTAGCATTAAAACACTCACATATCCATATACAGGTAGATGCTAAAATACACGTGTGCAAATGCCAACCCATCCAAGCTGACAAACAAACCCATTAACTCACCAACACACGCACACAATCACACATGCATACAGATAAACATACCTTCACACACACGCTCACTTTCTCTCTCACTGCCATTGAGTCACTTCCAACTCATTACAACTCTACAGAGCAGGGAATAACTGTCCCAGTGGGTTTTCTAATCTGTAACTCATTACAGGAGTAGAAAGCTTCATCTTTCTTCCACGGAGTGGCTGGTGGACTTTGTTTGTTTTTTTCTTACATAAGTTTGTGTGGTGGTTGCTAAGTGTTACCAAGTCAAGTCCTCCTCAAAGAGACCCCAGGTATAAAAAAAAATAGGCCCATTGTTCTAGGCCATTTTCATAATTGTTACTATATGTGAGCTCATTGTTGCAGGCACCATCTTCATCCTACTTTTTGAGGATCTTGTTCCTTTTTATTAACTTTCTATTTTACAAAATATGATGGCCTTCTCCAGGGATGAAATCCCTCCTGATAATGTGTCAAAGGTGTAGGAGATGAAGTCTGGTCTCTCCATCCTTGTTTCTCAGGAGCATTTCTTTCTTCTAAAACAGAGGCGTTCATTAGTCCTGCACTCCCTGGTGCATTCAATATTATTCAACAACACTAAAATTGAAATGTATCAATTCTTTTTTAAGTCTTTCTTATTTGTTGTCCAGCATTTGAAAGCCTATGAGGGGATTGGAAGTAGAATGGCTTAGGTCAAGCACACCTTAGACCTGAAGGTGACATCGTTGTCCTTTAACACTTTAAAGAGATCCTCTGTGGTGGCTTTACCACCTTTAAAGTCTTGTTTTAGTCATCGTGCATGTATTAGTCTGGGTAGACTAGAGAAACAAATCCATAGAAACTCATATGGGTATAATAGAGAGTTTTATATAAAGGGTAATTGTAGATTAAGAAAGCATCCTAGCCCAGTCCAAATCAAGTCCATAAGTCCAATATTAGCCCATATGTCCGATACTCATCTATAAAGTCTTCTTCAGACTCATGAAACATGTGCAATGGCATTGAATGCAGGACAATCACGAATCAGTGGATAGAAAGTCTTCGGATCCAGTGGTGTTGTATGCATATCAGTGCTGGCAGGGGTCTCCACTTGGCTTCTGCAGTTCCCAGGGCACGGGGTCTATCAGCAAAGTGCCATGTGTCTTGTCAGTAGAAAGTCTCTCAGGGAGTGAGCATTGTCAGTAGAGTCTGTCTCTCGCCTCCAAGGAGGAAATTCAAGAATTCCCAGAATTCTCAGGAGACAGCCAGGCCCACACAGAGGTCTCATTAACTATGATCCAATTGACAGACTAGACTCTACCCCTTCACTCTTAATCCTATCAAGTCCCAAATTGACACCAGATTATGTAACTACCACAATTCCCTTTGAAGGACTTATGTAACCCCCACTAGAAATTTGTGTTTGCTAAATTATCTTACTTGTCTTACATTGTTAACTCGAATTTGCCTCTTAATTTTGTCCACTAGCCTAAAGGCTGATACTTGACACTCAAAATTGTGAGTTTCTGTACATAGGTGACTATTATTTCTTACCAGACAGGCATTCAAAACTTTTTGTTTCCAAATAAATCCGTTAAAAAATGAGCACTTGATCAAATTTCCTATGGACTATCCTATTTTCTTAAGATTTTATAACATCCATTTACACTATGTGCATCTTAAACCAAAATATTGAAGACCACTGCCTTTGGGTATATTTTGACTCATTGCAGCCCTATAAGAAAGAGTAGGGTTTCCCACCGTGGTTTTCAAGGCTGAATATCTTTAGAGAGGCAGACTGTCACATCCCATACTGCTGGAGCAGATGGTGGATTTGAACTGCTGACCTTTTGTGTTAGCAGTTGTATGCTTAACCACTGCATCACTAGGCCTCTTTGTGTGTCTTTTACATCTCTATAACAATACATTTAAATGCCTGATTGCATATGTAATAGGCAGTTATTGTGCAGATTGAAATAATACTAATGAGTGCAAAAATATTTACATATCATATGTGAAGGCTGACTTAAACGCAGTCTACCTCGGTGTTTAATGGCTTCTCTCGTAGTCTGCAATGTATGATTTTGCAGAGACAAAGCTGAGATCTCACTGCATGTTTTATGTTCTCCTATTTTCCATTAATATTATGATGGATATTTTCCCATCATTAAAATTTGTCAGATATATTTATGCCTGAATCTGTAAATCAATAATAAGATGATTTAGTTACATTAGTGGATGATGCAATGATAGGACAAAAGTGAATACATTAACAGAATCTCTCCTCCCGTATGGATAAGCCAAGCTGTTTATTACCACAATTGCTCTGCGCTTAGTCACTAAGCTCAAGCTAGATATCCAGGGTGGCTAATATCTTTATCACAGAGATTAATGAGGTGGAAGACTTAATACCCCTCGCACAATACAGATATATGATATATGGCATAAATCCTGTTCTGTAAGATTTAAGCTCTTGCAGGGCTCACATCGTATTAGTAGGCTTTGAGGATGAGAATAATCAGGCAGCGGGAGCCTGGTTTTCTGCCCTTGGGATATGAGCATCTGAGTGAAGGGCCAGTTATGAAATCATCCCAGAAAATGAGAGTCTGAATTTGTGATGGAGATAGTAAGTGGCCATGGAAGGGGGGAGGGATGAGAAGTGAAGGTGGGTGGGTGAGTGACCAAGGCTTCCTTGGAGAGCTCTGTTCAGTTCTCATTCCCCACGGTAGGTGTGTCCCTGGGGTCCTGTCTACCACATGCTTGTGAAGAAGCTGACACAGCCCTCTTCTCAGCTCACCCCCAAGTATTTCTGTGCAGCCAGCATTTGACAGGTTGGACCAAAACAGTGGTTCCACGTCTATGCATTTTAAATGACATGGCTATTGGGACACTACTAAAGAAGACCAAGGAAGGATGGCCTTTCTGACAGATGGTGTTGGTGAAGAATATTGACTGGACCGTAGACTGCCTGAAGAACAACAACAGCAAATCTGTCTTGGAAGAAGTATAACTGAGCTCTTTAGCAATAAGGATGGTCAAACTCCATCCTATACTTTGGACCTACCATCAGGAGGGATCAGACTCTGGAGAAGAATATCCTAGTTGGTGAAGTAGAAAGACATCTATGAAAAACAGGTGGTTTCTCAAGGAGTGGATTGATGCAATGAGCTGAAACATGGCCATGGTTTGAGGATGCTGCTGGACTGAACAGTGTTTACTTCTGTCGTAAAACATCCAGTAGCAGCTAGTAAGCCTCACTCAGTGGAAGACTGCATAAAATGGAGACACCACCCACACGAGTGCCAGTAATCCCAATGATGGTTCCACAACCAATTCACCTGTGAGAGAGGGCTGTTACCTGTGCTAATTGCATGTGCTCTCCTACTGGATATAAAACAAATCGGAAGCAAGACGGGTGTGTTTCCTTACAAACAAGACAAGAGCCAAGAGTGGAGCAGGTCATTTGGGCCCTGAGAGCCCTGCACATCTGAACTTTCTTAGCTCGGGAGACACCATCAAGCAGAAGAGGAGCAGCAGAGGCAGGAACCAGGTGAGATGGAGCCATGGACTTCCAGCCCGGAGAGATGGGAGAGTGAGTGCTTTGGGGCAGGAGGCTGATTTGTGGAGTGGGGTGCTTCTGAGCACTTAGTTGGGGTGCTGGCTTTGCTGACCCACAGAGCTGGAGCTGAATGCCTTTAATCTGAGGCTCATGGTGGAGGAGCATTTCTGGTGGGTATTCAGTGGCTGTCCTATAAACGTGTTGGGACAATGCATGAGCAGGGCACAGATCAAGCCCCGTGACTGTGGTCCAGGGAAAGGGGCCTGCCTGTGGGCAGTGCAGAGACTCTCCTGACTGAACAACTGTATCCTGAGAGTTTCTCACCTGAATCATACCTGGAACCTGCCCCAGTCAATCCCACATGTGTGAGTATGGGCTGTGAATTCTGTGTGGCCAGTGTGAGGAATCCTAAAGTCCAATTGAAAAGTAGAGAATTCTTGGGGAGGAGAGGTGATAAGAGTAGAGAGTACTGGGTCGATAGGGGATTCAGGGCAGGCTGGCAGGGTCTGGACACACAGGACGTGTAAGCCAAGGTATGGGTTTTGGTCTCAACGCCAAGAAAAAGGAGGAACCAATGTTGTCTCCTAAAATGATCAGATATGACTTGGAAGAAAAATTCAGAAGAAAGAAGAAGAGAAATGGATTCCCAAATAACGGGCATGGGGATTAACACAAAGTTAAGAAAAGCCAGCAGTAAGGAATCACCAGGGTCTCCGCATCATGTAAAGGGCTCTGGGCTTGGTGCAGGGTCAGGGTTGAGGGTAAGTGGGAAATGGTAGAGCTTCTGTGCTTTTTCACTGGAGGATCTGCTATTGTCAAGGAGCCCTGGTAGGATAGTGGGTCACGTGTTGGCCTGCTACCTGCAATATCAGTGGTTCAAACCCACCAACTGCTCCATAAGAGAAAGATGAGGCTGTCTGCTCCCTTAACCAGTTACAGTCTTGGGAACACTAGGAGGTTGCTGGGAGTCAGAATTGACTCCATGGCAGTGGGATCGTGGTCGCCTTTTTGTCTTGCTTTGTTTCTGGGACGTTGCTGCCGTTCTCATGAGTGGCTGTGCAGTAGACGCTAATTCATGGCAACCCCACGTGTGCAGGCGAGAACGCCTCCAGAAGATTTTTAGAAGCAGATCAGCAGACACTTTAAGTGGATTTCAACTGTCAACTATTTTTGCTCGTAGTTGAGTCACTCTGTGACTCCTACAGGGACATCTGTCGTTTAGGTGGCTACATGGATATAGTGCAGGGTGAGAGAGGAGAGACTCTTGTGATGCTTAGGCTGCTGAGAACGGAGAAAGCTCAAACCCAGGCCCCAGGGCTCATCCGTGGTGAGAACTGCAACCAATCGCTCAGTTGTGATGGACTAGTTTTTGGCATCCCTGGACCATAAACCTTCCTGACTCCCACGGAAGAGGCTTGGAGAACAGATTCTATCACATGAAACAAATAAAGCCCTCACCTGGAACATCGACTCACCCAAGAATGGAAGGTGTGATGACGCCTTCGATCATTAGCCTTGCTAGTGTTTGCTAGCATGTCCTTCTTAGAAAACACCACAAGCACCATTCTTTTGACCGATTTCATAGCCCTATTTCTGTCAGGTGTCGAAGGAGTCCCTGGTTGGGGAAAAGATCAGGGTACAGAGAGATTTCAGAGAAGATAGAGGCTTGATGAGGAGGCCAGTAGGACATAGAGAAGCATTTACCGTCCCAGAAAGATCTCTGCCTCCACCAGCCTTTGAGCAGCTTTGGACGCCTGAACACACTTAGTCCTCCACTGTCCTCTAAGAGGGCTAATCCGTGGTGGTGGTGGTAGGTGCTGTCTCATCCATGTCTTCAACCCAGAGCACTCCTGTGTGCCACGGTCGAATGGCCCCATTGGCTCTTCTAGGCTGTAATCTTCACAGAGGCAGGTTACCAGGTCCTTCTCCCAGGGAGTGACCTGCATGGGTTTGAACCCAAGCTTGCAGGGAAGCCATCAAACACACCACCACTGTGCTCCGGGACACCCATGTGTACTACCTACTGCATCCCCTCCTAGTGATGCGAAAACTGAGGTTTCAAGAGATTACCTAATTTGCCAGAGAGCATTCTGTTGTTGGTCATAGATGCAATCGAGCCAGCTCCAACTCCTCGGGACCCCAGGTGCACAAGAATGTCACCTGCCCAGGCCCACGTCATCCTTCCAACAAACGGAAACCCTGCCCATTCCTGCATCATCCTTACGGTGTTACATTTGAGGCCATTGTTGCAGCCGCTGTGTCAATCATCTGACAGAGGGTCTTCCTCGCTTTGCGCTGCCCCTCTCCTTTACCATGCGTGGTATTCTTTTCAAAGGATGGTCTCTCCCGATAACCTGTTCAAACTCGGCGCGAAGTCTCGCCATCCTCACTTCGAAGGCAGCTTCTGCACTCAGCTGTCCTTCCTCCAGGGCAGAGCTGCCTTCCTGTGAGACGGCACCGTGGGTTACACTTTGGACCGGGAACCATGGGGCAGTAGTTAGGAACTACGAGCTGCTCCGTGGGAGAAAGAAGGGGCTATTTACTCCTGTGAAGGGTTACCGTCTTGGAGACCCACAGGGGCAGTTCTACTCTGTCCGTTAGGGTCGAGATGAGTCAGAATTGACTTGCTTGCAGGGAATTTGTGTTTTCTTCAGTTTGGTTTCTGGCTGTTCATGGTACTGCCAATAATTTTTACCAACACTTTAATTCGGAGACTTCGATTCTTCTCAGTCTTCCTGATCCACTGCCCAGCTCTCACATGCCTATGAGGTCACCGACAAGGTCACATGCTTGGGCCAGGTGCACTCTAGTCCTCAAAGTGATATCTTTGCTCTTTAAAACATTATAAATGTCTTGCGAGCACATGGGCCCATGCAATAGCTCATTTGATTTCCCAACTCCTGTTTCTGTGCATGTTGATTGCAGATCCAAGTAAAACGAAATCCTGGACATTTCATTCTTTTCTTTCTCCTTCAGGGACCAGAGAGCTGCGAAAGTAGAGGAGCTCCCATTGTAACCTTGGCACTTTGTGGGCAGAACAAGTGGGCATGATCTACAGGGGGCACTACCTCTACCACAGGACAAATGGTGTCAGATTACCCAGCAAACACGGTAAACTCGCACAGCCTTGTGCTTACTTCCTAATCTGTAGTTAATAATTCCAGTGTTTTTCCCCACCTCCGTCATTCAGCTTCCAGCTTTGGCTGACATCGACTTCTCTCTCGACCCCAAAGCACTTTCCCATAGGATAAAACGTATGCGGCAATATACCTATGCAACTTTCCCCTATCGATTTGTTAGTACGTCTGAGTATGCCTTCGCTTACGTTCCTTATTGAGTAATCAGACCCTGGCTACCCAGACCAGTGTCGAAGGTGATGGGAGTAATATTGTCCTGTGACCCGTTTCCGGTTTCTGCCTGCAGGTGATCTGGATCCTGGCACGCAGGAATCATCTCTTGAACAAATGACGAGGAACCTCATGAAAAGGTGGAAGCTGTAGGGATTAGATCAGTAGACAACTTCCCTCTGCTTTCGCCTTCCAGAGGTGGAAAAGCCCACTAAGCCAGGCATGCATAACTTTACAGAGTAGCAAGTAAGGACAGAAAGGCTGCAGTGTGCTTCTTCCTTCCTTGCACGTTTCAAGCTAAAGGATGTGCCCCAGATCCTGGTGCTCCTCCATCACCAGGGCACATCGGAGCCTGATGGATGGGGTCTGCAGCCGGCCTTGAACTCCTGGGGTCCACGTGCAGACGTGGTTTTCCTTGCTAATGCACCATTGACTGCAGATGGATAGCCGGAGGACTCAACAGCATCGGAATCCTCCCCAGCAAAGTGGCAATGCTGGTGACCAGCCAAGCCGGCTCAGACTAACGAGCACCACGCACCCGTGTGCATCAGCAGATGAGCTCCGGGGCCTGGGGATGCTAAGAGCGGTGGGCGATCAGACAGACAACCCACAGGCCCCGAGATCAGCTCACACACCACCGCCTTTCTGATCACTGACTCACAAGACATTTGACGCCGACTTTTTCCACGTCCGTGTTGATCACAGCTTATGAGTCTAGGAAACCTGGCGGCTCTTCAACCCCACCACTCTGTGGACCTTGACAAGAGACCTTTTGACAGCATCCCCTGGCCAAAGGCACACAGAGGGTGGAAACTTCTCTCTCAACTCACTGCCCCCTCTGCTGTGGATCGGGAGCAGCTCTGACGCTCAGCCCTCAGCCAATAACCGGTAGGTTGGCGTTTAAAGCCGTCAGTCACCCTGGGAGAAAAGAGCGGGTATAAAGAGTCCTCTGCACAGATCCCTGTCTTGGAAACCCTGTGGGGTAGTTCTCCTGGCTCCTTGCGATAGGGTCCACACACAGCAGAGTCAGCTCAGTGATTATGAGTTTATGCTCACGTTGCATGCAACTCCCCATATGTTCCATTTCCATCTCCTGCTGACCCCACTGGCTTCCATGTCCCCTGAAATGTGGCAGCAGGGAATCTGACTATGGCCACACCACTGCAGATAGGCGTTTGGTTTATCTCCCAGTGCTAGTGCTAAGGCCAATTCCAAATACGTACCCTCGTTCAGTAACCTGGCCTCAGTCTGCCCCTGTCCTCGGCACACGCAGCTCTTCTTTGGCTGCAATGTCTTCACTTCCTTCGCACTCTAGCATTAGCAGCAGCTGATGGAAGCTGTAGGGATTAGATCAGTAGACAGCCTCCCTCTGCTTTTGCCTTCCAGAGGTGGAAAAGCCCACTAAGCAAGGCTTCCATAACTTTACAGAGTAGTAAGTAAATACACGTAAGCACGGGTATGCATGGCTTACTATTGGTGGGTGGGTGCATTCAGTGCTCACTGGGTAATCCACCACAGCCACTTCTTGCCTTCAGGCCGTCGGAGTCTGGGCTGTCAGCCATTTCTGTTGTCCTTTGCTCTCCGAAGGAGCTGTGCTGCTGAGTCACAATGCGCTCCGAAGCACCTGCATCTGGATTCTGTTTGCATTCTTCTGCGGTCCTGCTGTCTCTCCTTGCACCCTGCTCTTCACTGGCCTCCAGCCCCTAGTTGTAGAACTCAGAGCCTTTACCACCAACATTCATTTGTTTCCCAGGCATCTCCTGCCAAAGAAAACCACATTGCCACCCACTGCCATCAACCAGAAGGGACCCTAGTGGCCCAGTGGTTACATGGCGGGCTGCTAACTGCAGGGTCCGAAGTTCGAAACCACCAGCCGCTCTGCAAGAGAAAGGCAGGGTTTTCTTCTCCCATGAAGACCGATGGTCCTGAAACCCACGGGGACAGTTCAACTCTCTCCTAGGGTTGCTCGGACTCAGCATCACCTCACTGGCCACCGAGTCATCAAGTAGATTCTGCCTCCCAGCAACCCGAGAGGACAAAGGAGAGCTGCCCCATAGGCTACCAAAGCGGCAAGCTTCATGGGAGCAAATCGCCATCTCCTCTTCCTGTGGAGCCACTGGTGTGTTTGAACCACCGACTCTTTGGTCAGCACCCAAGCGTTTTAACCACTGTACCACCAGGGCAGGCGGTGCTTCTTCTCTGTGCCATGGAAATAAGGGGAGATGGCCAGTGTCACTGGCAGGCCCAAGAAGCATGGACGTTGTGGCCATCTGTCTTTTGCCGGCCTTAATGAGATGGGAGGGTGCGTCTGAACTCCAGTGTTACAGTCTAAGAACCACAGTTTGTACAGAATACTTAAAATGTTTCTACAAATGAGAGACAGTCAAAATAACTTCCCCCAAGAGAAAGGCAGCAGAGGCGTGAGGTCAAGAAGCTCCACATGTCAGTATTGCAGATCTTACCTCCAAACATCCAGGGCACCAGATGCATCTGTACTTGTGAATTTGTTTTCAATTATCCTTTATTTGGGCTCCAGCTTGTATTATCATCAACAACACAGAATTTGTTTGTAAAATGACATTTCATGCACATATCTTGCTATGAAATCCATAGATAAATAACTGTGTCTATGTAGTCCATCCACCCATTTATCTACCCTTCTTCTCCTTCCTGCCCCCGTCCACCATTCATGTCCCTATTCATCCATACAGTCATCTACCTATGTACCCATCCATCTGTCAATCCATTCTCCTATTCACCTATCCGTTTAACCTTCTACAACACATAGTCACCTGCATATTCACTCACATATCCATCTACCTGTCCACCCCACAACCATCAAACCATCCATCTATCCATCAGTTCACTCATTCACCCATATACCCTTCCACATATACACCTATCCATTCACTCATCCATCTCTTCTTATGTAACCCATTTATTCATTTATCCACTTATCTATTCATCCATCCATTAATCTACCTTCCCATTCATCGATCTATCCCCTCATTTACTTATTTAGCATATGCATATGTTTCATGTGCCAGACAATGTGTTAGTCCTCAGGTATATGAAATGAGCAAACCAGGACATCATTCTTTCCTTCAGTGAGCTTATAATCTGAAGGAGAAACCGCCATTCATCAAACTATTAAACACAGCCTATCCAACACCAATGGGTTCACAGTAAAAGTGCTCAATTAACACTTTCTCATTGAAGGAACTCATCAGGCTCGATTTATACTGACTATGTAGCCTTCTTCTCTCTTGGGTTGTGGTCAGTGTATAGTCGTCATATCCTCTGAGCCAATGCTGGGTCAAGTTTGGGGACACAGAATGGAAGGCATCAACTTGGGGGACATTGTTGTTGAAAATAGACAGGGGGAAATATGCCAATCAAGTTTCAGCATGGACACTTAAATGACAGTGATTGCAGTCTTCAAATGGAGGAAGCATTCCCTGGTGGCATAGTGGGTCCACAGTTCCACCCCCTCATGCTCCCTGTAGAGGAAGCTGATGCTTTCTTCCCCCATGAAGATGCCCAGTGTCAGCCTCAGAAACCTACAGGGTCATGTCTAGTCTATCCTGTCAGCTCAGAACGAGTAGGAATCGTCTTGATGATAGGGAGTTTTTCATTTGTTTGTTTTTGATGAGTCAGGATGTACTCAATGGCAGTGAGTTCGGGGTCTGGTCTGCCTCTAACCGATATGTGTTTCCTGAAATGGCTAATCTGTAAATCAAGCACGCACACAAATGCACATGTGTACAGACACATGCAAAATCGATAATTGGGTTTTGGATTAATTATTAGATGTACCAATGACACTCCAAACTCTCAAACAAATATGGTAATCGGGTCTCCTCTATGTAGGGAAAGTGTGTATCAGTTTAGTAAACACTGGCGTGGGAGACCTGGATTGGGCTTTGCCGATCGGGTCTGTACTTTGTTATTGGGTGACCTTGGGAAATAACCTTGGCTCTATGTGTCTCAGTTTCCTCACCGGTAAATTTAAGGTAAAAATGCACCTATTTTGAATGATGGATGTAATATTTAACACCCGCACCAAGGAGAGGGCGGGAAAGCTGTTCAGATTGCAATCACAGGGGGCTTTCCGCCACAGACCCGTCACATCGGGGAGGGCCATGACGCGTAACACATTCTGACAGCCCTGAGGACATAAGCCGAGTCATTTATCTTGTAGCTGTGGCTTTTAAAGCACCAAATGCAATTTAGAAATGTGAACTTTGTATACATCTCCCTTGATCTGATTACATAGGGACTTATCTTTTAAATGTGCCGGGTCCTGAAGCTAATTTCCTTATGTACTCTGGATGATTCGATTCTGAGTTAGTGGACGAAGGTAGAAGGAGGCAAAGGAGCCAATTGCACGTGTCTTTGGCCGGGCATTTTCTTTTCTCTTGATGAGGCAGCGTGGAGTAGAACGAAAGAACGCTGGATTAGGATGAGGAGACTGTTGCCTTCTTAGCAGTCATTAGGCACATTGCTCACTATTTGGGAGTCAGTGATATCATTTACAAGAGGAATCAAAAGACCTTACTTAGGTCCTGATGCCGCAGACTGCGTAGGTAAAGCGACTGGTTCCTAGTCACCACGGACTTCGTACCAGATCTCTGAAAAAGCTGTCTCACTGCTGCAACTTTGTTAACATCGATTTGGGTTCCTCTCATCAAGGTGTATGTAACCGGAGACCATACGGAAGCCAGAGAGCCCAGTGGTTTGGGCATTGGGCTGCTATCCATAAGGTCAGTGGTTCAAACCTACAAGCTGCTCTGAGGCAGAGAACTGACGCTGTCCCCTCCCATTCACAGTCTCAGAACCTGATAGAAGGTCACTTTGAATCAATATCTACTTGACAGAAGTCTTGTTTGTTTTGTGTTTTCGTACTTCCATGAGAGAAAATTGGCTTTAGGCTTTTCACAATATTTATGACATTCATTTCTAGTTATCAGAGAAATTAAAAAAATAAGCAGAGTAACCACAGAGTCAATCTTGCCTCATGGTGACCCCACGTGCACCGAATTAGAACTGGACATTCAAATTCAAGGACTGTGCTCCTCTGAAAGTGGATTGCCAGACCTTTCTTCAAAGGTACTTCTGGAGAAGCTCAAACCTTCAACCTGTCAGGTAGGAGCCAAGTGCTTATCCTTGCCTTCTTCTAGCCAGAGACCCCAGTTCAATGAAGAGGGAACTCCAGTGATGACAGGTATATACCTGCAGGGGGAAACCTAGCCAGGGTGTCCCTCTGAAAAATGCAAGGAGATGGCCTGATGTTCCAATTGGAAATGAGGATGTTGAAAATGGTTGGGCTGGTTTAGTTTGTTCACATCACTAATTCCTTAAAGGATGTGGCATGGAGGTATTTGTCATTCTCCTGAGTTGGCCTCTAGTGTCGCACTTGCTTGCTGTGTTGTTGGTGTAGTCCTTTCACCGAGATGTGACCATTGCAACGGGGCAGTTTTGCCCCTGTGGGTTTCTGAGTCTTGGATAAGAGGCCAGTGGGGACACAGCTGAGACAGACCCAGTTCCTCAACTTCTCAGCCTTTGGCAAGCTCTGGATGCTCTCCGAACCCTGTTTTCCCGAGCTGTGAAAGGTAATTGTTATTGTCAAGATGATAGGATGTTGGGGAGACAGGTAAATGTGGATCACAACTAGGGGGTCCACATGGTTTTCATGCGACAGTGGATCTCAAATTCAGGGCTCAAACACACCCAGCACAATCTGCATCCAGATCAAAGATAACAACTTTGAACAGCTCATGAGATGGATGTGAGTTGGAATCCACTTAACAACCAGAAGTCCTGGTGGCATTAAACTGCTAACCAACAGATCAGTGGTTGAAATACACCAGCTGTTCTACCGGAGAAAGACGAGGCTTTCTGCTCCCATAAAGATTTATTACCTCAGAGACCTAGGCCTACTCTGTCCTTTGGGCTGGAATTGACTCTGTAGAAGTGAGTTTGGGTTTGGGATTGTTTTGTAGTTTTGATTAACAACACCACAGCCTGGTCTGACAAGCAGATCATTTGTATCATTTCAGCAGAGCTCAGTAAGAGGTAGGTGCTCAGTGTGGAAAGAAAGAACTGGTTAACAGATGGATGAGGCAAGCATACCTTGGAGGATCCAATCCCATCTCGCCTCCAAAGGGAAGGCCTTGTGTCTGCACTCCCTCCTACTGGGCCTCTGGGCCCGTTTTCAGAGGGCGGGGCTTCTCTTTTTCTAAATACATTTGGGGTTCTTCCATCTTTGATCTTCTAGGATGCGGAGCCCGTTCTTGGGGCTCCTCCTTTGGATTCTTGCTGAGTATCCTGAAAAACCCACAATGTCTAAGAAATTGGCTTCCTCATTACAGTGACCTGGGCTGGAGGCCAAATACACGGAAGAGAAATTATGTTGGAAACAAATTATTTCCAGGGAACTGATTCTGCAAACTCGCATGTCGAGTGTGGTGTTTATTCTTCTCTTAGGGCACAGAGCGAAGAAAGTTCTTTCTCAAACAGTGTTTCTTGGGTATTTTAAGTTTTATAAATGCTTTTGTCCCTTCTGGCAACAGCAAAATGAACAAGCACACAAAATAGGAAGAAGGGCCTATCTCATAAAAATAGCTCGGGGTGAGTGGGTGATAGCCTCTCAGAACCCATAAATGTCTCTGAACCTAGGCCTCAACAGCTTGCTAAGTGCTGAGAAAATGCTGGAAGCATTGACCTTGACTGACACAGAGGTCAAAGAAAACCTTCCCAGCCCAGCAGCAAGGGCGAGAGCACGCTGTGCCGAGAATCCAGTGAGTAGCATTGCACAGCGCGGCTCCCCACTGCAATCTGGGAGCAGATGCTGGCCTTCCTGGAAGGAGGTTGTCTGTCCGACGAAACAGAAGAACAATAGCATTAGCCTTTGCAGTGGTCAAGTGCTCGCTCGCTTACAGAAAGGTGGTCCCTCTAGCCTAGGAGCCTCTCTGTGGGAGAAAAGGTCTGGAAATCATATTCCTGTAAAGATTTCTTTTTAATAGAAAACCAAGCTCATTGCCAGCAAGTTGATGTCTAGTCATAGCAACCCTATAGGACAGGGTCGGTCTGCCCTTGTGAGTTTCTGAGACTATTAAGTGTTTACAGGAGCAGGGTATCTTGTCTTTCTCCTTTGGAGCGGCTGGTGGCTTTGACTGCTGATCTGGTGGAGCTCAGCCACCCGGGATCCCCTGTGAAGATTACAGCCGAGGAAACCCTAAGGAAGAGTTACATTCTGTTCTGGGGATCCCAGTGAGTCGGGCTCAATTAGACTGCCACTTCTGTTGGCCTCAAAGGAGAAAGGAAAGTAAAAGCCAGAGAAGAGAGAAGGCAAACAGACTAGGAGGGGAGAGAGGAAGGGGAGGGGCAGGAGGCAGGAGAAGAGGGACATGGAGGGGAGAGGGAGGAAGGGGAAGAGGGGAGAAGAGAGGAGAGGAGAGAAAAAATTGTTCAAGCAGGATCTAATAATTAAGAGTGTCCAATTCTGGGGCAAAGAAGTAGTCATTGTTTAGGAAATACAGGAAAGTACAGGACACTGTAATGTGTTCAGTGTGGAAATGAAAGGAACCGGAAGTAAGGACCAGATTTCTCTCTGTGATCATCAGATGTCTAGTGTTCTTGGTTACCATGATCCTAAACCAAACCAAACTCTTTACCATCAAGTGGATTCCAGCTTTTAGTCACCTTCAAGGCCAGAGTGTAACTGCTACCTAGTGGTTCTGAGCCTGCAGTCTTTATAGATGCAGGCTGCCATGTCTTTCTCCTGCAGGTCAACTGGTGGCTTCAAACCGGTGACCTTCTAGTTAGCAGCTTAACCACTACTCCCCCTTATGAACTGTGATTGTTCCCCCTCCATTCTTCACTCCTTCAAGTGTTCCTTGAATACAGCTTTGACTAGTTGTTCTAAATCTTGTATCCCAGATACTGTGAGTGGAAGACTTTCTTCCCCAGCAGCTGCCCCAGTAGATCCCATGGCACATGGTCTTCCCACGCTCCTCCATAGCCTCTCAAATAGCATCCCCTGGAGTATGCCATCTGCTGACCGGACTGAGTGTCCCATTGCCAATGAACAGTATGTGAGAGAAGTGACTGTGACTTTCCACGTTCGACTGTAAAAGCCGATGGCCTTGGTGCCTGTCCTAGTCTCTCTCAGGTCCTCAGGCCTCACAACCCAACCACCTTGCTGTGAAGAAACCTGACCACAGAGAGGCAGGCCATCTGCAGGTGTCCTCGCCAACAACCCAGTTAAAGACACAACCAAAGCCACCAAGCAGCAGACGGCTCAGTGAACAGACCGTCCCCATCTTTCCAGCCCTTGCCTTGAACAACGCCCCCATACCTGCCCAAAAGTGAAGCACTCTCAGGAAGCTGTGTGAAACCACTGTTTTAAGACACTATGTTGTGAGAAAATAAAATAATCATTAGTGGAACATAATGCAATATTAATGGATTATAAACTTGAATAACTCTAATTTCCCCTTCCCAGTATCACAGCCTCAAAAAATTGACACACAGCTAGCTAATGTTATCAGATGACAACAGTACAGAGGAAAACATGTTCATGGCTCAGTGGATGTAAGAGCAAGAAAACGATGCCTGATATTTACTTGTAAGCACAGGACCCTTTTAGTACTTGATGCATAAGACAATAGGCTCCTCTTACACTGTGCGCTGGTAAATATGATGCGTTTTGAGAAGAACCGATCCATGGCTAAGATGTCTGAATAACAGAGATAATAAAGGGATTCCCTTCCACACTATTAAACTGTTTGCAAGATACTTTAAGTGTTTGCCTTCTGTAGCCCCATGGAATAAGAAAGGCAACCTTGTGTGTTCTTTACTACCTGAATTCCTACCAAGGGCTAACTTTGGTAAGCCGTCCTTCCCTGCTATTGATGAATGGCGAACATGTGCTCCATCCTCTGTGGTTGGGCGTCCTGACATGTGTGGGTGAGCAGACGCCACTCTGCGCGGCAGGCCACATTCTGGAGAAGTCACAAGCAGACTCTGATAAGCGGTTGGAGATTCTGTGTCCATACATCAGAGAGCATTATATAATTACACCATGGGATGGGAATCAGCCAATGTCCTGGTCATATTCTGGTGACAAATGTTGGCCAAAGAGCACTTGTGTGGCATTTTATCAGGCGGGACCAGCCAGTCCCTAGAAAAGGACATTATGCTTGGTGGAGGGTCAGTGAGGACGAGAAGGACCCTCAATGAGACTGACGCACCCATAGCTGTAACATCAGACTCAAACATAGCAATGATCATGCGGACAGAGTGGGACCAGGCAGTGTTGTGGTCTGTTGTACATGGGATTGCTTGGTGACACTACACAACAATGAACAAAATGACAAGCCAAGCAAAAGTCACCACAAACCCAGTAACCATCTAGTGGTTTCTGACTCCCAGCGACACCATGTTTGTCAGAGGAGAACTGCCCTCCACTGAGTTTACAGTGACTCGTATTCTGGAAGGAGATGACCACCCCTACCTTCTGAGGCACCTCTGCATGGGCTGCCGCCTTCTTCATTAGCAGTTGGTCACATTATTCCTCCCTATCAACTGGGGACAGTGGGATTCTCTTCATGGATGCAGGAATTTTCTGTGACGAGAGCTACATTTCTTAAGAAGATGACCATCTCTTTGGTTTAAGCAATAGATGAGGAAGGGTTTTGTCTGTGCTGTGGAGGATCCCATAGAGAAGCACTGCATGGTGCCAAATGGGGTATCTCATGAGACAGAGCTGAACTTAATCCCTGAACAAGCTGAGAGGCTTAGGAGCAGATCACTGTACATTTGACTATAGCAACCTCATCATGGATAAACTGACTCTGTTTGCTAGTCAAGAATTCTAAGCGGATAAGGGCTTTGCTGAGTGATCCCGTGTAAGGGTTTTGTGTCAGATGAACCAAGATTTAAGTACCAGCTCCATCGTTTGCTTGTCATATTTTCTTAAGCAAGTTATTTGACCTCTAAGAGCCTTATGCCATGCGCGTGGAGTGCTCATGCAATAACCCCCCAGTGAATCGCCTCCAATGCGGGTGCGAGTTAGACACGGCAAAAAGAAGAGCAAGGAAGAATCGAGATGCTTTTGACTTTTGGTACTGGTGAGGGATATTTACAATGCAAGGGAGCCCCAAAAGAACAAACAAATCTCTCTTGGAAGAAGCACAACCAGAACGCTTCTCAGAAGCCAGGATGCCCAGATATTGACTCACGGACTTTGGACATGCAGTCAGGAGAGACCAATCCGGGGAAAAGGAGGTCATCCTTCGTCAAGGAGAGGGCCAGTGAAGAGGAAGGCCCTCAGCAGGCCGGATGGACCCAGCGGCTACAACAATGGGCTGGAGCACAAGAGCAAGTGGGAGGATGGCGCGGCACTAGGCAGGGTTTCATTCTTCTGTCTGCAGTGCTGTGATGAGTAGGAACCGCCTTGCTAGCACCTCACGGCGATGACGAAATGACCGATGCTACGCCAGAGCCGAGGGGCGCTGCTGGTGGCTTATGCATTGGATTGCTGATCACAGTGTCATCAGTAGGGATCTACCTGCCACTCTGAGGGAGAAGGAGGAGGGCACCTCCTCCCAGAAGGATTCTCAGCCTCTGAAACGCTAGAAGCAATGCTACTGTGTCCCTAGGGCCACAGTTAGTCAGAATTAAGTGAGTGGCTGTTGGCTTTGTTTTCTTGCCAGTGTGAAAACAGTGAGACTGCGGCTTAGTTATGTTTCTGGTTGCTATTAACATCAGGGATACCGGGGGCTGATCCAGGTGTGATGTCAGACGGAAGATCTGGACCAGATTTGGGGATGGGGAATGGGCAGGGTGTAAACTCATGGCCATAGACGACTGTGCTTAGGGAGACCCAGCGACTAGAGCCCATGAAGCCACAGAGCCCTGAGAGCACCCTGTACACAATCAAAGTCAAAGATGGTGTTTTGTCATGTAGCAAAAAAAAAAAAAATAGCCTGAATCTACCTTGGACTGCCAGAAGGACAAACAAATCCGTCCCAGAGGAAGTACACCAGAAGGCTCCTTAGAAGTGAGGCAGGAGAGCCTCTGCCTCACACTTCGGCCAGATTATCAGGAGGAACCAGTCCGGCGAGAAGGGCAGAGGTACAGCAGAGGGGCAACATAAAAAGGGAAGATCCTCAACAGAACGAATCGACCCAACAGCTCCAATCGTGGGATCGAAGATGAGAAGGGTGCAGGACCAGGCTGTGGTTCCTTCTGTTGACATGGGTTTGCTAAGCGTCTGCATGTATTCAAAAGCATGGAACAACCACACACAAGAAAAGAGGATGAACCAGGGTTGCTAGAGATGTAGGATGAGGCACACAAGAGCAACATGAGAAAGAGAATGGAAAGCAGAGTGAAGACTCCTTTACAAAAATAGCTTTTGAAAGGCGAACAGGAAAAACATTATTTGCCATGGGTCCATTTCCACCAGGTTCCAGTCCGTGTCTTTGTAATGTCTGGGAGCTGTGCACTGTAAGTGGAATATTTAGCCTGGCTAATAACCACTATGACGGAAGCAATTAATCCTTAATATATTGTAAAGGAGCGGCTTCCCCAAAGGTAGATCTTTCCTTAGCTGAGTGGTAGAGCAGTTGATCTTTATTGTAAGTCAGCAGCATGTTAGAATTATTTATCTTGCAATAAATAATCCTTGTGATTCTTGCTGAACCCCTCCTTCTATCTGGGAAGGGCCATCCTGTGTGACTGGGAGGGTCGATTCTGGTTTCAGGAAGGACCTGGTTTGCAGGGAAGCTGAGGTCCATTCTAAGTGGAGGTGCTTCTTCACAAAGCTCTGTGAGGGTCCCCACCTGAGCATCTTCAGAGAGACACCTCCAGCTGGCACGTCTGTTCATCTAGCCCTTCGAAGACATCTCCTCCCCGCTAGGAGAGCTAGTCTAATCAGCACGTCCAATTACAAAGCCCCGTGCATCATTCACTGTGGATGGAAACAAAGGGAGGACATCATCCCCAAACAGGAGAAAGATGAATTGACAATCAGCCCCCCTACTAGAGTGTGATGAAGCCACCAGCCGGATGAAGACAGAGTGGGTCCCCATTCCAGTTCCTCTGCTGTGGAGGCGGCTGTTCCAAACCTGGGGCTCCACCTCCTTATGGTGACATGTTCTTAGCGGTAGACAGATGTGAGAGAAAACCGGGAGACGATGGTTAGAACTGAGTGAAACCCAACCAGCAAACCAAGCCTGTTTGCATGGAGTCAATTCCGAGTTTTGGTGACTCACGTGTGACAGGATAGGATTGCTCACTCACCAAGGTGTTCTTGGCCCTGGCGGCAATATGGATTATGTATAGGGCTGCTGGCCTCAAGGTCAGTAGTTTGAAACCGCCAACATCCCAAGGAGTATGAGGTAACCCCTGTGTGGCTCCTGTCTTGGAAGTTAGGTGACATGACTTCTACCACAGTCCATTTATTAGTTTCTGAGGCTTGTCCAGATTCACACACTCTCAAGGACAAGAGGGTCACTATTGCTGGCCACCCACAATGGATAAGAATGCTTTTTATTTTACAGATTTGAAAATATCATTCAAACAAAATTGTGAGTGAAAAATCACAAGGTAGAAATAGTGTGAATAATTTTCTATCATTTAAATAAAAATAAGAGTAAATAATAACTGTGCATATCATTACTTTCCCCCCCAGAAATTGCTGTTGCTCTATTATAAATCTTCTTGAATCTCATTGCAAGGTGCCTTTAAGACTTTTCCAGTTTATAAGGAACCTGTGTGTAACAGAGCATTGCCAGTCCTACGCCATCCTCAGAACAGGAGGTATATTTGAGTCCATTGTTGAAGTAATTGTGTCAATCCTTCTCTTTGCGGTGCCTCCTCTTCCCCATTGACCCTCCTCTTCACCAAGCATGATTTCTTCCTCCTGGCCCTGGGCCCTCTTGACAACGTGTCCAAAGTATATGTGACACTCAGTCTTAGAGCTCAGTCAATACTTATTCAACTAGTACATGACTGAATGAATTCCAATTAGATTCATGCCTGTCCCTTATGCTGGTGGGCACCCCAAGCACGACAAAGGGAATCAGAAGCAAACAGTACTAACTGGACTTGTGACCTCTCAGTGAGATGGACGTAGCAAAATGGGCCTTATGAGGTGGGTCGGGACATTTCTGAAAGAATTCATGTAGAGGGAAGAATGTATGTAGTTATGGTGCTGTCTTTAGACGCCAAGATATTTCAGTGGCATCTGAAAGGGGCAGAAGAGATGTGGGTGATGGCTGTAGCCTGGAGCACGTCGCCCTGAAACATTTCTTTGGTAAATCGAACTTTCTTTGAATATATTGTCTGTTAGGTTTATAGGATGGCATGTCAGAGTAGGATGGATCATAGTAGCACCCTAGAAAGAAAAAAAGCACAGGGAGATGCTATCAGGAAGAACATGCCCTGGTGAAGATGCATTTACATGCTGAAAAGACTTCCGAGGACTGCTGGGAGGCGCAGAAGCTGGCAGAGACAGGGAACATCCTCTCTTGGAGCCCTCCGGTGGAACTTGCATAGCTGGCACCGTGATTTCAACTTCTGACTTCCATCACTGTGATCCAGTGGGGTGCTGTGCTTTCTAAGACGGAGCAAACTACCCAAGCCAAACAAACAAGCCCAGTGCCAACTTGCCCTTTCACATTCATGGTGGCCGCTTGGGCAGTAGAGTAGACCTGCCCTGTGGACTTGTCGTGGTTGCTTTGTTTACAGGAGATCACCTGGCCTTTCTTCCATGTTGGCACTGCATGGATTAGATTCAAACTCTAAAGACAGTGGTTCTCAACCTGTAGGTCGTGACCCCTTTGGGGGTTCAAATGACCCTTTCACAGGGGTCACCCAATTCATAACAGTAGCAAAATTACAGTTATGAAATAGCAATGAAAATAGTTCTATGGTTGGGGGTCACCACAGCATGAGGAACTGTATGAAAGGGTCACGCATTAGGAAGGTTGAGAAATGCTGCTCTAAGGTAAGTTACAAAAGCAAGTCATCTGTGTCACTTAGAGAGCCAAGTGTGTCAAAGGAGAGACCCAAATCGATTGCCATCAAGTGGACTCTGACTCACAGTGACTGTGAAGAGCAAAGTGGGCTTACCCTGTCGGGTTTCCAAGATACATAGGCGTAGAAAGGCTCGTCTTTCTCCATCACTCAACACCTGCAATGAGCAGCCCCACTTGGAGCTGACGATTCCACCAGGGCATCATCATCAGAAGAGAGAAGGGGACACAGGCACGTGGACTGGGAAGGTTGGCTCATCCAGCTCTCTACAACACAGAAGAGGGAAAAGCCAGTAGGCTAGTTTTCCCCCATTGAGAAATTAAAGGTATTAAGCGAGTTCAAGATAAATCCTGTCAGAAAAAAACAAAAACAACCCGTGTAAAGATTTGCGTTCATTTTAAGGCAGAGATGAAAGAGATTGAGATTAATAAAGAGCTCCAGAGGGTTCAACACAGAGAAAGGGGACTAAAATAGTCTTTGAATGTAAACTGTCCCTGCTGATCTAGCACTCAGTGCCCCACTTCAACGCCATGCTGTTACCATGAGCAAAACCACTAACTCCAGCCCATTCTGTCTCGTAGTGCCTGTATAGGGCAGAGCTAAGCTTCCCCATAGGATTGTGAGGTTGTAAATCTCTATAGGAATGACAGGTTCACCTCCTTCCTCAGAGCAGCTGGTAGGCTGGATCCATCAGTCTTGCAGTGAGTAGTCCAGTGCTTCTCCCACAACCCCTAACAGTGCTGACGCTTACTGAACGTTGCTTCATTCCAACCTCATCAACAGTATGAGATGGTGACAAAGCTGGCCTCTTTTATCTGGCAGATAAGAAAACTGAGGCACGGAGCTCACACAGAAGAAAGCTTCAGAGCAAGGGACCATTCATAGTATGTGTGTCCTACAGCTCATCGCTCCTCCTGGTACACATCTTTGGAGATGTTGAAGGAGGGGAACATGGAATTTGCCCACAAATTCCAGCATTGGAACTCCTGCTCTTCTGTTTAGCAACCCATTGGTTAACCTACCATGCCACAAGGGCTTTTTATAAGATAACTTCTGAAAAACCCTTTGAAGTTAGTGTTTGAACACTACATCATGTTTTCTCTTACAAGTTAAATGTGCTTCAGGTCTTACTGAATTTATTGTACTGTAAGCCCTAACTTTTAAGGAAGTATAATTTTATAAAATTATCTCAGTCATCCGTGGATAGGGAAAACCTTCTGAAGAAGAAGGTTTGCATTTGGTGTGATGCTGGTGAAGAATATTGGAAGTACCATGGACTGCCGAAAGGACAAACATCTGTCTTAGAAGAAGTCCAGCCAGAATGCTCCTTGGAGGCAAGGGTGGCCAGACTGCAACTTGTGTACTTTGGCTGTGTTGTCAGGAGAGACTAGTCTTGGTAAAGTGAGGGACAGTGGAAAAGAGGGAGGAGGGTCCTTGACAGGATGGGTTGACACAGTGGCTGTGTCAATGGCTTCAGAGGTAAGCGTCATCGTGAGGATGGCCTGGGACCAGAGAGTGTTGTGTGCTGTTGTCCAAAAGACCACCGTGAGTTGAAACCCACTCAACAGCCCCTCACAGCAGCAGGCGCCATGAGACGAGTGGCTTATGGAACAGTGCCATGGGGAGTACACTGAACAAAGAATCCACAGAAGATGATATCTAGCACTCTCTCATGAGTTTAATAGTTCTGTATCTCTGGTTGTAAGTGGCATTAAGCTAACCTACACTGAAATATTTTGAGAGCCGCAAGTGCATTAACTAATACACCCATGGTTTTAAAGGTGAAAAGTGCTAAGTAAAGGTCCATTGTTGCTGTTGTTGTCAAGGTAGCCTGGGATGGATGAATGATTAGCAGCACACCCTGCTTCTAAGTGAAAGGTTGGCAATCTGAGTCCACCCAGAGGTGACTGTAAAGAAAGGCTTGAGCAATCTGAGTCTGAATTAAAAAAAAAAAATCCGTCCTGTACAACACTAGAAGCAAAGTTTGATTTTGCCACATAGGAGGTTAACATGGGTCAGAACTGGCTCAAGCGCAACTTCATTCATTTAAAATCATACATCTCTTGGTGCTAGGTTAGCTGCATCCAAAGGGTATTTTAGAACCAGTGATTAACCAATTTATCAAATAAAAGTATCAAAAGAGCAGTAATGTGAGCTCTGTCCTCACCAAATGTAATGCCTGCTCCAGGTGTAGAGCCATGGGAGAAAATCGTCTTCTGGCTTTATGAATATGCTCGCACATTTTACTGATGCCTTTGAAAATAGAGTTCTATTTTGATTTGGAAACAGGTGTTTGGAATATGTTTTGAAATGAGCTGAACAATACTTATTCATGAGGAGGGTGCATCTTATGACAGCTGAAGTTAACATTGGCCAAGCTGACTCTCCATACCAGGGTTTGAAAGGCACAGCAATTGGAAAGGTGGCAGTAATTTCGTTATTATCATTAGTATGAGACTCTAAGGGACATTTTAATTGCAGATTGTAATGATAGAACATTTATAACACTGTTCATTAATACATTATTTAATGCAAACCTATGAAAAATGTAATTGCTGTTAAATGAAGTGTACCAGATAGCATTCTGAGAGATTCAATTTGTCATAAAAATAGGGTTGCTTGGTGTTTGATGGTATGGGGCAGGGAGGGGAGCTGGAGGGCATAGTACAGCCCAAAGCATGTGCATATGCATATGTGTGTGCGGCTATATCTACACACACATACAAACCTGCTTCTGCTGTGTGTATGCCACTCATTTCAAAACACACACATTCCTGTACGTAAAGTAACCAGGGAGACACACACACACACACACACACACACACACACACACACGCGCTCCTGAATGTGTAGGTTATTGGTACTGTGGTTACGGTGACCTTGGCTGTTATTAAGGTATCCGTGTGCGACACACACACCCACACCCACACACACACTCTTGAATGTGTAGATTTTTGATACTGTGGTGACGGTGACCTTGGCTGTTATTAAGGTATCCATGTGCGACACACACACACACACACA
>NW_022103896.1:5024166-5033509 GCF_000313985.2 Echinops telfairi
ATACACACTCATGCCTCTTCGTTTCAAAACACACAGTGCCTGTTATTAGATGCGACTGTTGTTAGGTGCCCTCAAATCAGTTCTGACCCTTTGTGACATCACGTACACCGAATGAATCACTACGCTCCCCATTGTGCTTTGGGCCCGTTGTGGGAGGTACTGTGTCCGCTGTCTTTGGGATGGCCTCCCGCTGTTCGGCTGTCCTCCACTGCAGCGAGCTTGGCGCGCTTCTCCTGGGACTGCTCTCTCTGGATAACGCGTCCCAAATCTGTGAGACAAAGCCTTGCCGCACTTGTTCTAGAGAACAGCCTGGCTGTACTTCTCCCAAGACAGATCTGTTGGTTCTTTTAGGCAGCCCACGGTACTGTCAGTGTTCACCGCCAGCAGCATAATTCAGCTCTCTATATTAGGAACCCTGGTGTCATCAGTGTTCAAACATTCAGCATCTAACTGAAAGGTTGATGGTTCTACATCACCCACTGGAACCTTGGGTGAAAGACCAAGTGCTTTGCTCCCACGGCAATTAGAGCCTGGGAAGTTCTGAGGGGCCTTTCTACTTTGCCACATGGGGCTGCCGGGAGTTAAAGTCCACTCAACAGTAGCCCCTCACGGGGCGTGAGAGCAGAGGCCGTGAGACGGCCCGCAGTGGAACTTGGGGAATGTAGAAGCCTGTCAGAGGGGGGCAGGGCATGCGTTTTGCACTGAAGGCAGTGCAGGCACCCTGCCAAAGGTGGACCCACCCGGACGGGACCCCAGAAGCACAGGCAGCCCCATCAAGTTTAGGAGCTTGTGGATATTGCTGCACATCACTTTAACATCATTTCTGAACCTACAGTTTTAGACATTTCTATTAAAAAAACCCAATTTCTAGAAAATTTAAATTTCGTAGTTAAATATCAGCATAGTTTTATAAATAAAGTGTCTGGGGGATAAGTTTGCAGATTAATTAGCTGTATTCAGCCAGGCAGATTAAGCTCTTGGAGCCTAAATTTTCTCATCTATGAAACGGAAGTGGTACTATGGTACCTGTCTGTGACAAGGCATGCTAATGGTCCGCATAAAACTCTTTCTCTCTGGTAGTTTCGATTGGAGTTTTTGGGTTGTTTTTAATTAGAGAAGTCAACAAATGTCAAATCTCTGAGACATGAAAAAACAAAAAATTACTTCTTGGTCATGCTAAGCAGGTGCAAGAAATGAAGAAATAATTGGCATTCAGAACATTAAGAGCAATAATTAATGATAATGTAATGCTGAGGGCATCAGGAGTGGGTGGATATTCAACCAGTAATAGCGAAAGTGTTCTTGGGTTGTGACCTCCACAGAGCATCGAGAGTCAGGGGCGGGGGCTGACCACGGGAGGAGCTGAGACCACTGTGTGCAGCCGGATACCAATTAAAAAAAGTATGGAGAGCTCTTCTGCATTGTCCCTGTGAAAATTAGCACAAAGTAGAACATAGATCTAAAGTTAGAAAACTCTTAAAAGGAGCCATAGGAGTACATCTTCATCACTTCACATTAGGCAATGATTTCTTACATGTGATCCCAGAAGCTATTGTGATATTTTTAAATCATAAACTAATCATACATTAAAAAAAAAATTTTTTTAGTTCATCAAAATAAAAATGTTTGCTCTGAGGAACCCCGTTAAGTGTATGAATTGATAGCCTACAGACTAGGAAAAATCATTTCTAAATCACATATCTGATAAGGATCTCGTATCTAAAATGTGTACATAATGCTTTACCAAAACCAAACCATTAAGTGAATTCTGACTCACAACAACCTTATAAAACAGGGTGGAGCTGCCCCTGTGGGTTTATGACAATGGTTCTCAACCTGTAGGTCATGACCCCTTTGGGGGTCGAACAACACTTTCACAGGGGTCGCCTGATTCATAACAGTAGCAAAATTACAGTGATGAAGTAGCAATGACAATAATTTTATGTTTGGGGGGGTCACCACAACATGAGGAACTGTATTCAAGGGGCACGGCATGAGGAAGGTCGAGAGCCGCTGGTTGAAGAGACTGTAATTCTTTACAGGAGTACAAAGCCTCATTTTTCTCTCCGAATAGCTGATGGTTTTGAACTGCAGACTTTGGGATAGCAGGCCCCCACTCAACACATTACACCACCAGTACCTGCAGGCTGACAATAGGATGAAAGACCGCATGGCCTTAAGGACACAAAGGACTGCTGACAGCGGGCAGCCACGTGGGCACTAAGCACTTCCCAAGGCCACTTGGCTCTGGGTCCCTGGAGGCCCTGGTGAGGAGGACAGGGGAACTTTTAAGGTGTGCAGAAGGAAGCAGGTGACCTTGGTTAGAGGGAAAGGAGACTCCCAGGAGGTCCTCGAAGAACAGACCTCGTGGTAACCGGAAGCAGGTTTCCTCAAGGCACAGCGAGTGTCATTTCCATAGAGAATTAAAATAACGCCTTCCTTTAACTCACAGTACACGCAAGCCCATTGCGTACTGTCCAGTCAGGGTCCACTCAATATAACCTTGGAGACCAGAGCAGAACTGCGCCACGGGGTTCCAGAGGCTGCAAATCTTCTTTTTCTTTAGTCGCTCGTTTATTGGGAGCTCTTGCAGGTATCATAACATTCCATAGTTCAGTCACATCGAGCAGTATTGGACACTTGTTACCACAGTCACTGTCTGAACCTTCTCCTTCTGCTTGACCTCCTTGATATCAGCTCCCCTTTACTCCTCCCCTCCCCAAACCCTAATTATTGTTATTATATGTATACATATATTGCTATATTTTACACTATTCAATCTATCCATTCACCTACAATTCTATTGCTCGCTCGCCTTGAGTGGGGTTATACAGTCATCATTGCTGGCATGCCAACCTTCCCACCCTTACTTCTGTGACTTTTTCTGGTGGGTTATCTGTGTAAAGAGAAGCCAGGTTCATCTGTCTCTCATAGAGTAATTGGTGGGTTTGAACTGCTGACTTTTGGGTTAGCAGCTCAATATCTAACCCACTGTACCATCAGAAGTCTAAATTCAAAGTAGAAGAATTGAAACCAGCACCTGGGGACCCATGGGGCATAAAATGATAACATGTTGCCCCCGAGATAATCCCATTGAGATCCATCTTTGGATAGACAACCTCCCGGATGTAGAATGCCCTTCCATGGGAACCTTTGCTCCCCTGTCCTGTTAGTGCAGGGCTTATTAAACTGCACCCGCATCAACAGTGGCACCTCTGCCCTCACCAGTGACCATCCAGAAGCCTGTGGGCAGCCTCATCCCTGGGGACTCTGCACCATCCAGACTCCAAAATGCAATAACCCTTGAAAAAGGGCAATGGGTTTGAATAGGACATTTCTCCCCATGAGATACACAAATGGCCAATAAACACAAGGCATTATGCTAACATCATTACTCACAGGGGAAATGCAAATCAAAACCACAAGGAGATATTGCTTCATATTCACTGGGAAGGATGTGATAAAAGACAATGGAGGATGTTAGGGGTGGGGCGGGAGTCAGAACTCAGGAAGAAACAATTACAAAATATGCTGTTTTTTAATTGTCCACTTATAGCAAACAGACATATACTTCTTATTATATGTGAAAGGATTTTTGTGGTAAAATTATTCTGATATCCAAATAGAGTGATGATACATTCATAGAAGGGAAGATTCAGTACCAAAAGAAAGATCATTTACTGTACTAAATTCTTAAATTAAGTCTAGTAAATTTTCCAAGAGTTTTCCATTTTTCTTCTGAAACTTAACAGATTGACCCTTAAATCTACATTGAAGAGATAATCCCCGAGAACAGACATTTTCCTAAAAAAAAAGACCATGTAAAAAGACTTGTGGTTATAAAGCCAAAAATAATTAACAATAATAATGTGTGAATATGTAAATGAGTAAATGCTATTAAAAACAAAGAACTTAAACATTACACTCATAAGTATATTAAAAAAAAACCTGAATGGAGACTGTATAAAGTATGTCTACAAATGTATCCAATGCAGGAGCTACATAAAAAATTTGCAAAGGGGAAAAATGTTTATTCTTATTTATAATCAGGAACATGCAAATGAACAGAGGAACCAAAGACCAGTTCATCTCAATCTGCTGGCAAGTTTAAAGGTTCACTAAGTCTAGGGACTTTCATCACCTCTATGCTGTCTACTGCTCCAGGACCCTATTAGATCTCAGTTGTCCTATTTGGTACCCCTGATTACTTAGAATCCCTTTGCATTTTAAGAAAGAGCTACCCTCTTAAAATATCAAAGAAGACCATGTTACTCCCCAATTTAAAATGCAGCAGTGGGTTTTTCTATGATTGAGATCAAGCTCAGAGTCCTACTAATGGTTGGCAAGACCCATCTGTACTTGTTATCCTTCCATTCTCTATTTGAACAGCCCCACTCAACTCATAGCCACAATGGATGACATCTTCATGGAGGACCCCGGACCACAAATACCAGTTGTATTGAGACGAGTGAAATGCAGAAGGAAGTGTTTAATGAGCTTTCACAAATTATGGTGACATCATCAGCTTTATTATTTAGAAAGCATTACAACCAAAGTCAAACAGGATAAGATTCATTTCAAACGTGTTCCCTGTGGTAGTTACATAATCTGGTGTCAACTTGTGGAGGGGTGGAGTCTAGCCTGTCAATTAGGTTGCAATTTGATGACCTCATTTGGAGGCACCAAGGAGATAAATAACTCACTGGTGGTATGCAGATACTGTCCCTGCAAGACATTCCTGTTAAGAAGACACAGGGAGCTATGCTAGAATCCTGGAGCTGAATGAGCCACCTGGAGACCCTTGCCAGTACTGAGATGCTTCCAGTGCCACTGGATTCACAAGACTTTCCATCCACTGGCCTGTGAACTTCTTGCATTTGGCATCATTGCATGGGTTGTGTGAGTCTGAAGAGGAACTTATAGACTGGTATCAGACATATGGGATAATATCAGACTTATGGACTTGATCTGGTATGGGATGTTTTCTCAATATTCAATTGCTCTTGTATATAAAGCTCTTTTTTATACACATATGAGTGTCTATAAATTTGTTTCTCTAGTCTACCCAGGCTATCATATTCCCCTCAATAGGCTCTCAGTTGGGAAGGTGCTATGACTTCTACACATACCCAATGAGGTATCCTCGGTGACAGACTATAGGAAAAGAGCTTATATGCATAGACCCATTGCCTGGAGGGGTTAATGTCTGGGCCTTCACAGAAAGAAGGGAATATGAGGAGAGAAAGGTTTCTTTTGATACATTCTGGACATAGGGTGCATACTGTTTTTGTGGTCATTGTGCCCAGGCTTGATGGGGTCAAGAAGGAGCTCAATTCCCTTTGCTGGGATCAAAGAATAGATCTCTCCAGTGTGCGATTGCATGATTAAGGCTGAGTAGTGGTTACACCTTGGGCTGCTAACCTCAAGGTCAGAAATTTAAAACTACCCATCCCTCCGTCAGAGAAAGATGAGGTTTTCTACTCCCCTAAAGAGTTACCATGTCAGAAACTCATAGGGGCAATCCTACCCTGTTCTAGAAGGTCCATATGAGTCAGAATCAACTCATTGCCAGGGCATTTGGTCCGGGGAGTTGAAAGTAATAAAAAAAAAATGCTACTAAAATTCCAGTTTATACATGCCTGGGCTCATTCCGAACAAAATGAGTTTAAGCACTTTTGTGGTTAGTGGATGTCTGAAGACAAGTTCTCTCAGTGATATCTTTGTCTCTGTTTCATTTAGGTGTCTAAAGGGATACTTTTGTGCCATGGAAAAGAATGATTTTGAAGTTAGAGCTAATATGAAATTTGTAACAAAACTCAAGGGAACATCTTCCCAAATCCTAGAAACGTTGCTACCTCAGGTATAATAACCATGTAGAGATGGATCAAGTATTTTAAGAATATTGGGAAGACCTCAAAGATGAGTTCAGATAGACATGTCAGTGCAGACGGTTAGAGTGATTATTTGGCACGCTAAAGAGATCGCCATTATTCTCCAAGAACACAGGACAATCACAGGAGCTTATTAGGAAAAAGTTTTAAGATAGCTGAAAACTGCATTGGTTAGAAAAAGGCCAGGAAAGTTGAACCGAGGATTTTTTTTTTCTTCCCATCATGACTTCATTGCTCATTCCTTGAGGGAAGCTAGGGCTGTCCTACAAGAATTTCACTGGGACGCCTCACCCCATCCAGTCTACTATTCCTCCACAGAAGAAAGATGAGGCTGCTTGCTCCCATAAAGACGTAAAGCCTGGGCAGCACATGGGAAACAAAGAAATGGTTGGATGGTTCTGTACTGGACTGTAAAGTCACCATGAGTCAGAATCTGCTCCGAGGCAGTGGGTTGGTTTGGTTTGGTGTTGGGATGCCCAAACTGGTGTCTTGGCGTGATATAGATAGTGTGTCACAGGATCCTTCAGAGTAGACTTACGGGTATGGAAACACCACCTTCAGAAGTGTCTTGACCTCGATGGAGGCAATGTGGGGAAACAATGGCTTCACATGTTGACCAGATTGTTTAATGAAAGTTTCTGTGACCATGTCAGGTGTCCTGGTGCTGCGGTGGGTTCTGAGTTGGCTGCTTACTGCAAAATCAGCTGTTTGAAACCATTAGTGGTTCTGCAGGAGAAAGATGAGGCTTTCTGCACCCTTGACGGTTTACAACCTCAGAAACTCACAGGGGCAGCTCTAATCTATCCAGTAGGGAAGCCATGCATCAGAATCAACTTCGTGGTAGTGAAAGTGAGAATGAATGATTTTGTAGCAACACATTTTGACTTAACCTTGTATACTTTACCGAAAAGACTCTCAGTGTCAATGTTAAGACAACATTGTTTCTACTGTTTCTGTTGGTGGTGCTGTCAGGTGCCATTGAGTGGGCTCTGAGTCATAGTGACTCTAGATAACACAGAACAAGACACCACCCAGTCCAGCAACATCTTCACAATAATTGGGCTTTTCCATCAGTAAATTTCTTCTTCTTTTTTACTTATTTATTGTTTTTTACCCTAACCCTAAAATTTATTCTTCCCAAGTCTAACAGAAGTTCTGATGTCACCATGATTGAAGCCCTTGACTGCTCACCAAGAGGTTGGCAGTTCAAACCCACTAGAATCTCCATGGGGGAAAGACAAGGGAGTCTTCTGTGATGATTTGCAGGATTGGAAGCCCTGTGGAGAAATACTGCTCTGTCCTTCAAGGTCACAGTGAGTCAGAATCCACTCCACACAGTGGGTTTTCTCTACCAGGTGCTTCTAGTAGATAAATAAATGACACGCTCACTTCTCCTCATGGAAACGCTGCCTGCCTGCCATCCCCTCAGTGGAAAATGTCCTGAGCAGTTCGTTGAAAATTCCAGCCCCCTCCCTCTGCGCCTACCGATGGCTGCTGTCCTAGTCTGTTTTTCCTGCAGTGCTTGTCACCTTCTAAAATACTTAGCACCTACTTGTTCTTATTCCGTATGGTTAGTGCCCACACACTCACCTCTGGGTGTCATTAGGGCGGTTTGCTCATCTCTGTTGTGCACAGTTGCATCTGAAAAAGAATTTCAGGTGTTTTTTTGATTCCAAGATATAGTCATTAAACTGTCTCTAAATTTCCCCGGGTCGCCATTACATATTAACACAAATTCGGGAGCCTGATGGCACAAATGGATTGTGCTCAAATGCTACGTGGTTGAAAGTTTAAGTCTACTTTCCAGAGAAAGCCTGGAGAAAACCTGGGGATGAACTTATGTACAGATTACAGCCATGAAAACCCTCTGGCACCGTTGTGCTTCATAACACGGGGTCTCTGAGACTCAGAGTCAACTTGGCAACATCATTTCTCTTTGTTTTCTACTAATGAAAGATGGAGGAATAAAAACTCAGGTGCACTGCAGATTGGAATATTCACTGTAGCACTATCTTTGGAGGGCAAGAGGACAACACCTTTTGAAGTTCAAAGTGAGTCTACTTTAGGGACTGCCTGACTCCTCTAGAGAGCAAAAGATACACACAGACAGCCGGCCAACAATGTTACAGCCATCAAAACACCAAAGTGAAAAGAAGGTAGCGATTGTTTGCCTTTTTCTTCAGTAGCGAATGGTATACATAAATGGATTTATCCTAAGAGAAACAATGAGATACATAAAAACAAACCACCCAGACAGCAAATATTAACAATTATAAAAGATTTAATAGTCAATCATCTAGACCTGTAAGTATTAACAGGATAAACCTAGCAATGAGGTTAACTCCTCAGTTAAGTCAGCCAACACATTGAGGAAGCTCACACATTAGAATCAGCCTGTCTCTATTGTTATCTCCTGATGGAAGTGGAAATATAATAATCAGTTCTAAAGGGGAGATTTTGTTTTACATAATTTTACCATGCTTGATAAAGTAGAGGGGCAGCATAAATTTGGAAGACCGTCAAAGAGATGGATTGACAGGGTGGCTGCAACAATGGGCTCAAGCGTAGGAACACCCTTTGCGTGGTGCAGTGGAAGATAGGTCTGTCTTTCGTTCTATTGTGCATAGGGTGGCAATGAGTTGGGACCAACTCAATGGTACTTCACAACAACTCTGGCCAAGGAGTTTGGGTCCCAGGGAAAAGAGTAGACAGTGATGTCTACTCTCTCATAAGGCAGTGTTTGATTAAAGTCTATTTCCCACTCAGGCTGAGTTCCTGCTGAAACCTTGGTTCAAGTGACATCTTCTCATCTCTGCTACATCTCTGAGTTAGGTTACCACTAGCCTGTGGAGTGGTTCTTGACATTTATAAAAACCTGTAGGAGAAAACAAGAAATCTCTCAACCTAGGCCAACCTGCTCTCTGAAAAAGGAGCTTAAGAATTCCCTGGTTCCTGAAGAATTGGAGGGGGCCATGAAGTGGGGGCCTAGGAAACACTAAATTGCCCTCCTCCAAACTGCCAGGGGCCCTCATGAGAAAGAACAGAAGTGGTTGTGACAGAAGAGCTTGGCCTTATTGATATTCATGTTGGACAAACGAAGCAGATGCTTAAAGGAGATGCAGGGTAACAGGGAGAGTCTCAGCTTAAAGCGAGGAGACCTGGTTTGCAGTCACGAGTCTCTCAAGCGCACCTGTGAAACTAACTCAACATGGGAGGCCAGTTACCAAACAAATGTACACTGTTGTTAACAAAACCTAACCAAAACCCAAAAGGACAAGAAAAATCCACCACCCTCACATTGATTCAGATTCACAGTGGTCCTGTTTAATAGGGTTTCTGGGTGTAAAGCTTTGTAGGTGCAGACAGCCTCCGATTACTCCCTCTGAGCATTTGGTGGATTAGAATTGCTGACCTTGTGGTCAGAAACTCAACCTATAACCCACTACATGACC
>NW_022103896.1:5033797-5036653 GCF_000313985.2 Echinops telfairi
GCAATCAGAATCAACTTGATGGCAGTGGGTTTGAGTTCTGAGGCACACCTTATAAGACACTCTAGGGCAGGGTAGAACTGCCCCTGTGGGTCTCCAAGAAGGGAACTCTTTACAAGAGTAGAAAGTTTCTCCTTTCTTCCACCAAATGGTTAGTGGTCTGAACTGCTGACTTTGGGCGTAGCAGTCCAAAGGTTAATCCACTCTGGTACCTGGATCCGTAGGTGACCCACATGATCTGTCCTTGACTATGAGCCTTGACTACGATGGCTGTTACCTACCAGTAGTACCACGGGATAAAAGTACTCACCAGGTTTTCTTACAAATATTATTATTGTTAAACAATAATGAGATTATTAAAGATGATAGTTATTAAATCCATTTTCAGCTTAGAGAGGTCCCACATGACAGAGTAGACTGCTCCATGGGATTGTTGGGCTGTAATTTTCACCATAGGCTCCAGCATAGGAACAGTTGTGGGGACGAGCCAGTATTTCGCTCTGTTGTATGTAGGCTTGCTCTGGGTTGGAATGGACTCAATGGGCTCTAACCACCATGACAGCAACAATTTTCCCCTGAGAAGAAGGTCAGGTCTTTCTCTCCTGGAGCTCCAGGTGTATTTGAACCACAAAGTTTTCAGTTAGTAGCTGAGCGCTTAATCACTTTACCTTCAAGTGCTTTTTTTGAAGAGTCAGCCAAGACAAACCTATGAAGTAGCTCTACCCTCGCCTCAGTGATTGCCACGGGTAAGGACGAACCCCCTGGCGGTGGCTTGGTTGTCCGTCTGCCTGCATGATACATGTCATCGTTCCATTAGCATAATATTGCCAGAAGTGATGGAGGTGTTGTTGTTGGGAAAAACAATGCCGTTCTTCTAAATTACTGCATTAGTTAAGGATGAATTATTGTGATATCAGCACATTAATTTCAAATTGGATTTCATCTATGTTGGGGTGGTAGATGCATTCGTACAAACAGAGAGAAAGGGGATATAAAAAGCAAATATGACAAAGAATAAGAAATGTCAATTTGTATCCTCTGTTATTTTAATTTTCTGTGTGTTTGAATTTTTCAAAATAAAAAAAAGGGGTACAGGCTTCAGGGGGTACAGCCTAGCATACATGGGGAAATATAATACCAGGTTCTCTGCTAACAATATTTTCCTAATATCCTTTTAAAGCATTCAGTATTATTCTTGATTTTGTTGTTAATAAGACTATATATGGGGAAAGAGACAGGCATAATATTTTCCAGTCCATAATAACCAGCTCACCCAAAGTTGATCTTCTTTCACATTCAAGCAGAAATGCATTTTGTAAGAAGCTGGTATATCTCTGGTTGCCCTGGGGAAACTTAAATAGCTAAATCCTCTTTAATGTTTCTCTCTCCACATAATGAGATTATTAAGCTGCCCAGGCAGTCTCTAACCTAGGAAAAATTCCCAAATGATAAGCCTAAACTTTCTATTGCTAATTTAAGTATGCCATCTCTAATCAGTCACTGAATGAATAGACTTATAATGAGTTCCTACTCTGGGCCAGTTAATCTATGAAGATATTAGAGGAAAAAACTTAAATAAATAAAACAAGAAATATAAAATCTAAAATATTACCCCAAACGTCAAGGTGTTCTATGCCATTTGGAGAGTAGCATACAGAAGTGTAAGGTAGTGTTGTCTTAAAGCATCAAATCTTGGGAGAATCAAGATGACTTGCTAAAATAAAAGGGAGCAGGTATTTAGTTATGCAGTTTCTCTTTTGAACCTGAGACCCTCCAGGGAACTTTACAACACTCTCTGATTAACATGGAAAGTGTTATTAGTTGTGGTGACAAAGACTCAGATAATTGAAATGGTTGTCCCAAGGTGGTGTCGTTTATAGCTCATGCACAGACTTGAGATAAATATCCTAATTTAGCAACTAGAAAATTCAATGACTTCTCACCTAATCTCAACATTCATGTTCTATTGTCAGAGAGCAGAGGTAGCATTCTTCAACTTCTTGAGACTTTCCAAGGCCTGCTATGAAATTTTTATGCAATTTTATGTTTCCTTTTGGCCACGAAGCTAACATTGTTCATTGGCATGAATATTCACAAATTATAGAATCGTCTTTAAATATTCCTGCCACCCATGATGACCACTGCCCTAGGTAGTCATGAACGGAAAGAAGGAGTGTTTGCCACTACTGATAAGGACATGGCGTCCACAATTTCACCCATTGAGGACGAAGTCCTGTGGTATCTCTGGCAGGTGCTTGGATTCTGAATCCATTCTCTTGGGTTTGTGGATGGAAAGAAAAACTAAAGAGGAGAGGATGATACCATTCCACTCTCACATCTTGGAGAAAGTCGTTTCACAACCTGAACTCAGAAGCATCTCCCAGAAGTCAGTGGAAGTGTAAAAATGTGATCCACGGTGGCTAAGTACCAGGAGTCTGCTGTGGGCAAGAAATAAACACTCAGGGGGTTGTGGGGGGGGTGGGTCTCTCCTGAATATTGCTCAACATTCCAGCCTGTATTGGTGGCTTCCTCAGTTTTTGTCTTACATAACCATCTTATATATGCATATAATGCATGGGATACATCTGTGCTCCTTTTGATTCATTATTTTTTTTATTTCTGACAAAGTATACTCAGCCACACATGCACCCTTTCATTAACTCTAAAAAAATCATTTTGAGAACTCTTACAATGCTTATTATAATCCATTCATCAAATGTAGCAGAAATATTTGTACATATGTTGTCATAATTCTTTTCTAGAGAGTTAAATTCTATTGAGCTCTTGGTATAAGCGCCTCTTTTTTCCCCTCCTTCTTCCTCACACTCATGACCCCTGGATAGATGATAAATTATTATT
>NW_022103896.1:5039175-5040504 GCF_000313985.2 Echinops telfairi
CATCACTGACATCTTAAACTCACTCTCATATAAGATTTCCAACTAAATTTTCCAGTTATTCATTTTGATGTAACCTAGATAATACTATAAAAGGATGCAAGGCTCAAAGCAGACACACTTACTAATTACTACCAGCTGACTTTTGTTCAAGCGAACCAAATGAACACAACCCCAAGTCCAGAAAAAGTAGATATTTCCAGGTTATCACGACCCACCTCCCTGACTTGGATCAATCACAACAGAGGGTCCCAGAAAGAGCAGGAGAAAACTGTGTGGCAAAAGTCAGATTTATAAAAGCTGAAGAAACGCTGGGGACTCTGGCCCGAGACACCCTCCTGACCTGGGACTGAATCTCTTCCTGGGGACAACCTTTTAGCCCAACAATAAATAGGCCGCACAGTAGACCGTAATAGCCAACTTCAACGTGTTCCTGCGAACAATCAATTGCAGGAGAACAAAACAGACAACATGTACTCAAAGGGGAAATTGAGAAAGTAGGAAGGTAGGAGGTCCAGACCACAGAAAAAAGGAACCCAGGCAGAAGTGGGAACCTGCCGGCACCTTGTGACCGATGGCCGAACTATCCGACGGAAAGCTAAGGAGCCCAGTCAACTGTCATGTAATCGCACACACAAGTAAATCAAAACAACTGCAACTTCAGGCGATGATTTAGGTGTCAGGTTTACGGTGCAAGATAATTTCATTTCAGTACTTTTAGGAGCGCTTTCTGTCTTACTGGCTCTAGAATGTCCGCTTTCCTTCTAGAACTTTCCACATTCCCCTCTTTGACCAGGATTCTTCCTTAAAACCTTTGACTAAAATGTCCAGTAATGGTAGCTGGCCTCCAACCAGTTATTCAGTCAAATGACAAAGATGACAGCTGTTCTTGGAGATGACCGGACATGCCTTGGTATTCCTCCTCCGCTTCCTGATTCTCCTTCCTTTACTGTTGCTGCTGGGGAATAGAGACCAAGGGTTGCACCTGGACTGGTTCCTTTCTTTTTCTGGCTAGATACTAACGTCCCGCTGCAGAGACACCCCTTGTCATCTTCCTTGCATATAATATACGGCTCCACAGGTACTTGCATCTCTGTTTGTGTTGAGAAATGGTTTGGTGAATTGTCTTCATTGAACTGAGAAGCCTCTTGTCTTGAGTGCTGAGTTCTACACTTTATGGCCTTGCCTATGTCCTGACATTTGTGCTTGATAAACCCATTTATCCTTTCTGGTTCTGTTGAGTAGAAGGCATTTGTTTGAGAGTTGATTTTTCCATTCATTGTCTGTATGAACATAGCTAAATGGCTTAGCCCACTAGGTTCCATTTTCCTC
>NW_022103896.1:5041382-5044119 GCF_000313985.2 Echinops telfairi
TGTGAGAGGATCTCATTATCTACAGATGGGTTTTGCCTCTCTGCTCCGACCCCGCTCATTCTCAACAATGTGTTTTTTATTTGTTTGGTTTTGGTCTTCTGATGCCTATTACCTGATCCCGTGGACATCTCATGATTGCACAGGCTGGTGTGCTTCTTCCATGCGGACTTGTTGCTTCTCTGCTAGATGGCTCTTGTTTAAATGAACTTCAGGCCTATAAGACCCCAGACGCTATATCTTTTGATAGCCAAGCAACATTCACTTTCTACATCACATTTGCTTGGGCACCCATTTTGTCTTCAGCAATTGTGCCGGAAGGGTGAGCATCACAGAATGCCAGGTTTTAGAACAAAGTGTTCTTGCGTTGACACAGGGCTTAAGCAGAGGCCCAAATTCCATTCACTACCTCAGTGTATTGCCATGTAAATATAAGTACATAGGCCAAATACCTCTACTTTTATGAATTAATCTATTTACATATGTACACACCTATGTTTATACCTGTATACTTCTGTTTCCTTTTACCTTCATCCTGCCCCATCACCCTCATAAAGCTTGCCTTTCTTCTGCCTTTTAGTAATTCCTCGCAGCTAGATTGCTGTTGCTCCAACACCACCAGGATCTCTACATCCTCATCGTTGTTGATTTTGATTTCCTAGTCGGTCCCCTGTCTGTGGTGTTGTTTGCTTACCGCTCCCTTCTCCTGCCTCTTCCTCCTCCTCCCAAGTCCCTCCAGACCTTTCCCCTGGAGCTGGCTTCCCATGCCAGTCTTATACAGGTAGGCAAAACCAACAGTAACAGAGCCCAAACAAAAAGAAAACAAACGATTGAGTAAAAAGAGAAAAAAAGGGAAAAATATGTAATAATAACTAGGGGGGAAAAGGCATACATAATTCCAGGTAGGTCTGCTGACCTTTATGAGTAACTCCCCACTGGTCCTGGGATTTCTAGGAACTGCCCCCGCCCCCTCTTGGGGGCTCCTCAGGGGTTTTGTGGCTTTGCTTTTCTCCTCTTGCTGATCTATTAGGTTCCCTTCTTGGTTTGCCCAACTGTAGGGGGTTCAGACCAGACTAACTCCCCACCGTGTGTCCCCATTATTGTCCTCTGTCTCAGGATGCTCCAGAGAGGGGACATCATGCCTTGGGCTGTTGTTGTCCCTAATGTCCTCTCTGTGCCTTAGCAGCTCTGTGCGGAATGTTGTCCCCCAAGCTTGGTGTGCCGACATGGGGTCTAGACCCTCACTCTCTTTTTTCCTTCTTGGTTTGCTTTCACATGGGTGTGGCATGCAAGCCCCTCTCTCAGACCTGCAAGTTTAGTGTTGCCCTCTATAGCACATACTTCTAGGGAGGGGTCAGTTTGGCTCTGATAGGGACCGGCCCTGTAGCCCAGTTTTTTCATGCATTTCTCTAGCGGTTACTTTGCCCTCAAGATCTGGTGCACTGTGGTGGGGTCTGCAAGCACATTCCCAATTCTGTGGAGACATGACTAATACTCTCCCCCTGGGTGGGTTAGTCCATGCTCCCCAGTGCCATCGTGTTTCCTCCCCACCCACCCCTTTTCTCCCTCCACCTTCTGAGATAAGCTGACAAAAAAGAAGGGGCCTTAATGAGCACCTGGAAAAATACCATTGTTATTATTTTTTGAAGATATCCCACTTTTAAAATCTTTTCTATTAGGAATTGGGTGCAGATTTCCAGAGCAAGCCATCAGTTTGACCTTCAACAATGCATTAACACTTGGCTCATCTCCTTTCTGACATTTCCCTCCAGGCAAGATCATATATCCCTCCTCTTCCCCTTGTCTCCCACCACCGTGGTTGGCCACTGAATTCCACTTTCCATACCCTTGCAGTCCTTAACAAAGAGACAGACAGAGAAGATGTTGAGATCAAATGGAGTGGAAGAAAATGCTTCTCCCATCTGAAACATAATTAAATATCATCAATATCATTTTAACTGAGAAGGGACCCACTCTCCTTTTATTTTGCCTAAAAAGCATTTTCTTTTTTTCCGATTTAATTCTCTCTTAGAAAACAGTTAATAATTAATGTAAGAGGTGATGGCACTATCCCCTTATGACTTTTTCTCAAGAAATCATTGATTCTATCTTTTTTTCCAATTGGATAATTGATTGTAAGCAATTAGTCAGTGCAAGTAACATGTAACTAGTTAATTAGCTTACTGGCCAGTGTTCTCAGATGCTGTTCCCTGGAGCACTATTAGTATATGGATGAGTGGGTTTCCATGAATTTAGGAAGCACCACTGTACAAAAGCCAGGGGATATATAGAGATATAGAGATAGATATAGATATTAATCATTTTATTGGAGGCTCATACAACTCTTCTCACAATCCATGCATACATCAATTGTGTAAAGCACACTGCTATATTCGTTGCCCTCATCATGCTCAAAACATTTGCTCTCCACTTAAGCCCTTGGCATCTCACCTCCTCATTTTCCCCCTCTCTCCCCCTTCCTCCTCCCTCATGAACCCTTGATAATTTGTAGAGTACTATTTTGTTATATCTTGCACTGTCAGACAGCTCCCTTCACCCACTTTTCTGTTGTCCATCCTCCAGGGAGGAGGTTATATGTAGATCCATATTTTTAAAGAAATGCTTAAAAGAGGATATAAGAAAATGGACACTGAGAACTAGTTCCTAGGAATTGTTTCATTTATTTTCATTTCCTTATTACAACTGCTAAGAAAAATACTAATCACAGATTTAAAAAAAA
>NW_022103896.1:5044567-5069613 GCF_000313985.2 Echinops telfairi
AGTCAATAAAATCTGCTCCAATGGAGACTTCTTCTGCGAAGCCGGGCTCCTTTGGCCTAGGAGTACGGACAAAGCCATCGCAGTTGAGAACCAGTCTAGAAGGAGTCTTCATACACACTCGCCTGCCCGTGGCTGTCCCTGCAGTTTCACCCACCCGGAGCAGCACTGACGCTCAGGACCCAGCTCGTCCAGCAGAAGCAAAGCCTCTCAGGTGCATGGCAAGGGATTGATCCCTGCTGGCAGTTATTTTTCAGGATTCATCCCAGGGTTGAAGACTCTCATTATACCGAATGATGAAACAAAATAAGTACTTGTATCTCAACTATGCTATCCAAAATATGTGAGTCACGTACATTTTGAAATTAAAATATCCTAATTCTACCAAAACAACAATTCAAAACCCACTGCCACCGAGTCAATGCTGACTCACCGCGACCTCCTGTGGGTTTTTGAGACTAAAACTATTTAGAAGAGTAGAGATCCCAGTCTTTCTCCCAGGGAGCTGGAGTAGTTTTGAACTGCCAACTATGAGGACCTTAGCTAAGGTCACCAGATTTTAACCTCGGTAAAGCGGGACACCATTGATAAAACTCATATCCTGGCGAAACAGCCACATGGCAGCTGAAAACCATATGCCCTAACTTTTCGTGCATTCTTTCCAAAAATCGGGACTTTTTTAGAACGCTGCAGGACATGGGAAAAATTGTTAAAAATCGGGACTGTCCCGCCAAAAGCAAGATCTCTGGTCACCTTAACCTTAGCCCAACCCTTAACCATTATACCACCAGGGCTCCTCATACCCAAATTGAATTACTTAATTTGTAGGGAGCCACTGGTTGTGGGGTTTCCAACAATAAGTTCTATTTAATATGCCTTTGTTTGTAGAAGTTTGAAATTGCTGAATCGCAGGCATGAGGTGTGACCACAGGGAAGTCATGTGATGTGGGACAGGACAGGGTCCACTATGATTCCTCTAAATAACTGTCCCTAAACATCACCTGTGTAACTTTTTAAAAGATTCTTCATCTCTCTGCTTGTCAATAAAACATGATATTGTATTCGAAAGGAAAACCTACATGGCTTTTTTGCTCCTGATCCCAGTACACACAGGATACATTTTCTATGACAAAAAAACATTAAAGGACACAAAGGCATTGTGTATTATTTCACAAAGCTTTGAGTTCATGAGGGAATGGAGGTAACCAGGATAGCAAAGGTGAGGTTGACACAAAATTTGTTTCCTGGGCTAAGGGTGGAAAACCAGAGGGCCTGAGACAGAATATGTGGACAACAGGGATGGGAATTGAAGATCTTCCAGGAAGCATTTCAAGGAGCCGTGGGGATGTGGTGGGTTATACATTTGGCTACTAAATGAAAACTCAACCGCTCAGACTCATCTGCCACTCGGAGGCAGGAGGATGAGGCTCTCTGCTCCCATGGAAATTGCAGTCCAAGAAAAGCCACAGGGGCAGCTAATTCCACCCTTTCCTATAGAGTCCCCTTGAATTGGAATCAACCAGATGGCAGTGTGCGGGTACATTTCAACAAGAAGCTTAGGGGATGCAAGTGGTTTGGATTGATTGTTAACCTAAAGGTCGATGGTTCAAAACCGGCCAGGGACTCTGTGAAAGAAAGGCCCGGTGATCTGCTTCCACGGAGATCACAGCTAGCAAACCCCTGTGGAGCAGTCCTACTCCAGCACCATGAGTAGGAATCCACTCCACGACACTGGACCTGGGTTTAGTTTAGTTTAGTTAAATTTTCAAGGAGATTATTGTCTTAGTGATGTCCAACATAAAAACTATGATGCAAAGAAATAAGCAAAATGTTTTCCTATTGCCACCACGTCGATTCAAACTCCCAGTGACCTATGTAATGATTCTGAGCCTGTAGCTCCTTACAGGAACAGATAGCCTCATTTTCCTCCAGTGCGTGGAGTAGGTTTGAACTACCAACCTTGATCTTAGTAGCCCAGTGCCTAATCCAGAGGGTCACTAGGGAAGTACTGAAGGTTGATGCATTGCTTTTACTATATTACAGCTTTAGTGAAGTGCTGTGTACATTTTGGAAACTGAGGGAACACAACAACTCCAAATGATCAGTGACATTCACAGAGGATATGGGTGACTCTTTCAGGAGACTCCACATTGCAGGGTTCCCGCAGAGCAGGCAGCTCTCCTCTGCCCTCTGCCTTGGTCTCTCTGCCTGCATCTGCATCCTCTAAATACCTTGGCACCCTCCCTATCCAGTGAGCAGATGTGCATGGGAGAGGAAACACCCAAATTCTTCTTAAATGCACTGACCTTGAAGAGATATTCATGACTTATGTGCCCAGGTCTTTTGTGGGACATCATACATTTGGATACAAGGAGAACCATGGGTCTTCTTGTCCTAAAGACACAGGAGACTCTGGCATGCAAACAATTTAATGGCTTGTTAGCCTCCTTGACCCCAAAGTCACACTGTGTTCTAAGGAAGACTACTTGTTGAACTACTTATATTAAATCATTGATCTATAAAGCAGCACTATGCAGCTGAATTATGATTTCTTATTGTACCATGTATCTGCCAGTGTGCCATGCTCTGGTGGCTTGCAGGCTTCCAGGCTGCTGTGATGCTAGAAGCTACGGCTTCAGTATTTCAGTGCGGTCACCCGTGGAAGGTAGGTTTCAGAAGAGCCCCCAGACTGAGACTGGGAAGAAGGACCTGTCTATATCCCTTCCACGAGACGGATGGACGCTGTGCAATTTTGAGAATGATGCAGGACCGGGCAGTGATTTTTGTTGACCTGTGCATTGGATATCTATGAATCGGAACCAACTTCAGAGCTTCTGACAACAACAATGATCATTTTAAGGAAATAAAAAGGCTCAATTATTTAAATTTACATTCATATAATATCCTTAAGTGACACAGATCTTTACCTAGACTGGCTACACATTCAGGATTCTTAAGGATGAAGTACTGTAGAGTTTAGGACCCCCTAGAGTCAATATGTATAATTCTAACACACTGATCCACAAAGGAAACAGAACTTGATTTAAGCCTTAAGATTCCGAGTGTTGGGATCTTTGTCCTCTTTACAAAGTTCAAAGGGAATAAACTCTCTCAGTCACTAGGCATAGCGCCAAGAACCTGATTAAAAATATGTGTGTGCTTGTCTGGGGAGACTAGAGAAACAAATTCATAAACAGGCAGATGTGTATAAGGGAGAGGTTTACATACAAGAGGAATTGAACATTGAGAAAACATCCCAACCCAGTCCAGTCTAAGGCCATAAGTCTGATATTTGCCCATATATCTGATACCAAAGTATAAAGTCCTCTTCAAACTAACGCAACACATGCAATGAAGCCAAATGCAGGAGATCACAAGCCAGTGGGTAGAAAGTCTTTGGGTCCAGTGGCGTTGTAAGCATCTTAGTGCTGACGGGTCTCTCTGTGGCTTCTCCGGCTTCAGAGGTCTGGTTGTGTCCATGTGGCTTGTCCTCTACAATGTCTCCCATGGAGTAGCAGAGAGAGAGAGGGGTGTCTTCTGCCTCCAAGGAGGAAGTCCCAGAAGTCTCAGTAGGCCATGCCCACACAGAAGTCTCATTGGTTATCTCCAGATTGACAGCCTAGACTCCACCCCTACACTCTTAATCCTTAAATTGACACCAGATTAGGTGACTACCACAATGTGATATCTGTAATTTTTTTTGAGGAGTGCTGTTTATACAGTGGTTAGAGCATTTGGTTGTAAAACAGCCATTCTGCAGGAAAACGATATGGCAGCATGCTTCCGTCAAGTTTACAGCCTTACAGATCCTCAGGCAGCAGGGCTACAGTGACCGACAGGGTCGCTGTGAGTGGGGATCAACCCGACCGCCCTGGGTATTGCTGGTGACACTCATTGCTCTTTACCAATCACACACTTTGGGGAGTAGACCACATTGTTGTTGCTACGCACCCTTTTTGCCAGTTGTCAGCAGTTGGAGATGTGCATCCAGTCTCAATTGTCTTTCAACCTCAGTACAGAGTACAGACTTGCTGTGGAGGAGACCACCAGCTGGCCCCATGATCTCGTTTATCCACTCCCATCCTCCCCCGGCCCAGCTCTATTTATATCTTCCAGTCTCCTGTGTAATCGCTGTAGCACTGGGCTCAAGGCCCCTGCAGTACCAGATGAGGGCAAATGAGCCATTCCTCTTCTAGGGCTGGTGCAGGCATGAGCCTCATGGTGCTCCTCCCCTGGATTTTCCGTATCCAACTGACATGCTTGTGATGAGGCACAAGGTAAGCTTGACGCCCTTAGGATTAGACCCCAGTTCTTGATCCTGCTGTGCCAATTGCAGCACTGAGGAGCCAAGATCTTCCCTGAGCTGTCCCGTGAGAAGTGCACCAGCTTCTTGGTTTCCATGCCCCTGAAGTGGTGGGTTGGCTGGTTACTGCCCTTGGCCTATATTAAAGCAAACATGGAAAACTGCTATTTGTGCATGGGGACTGCAGAGAGCGAAAGGCGACCTCACTTGCTTACCCAGTGATGTCCTTTTACAAGCAGCCGGGTGTAGAATCCAATTCAGCTCTGCCTAACACCAATTCTACGTCTCCTGTGCTTTTGATATACCTGTTCCATTATGGAAGGCTGGTGACTCAGCAGTTAAACTTTTGACTACTAACATAATATAATACGTTGGAGGCTTGAACTCTCTCACCCAGTGCTTCGAAAGGAGAAAGACCTAGTGATTGGGTGCCATACAGATTACAGCCCAAGAAACCCTAGGGGAGAGTCCTATTGTGCAGGGCTTTCTCACAGGACACTGTCTGCAGCCTTTGCATTATTATTAACATGGGATGGTGTGTGTGTGGGGTGGGGAGGGGCAGTGGGATGAGACGTGTTTGCTGTAAACTTAATATATTGTTGCAAATAGAACCAATGCTTCCTCTCCACGTGCTCATAATGAGTTCGTCATCCCAAGGTTGATAGGTGGGCAGCTGGCATGCTTTATGTCCCTTGAATTTTATTCACAAGGAAGAATTCCACTCCCACAAAGAGAGTCGGAGGTCATGTGGCTAAGATGTATGGCTGTTGTGAGGTCAGTGCATAAACAGTCATTTCGTTAATAACAGAAAGTGGGAGAGTTGCTTAAAGACTATGGCCAACATTTTCTCTGGCATGGCCTAACTTCTGTAGAACTAATCCACCATGAATATGATCTTACCCTAATCAAATTGTAAGAGGAATTCGAGTTAGTTATTTTCAATTCAGTGAATATTTTTAGGGATAATTAAATCAGGGTGTATGGGGGAGAGTTGAATAAGGGATAGATTTATATTCATCAGAGCAGCTATTTCAGGAAGTACCAGTATTATACCAGCATGCATACATGCATATTGCTTAACTGTGTCATGTAGCTTAGAAGAGGGCTACATCGTCTGATCTTGCTTAGTTAGGAGTGGTGCCTACGGAGCAGCGAATGCCTCCTGGAGGAAACAAGGCACATCTGGCTGTCGGACCAGGTGAGGGTGCCATATAAGGAAGGGGCATTCCTTCCAGATGTGGGGGCGTGAGGGTGGGGGGAGCAAAAGCCAAGTTATGGCACTGGGAGTCAAGCCTGGTGTTTCCTTAATGAAAGAAAGGGTGGTCAGTAGCCTCAGAGAAATTATTGAGGTTTATAAGTGTACATAAATAAGCAGTGCCATCAATAAGAAAAAGGCTTAAGCCAACTGCAAAATGGACCCATTAATTGGTTATAAGTTCAAGCTGGGTTTGAAGAAAATGTAAAGACGTACACAAAAGTCAGAGTTCAAATTTGAGGACATCTCACCTGAATCGAGAAATTACTTCAAGTGTAGTTCTGTGACATTAAACACTAATGACCAAAGGCTGGATGACGGACACGATGGCTTCAAGCACCTCATCCATGAAGAAAGGAAAAGTCAGAAAGGAAGAAAAGTACCAAAAGGAAGGCCAGAAGAGGCTATGACAATCGCTCTGAAGTGTGGAATGGCAGAAGTGGATGGTCCTAAGAATGATGACAAAGAACTGAACAGAGGGTTTCAAAGGGCAGCTTGAGAAGACAATGGGGCTGGCGTCGTTCCTTCAAGAAGGGCAGAAGGGAGAAGACCATCCGCGGATGCTGCGCAGCGTTGAGACAAGGCTGAGAAAGTCAGCCGGCCCTGCACAGGATGAGAAAGAATTCAAGGATGAGGATAACAAAATCCAAATACGATGAAGGGGAAAGTACCGGAGCTTAAGGGGGAAGACCCAACATATAGAAGACTGTGGAGGACAACGGGAGCCTCAAATCCATCTGCGTGGATCTACTCAGAAGAAGCCTCTGGCAGAAACCAGCTAGTCACGGGCAAGAGACTTGGACAGCTTGACTCTCAGACAGAGATTATAGTAAACTTGATTACAGCAGATCGAACCATGGTATAATATTATAATTCGTCAGTTGACCTCCCTCATGACCCAACCTAAATGTGCTCTAGGCTCAAGTATTTCTCCCTTGCTCCATGACAGAAATTTATTCTCTGGCTTTGTAAATATTGTTGGCGGTCTTTTCTTTCTTACTTTTTATATATATTTTTATTATTTCTTCTGTTTTTGGGGATTGCTTTTTTTTTAATGTTTCTGTTAGGTTTCCCAGGTTATAGAGCACAGAAAGAGTGGATGCGTAGAGAGACTAACAGAAGGAATTGGCTAAAGTTGAGGCTCTGGGAATGAATAGAATAGCTCTTGGGGTACAGTAATAGTTTGCTGTTGAGCTGGAAGTGTTCAGCTGGTCTATGTTCTCCAACGTATCTATCTGACAACACTTTTTAATGCAATTATTGCATTTACTTGCTGTATTGTGGCAGAGTTGTAGGGAATTTTCAAACAAAGCCTAATGATTTTTACTTTGTGGCAGTTGTTAATGAGAAAACTTAAAAACAAAATGAACATCTTTGTCAAGAATTTTGTTTTCCAAGGGCACTGAGACTCTCACTAAATAGAGAGTATTCCAAGAGTAGGCCAGTGCCCAGGTGAGCCGGGTCATCAACGTGGCCCCGAGCCATGGTGACCCGGCGTGTCTAAGGATAAAGGTAACCTCTAGGTGTCCAATGGCTGACCTTTCAGAAGCAAATCACAAAGTCCTTCTTCCAGGTGCCAGTGGATAGACTGGAAACTCTAACCTTTGTGTCAACAGCTGAATCCATTCACCTTAACGCATTCATTTCCAATGTATTATCCTTCAAATGAATGAAACAAAGGTGACTCAGAGGAAAGATGAAGGTAGAGTATGTAAAAGCAGCTCAGGAAGGAAGAAAAGGATGTCTGGGGAGAAGAGAAGAAAAATAAAAACTATTTCTAAGTTTGACACTATAATACAGTGATCTAAACAATCTCAAAGTGTGAGAACTAGCAACAGTAAGAAGATGATAGCAAATTACATATTTCCAGTACCAATAATAGGCTGCTCTAGTGACTTATTGGGTTATGTTTGGGGCTGCCAACCACAAGGTCAGCAGTCTGAACCCACCAGCCACACCGTGGGAGAAAAATGAGGTTACCTGCTCCTGTAGAGGCTTAAAGCTTTGGAAACCCAGGGTGGCAGTCCCATTGCTCTGTGCTATCAGGCCGCTAGAGATTGGAATTGGCTCCATAGCAGAGGACGGTACCAGTGATTTTCAGGAAACTACTAAGCTAAGGTTGTCCATGGAAAGCCGCCCTGTGAGTGGATGTCTGTCTGTCCCTCTCATCAAATACTCTGCTCCTTGTGAGTGGGGTGGGGTCAGACCCATCCTCCCCTTTCAGGCCAGGGGCACCTTGCAAGTCTCTGGTGGGTTTGAGCAGATGCTTCATCTTGCTGGCAGTGGGAGACCAAGCAGCTTGCAGGTGCCCTATATTCTCCTGTGGACTTCTCAGTATCTGTTTCAGGCAACATCTTTACCCAGCCTTCTCCCTCCCCCACACCATTTGTCATCCCTTCCCAAGTTTTGTCATTAAATATATTCATTAAACATACAAACAGGACACTTAGAGAACAACATAGATCGGAGAAAGATAATATTTTATGTTCAGATGCATCCACGTTAAGACAGAAATCTGAAATCATTTTTATGTGACAGATTTATGGTGTAATATTCCCTTTTTCTACAAAATATTTCTGAGCAGAACAAACTTCTTGTCTGTGGATGGAATTCCACTGTTATATTTTCCATGGAAATAAAATGAATGGCTTATAAAACTTTCTTCATCAGTGGACATGAATGTGGTCAGAGCAGACATTGAAGAATTGCCAACACGGCCCTCCCCTCCCGCTTTAAGGATCAGGTAAATTTTATGAGATAGCAGGGTTGTGATTTGCACTGACACTAGTTCTATAGGCTCCAGCTGGGTCAGTTCCCAAGCTGGACACAACCTGTCCTTCTTGTGTGTTAGTGATTCCATTTTCAACTCAAAGCGACTCCGGGTGAAAGAATGGGGCAACTCATACAGTCTCTAGTTAGCGATCTTCACAGGGAGGAGCCCTGCTGGTGTAGTGGTGATGCCTTAGCCTGCAGTGAGTTGAGTTGAATCACCACAGAACTAGGTCATCAGATCTTTCTTCTGGGAAGCCTTTTGGTGGGTTTGAGCTGTCAACCTTTTGGTGAGCGGATGGAAGTTTCAGTACCAGAACAACAGGGCTCCCTAGACATGGCCCAGAACGGCATCAAAGAAACCAGTCAAGACCAGGCAGCCTCCCACTTACTGGACCCAAGGAGCCACTGTGAAGCCACATGGGGCCAACACCTCAAAAGGCAAGAGTTTGAGGGTCTAGACAAATATCCCAAGTGGAGGCTAAGTCTGGTGAAATAAAACACCTCAGGATAGAACTTGACAATCAACAAACCCCACTGCTAGGAGTTGGTCTTTCAGGCTAGCTGACAATAATAGCTCACTTTAAAAACACTGGGAAAATTGGACATGATCCCGTCAAGGCTCTGTTTAAAAATCTGAATGGTCATCATGCTAAGCTCCTACCTATATTCATTATCTATGATGGCCACAACAAAACGCACAAGGTGACTGTTTAAACATTAGACATTTATCTCTGCACAGGTCTGAAGGCTGAGAATTTGGGATCAGCATGTCCATAATGTTGAGTCTTCTGAGATTCTGAGGGTCATTCTGCCCCCGCATTCCTAACAGATTCCTTGGTTTACAGTTACAGTATCAAAGTGAGTCCTTCCTTTGTTGCTCCCTGTGTATCTTCTTCTCTGGAATAGGGACCTGATCAAATTAGTGAGAAGTAGATGAGGCTTTCTACTCCATAAAGAGTTACAGTTTCAGAAACCCACAGGGGCAGTTCTACCCTGTCCAATCGGGTCGCTCACAATGAGTTGGCATCTTTTTGATGGCAGTGAGAAAGTCCTATGAGAGTCGAATCCACCTTTCTCCAGTCCAACCTGATGTGAGAGAAGATGTCTTCACAGATCTTATTTCCAAGCAAGGTCACAGCAAACAGGTGTCAGGAGTTTGTCTTGTGATGACACATGTTAGCGGGTGGGGCGTCATAATGTATCCTGTTTTAGGAATTGTGTTAGATACTAAATAGCGTGGGGATTAAATATTTTTCCAAAAGCTGGTCCTTTTGTAAGAAGCAAAAAGCATGATCTCAACCAGAGTCTATCACATTCTCAATGATACAAATGCATAATTCCACACGATCAGAAGGCAGTGGGAGCAGGGGTGTAGGGTGGGGTGGGGGGCTGCTCAAGTAGCAAAGGCATGGAACAGCATGGACCAGGAGAACTTTCTGTGAAGATGAAAAACTGGTGCTGCCCTGTAAAGAATACTGGTTACAGGTACCTCCTGAGCAGGGGGATGTGGTTAATGGTCCTAAAGTGCTACAGTTCCGTTGTATTGAATTGTAAATGAATCTAAATGTGATTGTAAACTTACTTTATATCTGCAGTTTTCACCATGGCCAGTGGCTATGGACGTGGACTTGGCAGGTATCAAGCATTTCAATGATGTAAGGGTTCCCTCCCATCATTCCTATACCAAAGAAAAAATTTGTTTTAAAAAGATGTATTTGTTTGTAAGCTTAGGATACTACTATAATGTACTCAGCAGTTATATGGGAAAGATGAAACAAAAGATGTAGTTAGCAACAACCACAAAAACCAAAACACTGAAGCAATGCCTAGCAGCTAAAATCAACTCATCAATATAAACAGTTAGGGTTCTGTGGTTAAGCATGTAGTTGTCCAGGAGGCATGAAAACAATAGGTCTCTCAGAACATGAAATCTGTAAGGCCAGTGGACCCTGGGGTTGGAAGAAGGCCTGTCCTCTACTTTCCAGCGTAGTGGTTACATATTGGGCTGTGATCCAGAAGGAAAGCAATTTGCAATCACCAGCCACTCCACAGGAAAGACAAAGCACGGCTTCCGGCACTGGTTAAGAGGTACCGTCTCAGGAAACTCACAGGAGTCATTCAGCCCTGTCCTGTAGGTCCGTGTCAACTCAAAGACAGTGAGCTTCCTCCAGATCTATAATTTTAGGATGTGATTATCTTGGATTGAAGATAGATAGTGAGCTGCTTCAACATGCACAGATGAGAAAAAGCAGAGTAAAAATCATATAAAATTATGTCTTCTCAGGGTCATTGGGAATAATTTAGGAATATTGTTTTCTCAGATATATTGGGTACTTATTCTCATATTAAAGATGGGAGAGTGGAGGCAAGAGAATGATTACACTGGACTCAGAAAACCAACTGACTATCTGTTGGCTAGTTGGTCGTGCTGTGGGGATTCACATGTTGCTACGATTCTGAACATCAGTCTGAGAAAGACGGATGACACAACTTTGTTCGCTGACAATGAAGAGGATTTGAAACACTTGCTGATGAACATCAAAGACTACAGCCATCGGCATGGATTACAGGAGAAATGTGTCCTCAGTGTGAATTGATGGCTGGGAAGGCCACCCTGGTTGGTTGAGTGGAAATCCGGTAAGGCACAGGACCCCCCACAGAGACGGATTGGCACAGTGGTCTATGATAACAAACTCAATCAGAGCAGGGACCATAAAGATGGGCGGTCTGGATGGGTTTGCTGTGTTCTACCGTATATCTCCATGAGTTCAAGCTAACCCTACTGCACTTAACAATGAGATCATAATCTCTGTTTCAGGAGAACACCTGGGCACTATTTGTGTGTGGTGTATAAGGAAAATAAAAGCTGAAGAAGAGTGGACTAAGGCAAAATGAGAAGAAACATTTAATGCAATTCCTCCAACAGTGTGTCTTTGAGGGTCTCTGTCTTTTCTATTAAATTAGAAAGCCCACTAAGAGAAACCACATTTCCCCATCTGCCTTCCTCCTCTGAAGTCTGTGTGACTCACACCCAGGGTTCAAGTATTCATGATCTTCACCCCTAATGAGGTATTCCAGAGTGCTATAGGCCTATTACAGACAAAGGAGAAAATGAGAGAAATACAGCATCTGACCTACCAGTGAGAGAGAGCCACATGGATATGTCTTCTACAGTCTTCCACTGATGTTTTATTAATGTGGTGGCTGCATTTTAATTAACAGAATTCTTTATTGTACATGAGCCCCGAGGCTGTTTAAGAAAAGGGCATGATTTTAAACATCTACAGAGTAGATTAATAAGCAAATATTGCCTCAGACAACAGTTCCCTGAATGCACTAGTAATATGTATTAATGGCTATATTGGGATTTCACAAATACAGTCCAAGCAATTGAGCCATTCATCTTTTGCCCTCAAAAAGGTAGCTTCCAAGGGCAGAAATGACCATGAAGGCAATCATTTGAAAGGGAAACAAGGAAGTATTTGGGAATTTAATACAGCTGTAATGAGATGGGTTATTTTTTAAATTCAGCATTGTGAAAATCTCAGATAGGGATGTCCCAGAAGCAAATGCTGTGACAAGAACTTGAGGAAGCCACCGAGAGTCAGAACTGACTTCACTCAATGACAAATAACAACCATACCCACAAAGACTGCATGAGGGGGTGCCTTAGGGACCCTCAACAAATGAGTGAGGAAGGGAGACAAGGAAAAGGAGATGGTCAACAAAGTGTGCAGCATCATTCCGTCGTCAATGTGGCCAATTGCTTGCTTAGAACAAAGAGGCTTGACGCACGAATGGATGTAGACCAGAGGCTCAGGCCTTCCCTAGGGAATACAACTCAACACAAAGCAAAGAAAGATCCTTACAATTGGACCAATAGGTAAAATCATGATAAACTGAGGAAATATTGACGCGATCCAGGATTGCTTTTTACCTGAATCAAAACCAACATCCGTGGGAGCAGCAGTCAAGAAATCAAACAAAATATTGCAGTGTGCACATGCCCTGAAAAAAATCTCTTTAAAGATATAAAACAAAGAAGTCATTTCAAGAACCAAGAGTGTATACCCCAAACCATTTTATTTGTAATCACCTCAGATGCACAGAAGGAGCCTGCGGGCATAGTGGTTGTGCATTGGGCTTAGAATGGCACAGCCAGCAGTTCAAAACCACTAACTGCTTCTCAGGAGAAAGATGAGAAAGAGTTAGTCTCAGGACCTCACAGGGGCAGTTCCACCCTGTCCTGTAGGGTCACTATGAGTCAGCATGGTCCTGATGGCAATGGCTTTGCTGTTGTTGTTGTTTCATAAGCAAGGGGAATCGAAATTATATAAGCAGAAGGCGCAGATTCATCCTTTTCCTTTCTGAAGCATACTTCCATGTACTACAAAGGAACTCCGCATCCCAAAAGACTATGTTCATGAAATCCAGACATCAGGTTTGTGGCTGAAAACTATCTTTGGGGATGGTCACCCTTCCTTGCCAACAATCCATGGTATGTCTTCACACACCCTCCTTCCACCTCCGGGTCTTTCTCCTGAGCATCAGCGTTTCAGGTAGATGTAGGAGTGGAGCTCAAGGCCCAGGTCTGACTCTTCCAAAGCAATGTGTACTTTATCTATAAATTAAGTTTGAGTGCTTTTAAAGAGCAGTGCTGAACTTTTGTGTGTCTTGGACAGTGGTTGCTTTTTCTCCCTTCTAAGAGTCATGGAGTGGGGAAAGAGTCATGGGGAATTCAAAAAGAATGCTGAAATGAAATCTAAGTGGGTCCTCACCTGGAGTCAGCCACCTTCTCCAGAATGTAGATATTATTTTGAATTAAAAGAGAAAAGGCAGCTTGCCTATGGCCTTGGGTTAGTGGAAAAGGAAGGGTAATTGAAGGTGACACAGCAACACAGCTCAAGCAAAGGTGGGTGAGAATTCCCCTGGCTTGAATTCACTCTATCTCCCAGAAATGGCCACCAGGCTTAACTCCGTGGATCCATACTCAACTATTAAGTCATGGTAATCTCAACTGTGCAGAGTACAGCTATTTTCAACAGAGTTTTCCATTGCATGGCTGTGACTTCTGCAAAGAAACCTTGGTGGCATTGCGTTTACACACTTGGCTTCAAAGTCAATGATTAGTGGTTCTCTTACCAGCTCCTGTCTGGGAGAAAGATGTGGAAACCCACTTCAGCAAAAATGGCTGTTATTCTATTTCATCAAGTTGATGGTGACCCATAGCCCAGGGTCAGTTACCAGGAAACCAGAGCGAAAGCTGCATGGTTGTGAGCCATCCTCCTCACCATTACACTGTTGCAGCCACCGTGTCAGTCTACCTCACTGAGAGTCCTCCCAGGTTCTGCTGCCCCTCTGCTCTACCAGGGATTAGGTCATCTGCTGGGTATTGGCCCCTCTTGACATTGTGTCCTAAGTATGTGAGAAGCTGTGTTGCTGTCCTCGGTTCTAAGCAGTAGTCTGGCAGTAATCTTGAGACAGATTGGTTCATTCTTTTGGCAGTGTATGGCATATTAAATATTTTTCATCAACACCACAAACCAAAGGCATCGATATTCCTTAAATGCTCCTTCTTTGGCCAATATTGAATATAGTCACAGAACGTCCATGTTCTACTCAGTCCTATAGGATCACAATTCAATGTCAGGAAGATCAAAATCCTCACAACTAGACCAAGATGCAACATCATGATAAATGGAGAAAAAGTTGAAGTTGTCAAAGATTTTGTTGTACTTGTATCCACCGTCAATGCTCATGGAAGCAGCAGTGAAGAGATCAAGAGATGTATTGCATTTGGCAAATAAGCTGCAGAAGACCTCTAGAGTGTTGAAGAGCAAAGGCATTACTTAAGGACTAAGGTGTGCTTGACCCAAGCCATGGTATTCGCCATTACATCATATGCATGTGGAAGTTGAACACTGAATAAGGTAGAGTATAAAATAACAGATGCATTTGAATTGTTGTGCTAGAGAAGAATATTGAAAGTACCATGGAAGACTAAATGGATAAACCCATCTATCTTGTAAGTAAGCCTAGAGTGCTCTTTAGAGGCAATGGTGGCAAGACTTAGAAGTACATCATGTTGGGTAAAGTAAAAGGAAAGCTCTCAAGGAGATGGATCGACACAGGGGCTGCATGAATGGGCTCAGGCATAGAAACAATTGTGAGGATGGTGCAGGACCTTGCGGTGTAAAGTTCTCCTGTGCATAAGGTCCCTATAGGTCGGTGCCAAATGAACGGCACTTAACAACAGCAACAACGTAGGATCACAAGGAGTTTGAATCCACTGGATGACAATGAGAGAAACGTTTGAAACCAGATCATCAGATTTTTTTCTCAAGGGCCTATGAATTGGTTTGAAAATCGAACCTCTATTTTAGTAGTCAAATGTTTAGTCATTTGTAATGCATATGGACTTTCTTACTGTAACTCACTTGCTCACTGCCATTGATTCAATGTCTGTTCACAGTGACCCTACAGGATAGGGTAGAACTGCCTCTGGATTTCCAAAACTGAAAATCTTCCAGGAGCAGAAAGCCCTCATCTTTCTCCCGTGGAGCAGCTGGTGTTTTTGAATTTCTGATCTCTCCATTAGCAGCCCAACTTGTAACCCCCGACAAGAAGTCAAATAGATGTCATGGTGATGAGAAATTCAACATGAATATTCAAAACAAGCAAGGGTTATATCTTAAAAACAGCCCTACAGGACAGAGCCGTGATACAGAGCTGTGAAGTAGGAGGGCCTACTTCATGGGAATGGGTGCTATCTGTGTGCACACTATTTAAAGGCATAAAACTATATTGCATATGTTAGTGCATTTTGGAGAAGAAGAAGAAGAACATAACCACTTTTGGCATGTGCTATCTTGTTTGATCCTTAGCAGAACTGTAAAGTAAGTATTAGGATTGCTACTTAACAGACAACTAGGGGCCCACATATCTCGTTGTACAGATGAAAAGGAGAAACTACTTTTATTCATTACTGTTTGCCATGTATAATGTTAACAGTCTTTTTCACATAGTCTCTGAATTAATCTCCCAAGAGTCTTAGAGAGAGATTTTATTACCCCCACTTGCAGATGAGAAAAACAAACCTCAGTTAAATAAACTGGTGAAGGGTGCTATTTCTTTCCTACCTCCAGTGAAGGATGTGCATAGCGCTGTGACTCTTATATTCTGTTACAATTCTTTGTTTGCCTCTGAACTAGATGCATTCAGTCTCCACCTGTATACACATTAGGGTGCACAGTAAGATCCTATGAAGGTTTCAAACCCTTTACTAAGTACACACCATTCCTCATGTTCTTTTTGCCACATGGCAAATAGCAGACAAACCATGAAGGAACCCGGGTGCTATAGTGGTTACACACTTGGCTGCTTGTCCAACTACTCTAACACATCAGCCCTTCTGTGGGAACATCTTGGAGCACCTGGATTCTCTAAAGATTGATGGTCTTGGAAACTCAATAAGGCATTCTGCCATACAGGTCCAGAATCCATGGATTTGGAGCAAGGATATTCTGGCCAGTGCAATGAGTAGTAAATACTTGATGATAGAAAAAATCAATCATTACCAAATTTTAACATTTCAGCAGTGACAGCTTTGGATTCATGTTAAATGTTAACACATCTATGTTTAATTTAGCAGGAGTTCTACTCTAAGTCTGCCAGCAAATGCTATGGTTTTCTTTAAATTCCTTCATCTGAACTGCTCTAACCTCACTTGTTATTAAATTGCTTAAGGGACTCGGTCAAATAAAGTCCTTCGCTGGAGTCAGAGAATGTCAGAAAGATGCTCACTGTGTTGCATTGATTACGCAAAGGATTTTGTGTGGATCATAATAAAGTGGATGATCCTGCTGAAACTGGGAATTACAGAATATTTCTTTGTGCTCTTGTGGTCCCTATACACAGACCAAGAGAAAGTTGTTTGGTTTTTTGTTTGTTTTTAAGAGAAAAAAGGGGATCCTGAAAGGTTTAAAATCAGGGAAAGTGTGTGTCAAGCCAAATATACGTGCTAAAGCTGGACAATGAATAAGGAATGACAACAAAGAAGCTTTGCCTTTAAATTATGGTGTAGGCTAAGAATATTGAATGTACAATAAACTGCCATAGAAAAGAACAAATCTGTCTTGGAAAAAGTACAGCCAGATGCTCCTTAGAAGCGAGGATGGCAAGTGTTTTTCTTATGTACTTTTGGAAATATTATTAGTATCTGAAAAAGAACATCCTGCTTTATAGAGTAGAAGGTCAATGAACAAGAGGAAGACAGCTGGCATGGATTTAAATATGCTTTCCAACATATGTGTCAAGTAGGCCAGACCATAATTTTCACTATTGTACGGCTCTTTTCCATGGTGTGATCTGATGCAATTATCCTCTCTATGCGACATTATTTAATTATCCACCATTTTATATGTTGTAAATGTGGTAGAATGAAGATGAGATGCATCATGAGTTCCAATGACCTTACACAAGTCACCACCCTTATTTAAGAGCCATTCTTACTCAAGCCACCATTCTTTAAGGCATATCTTTGCTGAAGTCATACCTTATGGTAAAAGCAGAGAGAAGTGAACAGAAGAGAGGGCCCTGACTATAATAAAAAAAAAAAAAGAGCTGGTGTCTAGGCTCTCATTTGGTTCAGGGGTCCATGTAATGAGTACCTCCTAGACCCATGGGAACATTTATGCCAAGATAGGATAAATGGTGATTTTTAAAGAATGCAAGGCCCAAAGATTTTGATGAGATAAAGACACTGCTTCAAACTGACTGATACAAACTTCCCACATAGTCCACACCCTGATTTTGAATATCTAGTCTCTTAAATGGTGAGAAAGTACATTTGGTTTTGTTTGTTTGTTAAAACCATTGATTTGTAGTATTTTGATTATAGTAGCACTAGATAAATAAGGCAATCATCAACAAGATAGATTGTTACAGTGGCTACATGACTGGATTAAAATATAGCCACAAGGCCAGGAAATGTTTTGTTTTGTTGCATATCGTGCTACTATGAGTCAGAACTGATGCCATGGCACCTGAAAATAATAATGGCCTCATTGCTAATGACAGGCCAGTCTGACTCCAGGGCAAAGGCCAACCAAATCCCATGCCCAGTAATCATAAAACAATTCCCATACTGTATGGCTTGAAGCTCAAGAAGATTGGACCATTGATAATCCACCAATAGATGTAGTCAAATTCCTTGTTGAAGCTGCAAGGGTTAAAGGTCCCTGTGAAAACTAACCCTAAGGAGCTCTGGTGACATAGATGTTACACATGGGGCTGCAAACCACAGCATGAGCCTTTCAAAACCATGGACACTCTGTGAGGGAAAGAGGCAGCTTTCTACTCTGGGAAATAGTTACACTCTTAGAAGAAGCAGTTCCATCCTGTGTTATTGGGTAACCATGAGTTGCATTAGATTCTACGGCAATTTGGGTTTGGGTTTCATATACTAACCTGGAAGGGAAAAGGGTGTGGTCTGGTTTAGTGGAAATAAGTGACCATCTTCCAAGAGGTCAGAGAGATTCTGGAAACAGAAATGCTTTGGGGCCCAATGTCGAGAATATTTGAAACTGCCAACCTTCAGTTAGCAATGTTCTCTGATCCTTGATTCGTTCGCTGACCTGAAAATGGAGGAGGATGATAATCACGTCCTTGCTCGGTACACTGTGAGCATTCAGCAGAAAAGCACAATAGGAAGCTCTTTAGGAAGCATTCATCTCTACGCAGAGATGAAGACTCTGTTGCTAATATCACTAGACACAACTTAGTGTCTAGTTTGCTTTTTTCAACAGGAGAATACCAAGGCTAAACCATCGCAACACCTTTGCCCCGAGTTCGGCAGCACATTCTGTCTTTGCAGCCCGGGTGGTAATCTAGAAGCCACCTTGTCTCCTCTAACCCTGAGGTGGGGTCTCTCCTCCGACAGCCCTCCTGTTCCATTTGATCCAAGTAAACAGAGAAATGAGGCAGATTTCTCAGGAATCACTCTGTGCATTAAGTCACAGTTAATGCCATTCCATGTAAGTGGCCACTGATTTGATCATAACGTTTATTCTTTTGCTAAGGAGAATATCCTAGGCTCCTAAATAATTAGAAACCAGTCACATTTCCACAAAGCCATGATTAACTTATTCAAATATATAACAAGTGATTATATTCTAAGAGCAATTCAGCTAATTACATTGCATTAAAAAATTAGAAATAAATTAATTCTAAAAGCAAAGTATATACTCAAGTTTTCTATGTAACAGCTTGGGCATAAATATTTAATGCGTATGAAAATTTTTGATGGGGTGTGTTTTGCAAACATTCACTTGGGAAAGGAATCAACAGATTATGTGATAATTGCTTTTGTGAAGCTTGGTTTAATACTTAAAGTAGGCAAACCTGGAAGTTTCAAAATTCAGGTTATTCTCAGACTTCCATCCCATGAGCACTTGATGTACATCTCTGAGATTTTAAATTATGCTACCATTTCTACCTTATATTCAAAATGAAGGATAGTATTTGATAATTTGCTAGAATTTGGGTGAGATAAAATTGCAAACTTCTTTCTCATATACACCTAGTGGACATTTGTAAAAGGAGTTTACTTCTCTGAGTAATAGTGTTCTTGTATTATAAAATTCACTTATTTGTGCATTGGCTCATTAATATTAAAATAGTATGTTGGAGTGTCTACAGGGTGGTGTGAAGCTAGCTAGAGTAGTGAGTTAAATGTGAGCTCCTAAAGGCAAGATCATGGTCTGATCCCCCCGGCTACTCTATGGGAGGAAGACGGAGCTGCATGGTCCTGGAAGAGTCCCAAGTTCAGAAACCCCATGGAGAATTTCTCCTTTGCCCTATAGCATGGACAGGAGTCCTAATCAACTCCATTCAGCATCAATAACTATGTGGTGGCCAGGCCCTGTGATTGTTGGTTGAATTTGTGATAATGAGGAGAACAAGTGTGGTCCCTATGTATGTACTGATTTGTGATTTTGTAAGAGAAAAAAATAAGTTCACAGATTGTAAATTTCTTAAATATAGGATGAGGCCAAGAGTTAGAATTTCTCCAATATTGTGATAAGGTTGTCTCATATTGTCTACATATATCAGAGAGTCTCATAGGTGAATTCCCATGGAAAATTAACTAGTTTAAGTGAAGTTCACAGGAGTGGGTGTGGGGCTTCAGTTTTCTTGGCAAAATATAAAATTAGAACATGCATCTCTTTTCCTCACACCCGGTAATATATGCTGTAATAGGCAGATTTATTGTGCCAACCTGGCCGATAGGAACATGTGGGATTAATAGGTTTGATTGGAGGGCAAAGAAATAAATGGCTATGCATGGCCCACCCCCCCCTCTCTCGCGCGTTCTCTGGTGATTGAACCACTGTGGGCTTCGTTAGCTAGGTCTCTGTCTCAACTTGTGAATTATATGACCTGTGGGACAGGCAACCCCATGGATCATGTTGTCTCCCATTTCTTGAGTTCCATATCCCATCTGGGTTGGTGACCCGCCCTGCTGTTTGCTGCCTGTGGGAAGACTCTACTTTCTGCTTTCTTGACCTAGGACCCAGCAGCCCTCGTGAATTGAAGAACTTCCAGTATATGAACTGTTTCATGGAAGTGAGTTGAACTGAGCTCTATGTACTGCTGTGTGGACTAACTATCTGTTATATTCCTTCGTGCTGTGTGTGTATATATATATATATATATATATATCCATACACACACACACACACACACACAATCATGTGTCCTGGTTTTGTTTCCCTAGAGAACCCTGCCTGACACATATGCAAATAACCGCAAACCTCTAAACTGTCACATCATTGGTTCCAGTGTCCTCTCTAGGTAGACAAGGTGTTGTGACAGTGGGATAAGGCTAGGAATCTAGATGTTGGAATTTATTGGGGGCCACATTGTTTGGTATTTGGAATAGCTTTGTTGGCGGAGCAGACTTAACTTGTTAGAAAAGCCATGGAAACTCTGAGATTCCAAAGTCATTGGCTCTTCAGCTTTGGTTTGCCTTTTCAATCTTGCCTGATTCTGCCCCCCCCAAATTTTGAGACCTGTTCATTTAAAGATATTGACTTGACCTACACTTAGTCTCAGTATATATTACAGTTTGGGAGGATAGAAAGTAAAGGTGACAGAGAATCCTAGCAATGAGCCATCATCGCCAATGATACACTTTTCTCATAGCAGGTCTTTTTCCATATGCATCCAAGAAAGTGCTTCTCATACAGGTGGTGTACTTAGGAGTGACCAGCAGTAGCTGTGCTGGCCTTCTTTCTGCCATAGTAGTAATTTTTGTTTTCAGTCTGTATAGTTTTCTTAATGACTGCAGTTTTACTATGGATGTTGTTCCAATCTTCACCACAGCAAAGTGCACTACAGTGAATTACTTAATATGGCTTTTTTTATATGGAAAGACTTCATCTCACATACTTTGGACAAGTTATCAGGAGAGACCAGTCCCTGGAGAAGGACATCATGCTTGGTAGAGTAGAGCCTAGCAAAAGAAAGGAAGGCCCTTGATGAGATGGGTTGGCACCGTGGCTGCAACAATGGGCTCGGGCATAGGAATCATTGTGAGGATGTTGCAAGACGGTGCAGTGTGTCCTTCTTTTGTGCACGGGGGCACTGTGGGTAGGAACCAACTCCATAGCCCCTGACAACAACCATAGTCTTGGTGACTCCAACACAATGATTGGTTGGGGCTATGGAAATAAGATGTATGTAACCTATGATGAGTGGGGCCATTTATCCATTTAGGAGGATCATGATATTCAGGACTATGTGCTTGTCTTCCATGTTATGGTCTCATGTGTTTTCTTACGTTTTGTATTATAACTCTTGACTAGAGTGTATTAATGAAGTAGGATTAGGGTATTTTAATGAAATAAAAATTGGGTTATGTTTGCTATGTGAATGAGGAAGGACTAGAGTGTGATACAACATCCCTACTCAACTCACCACTCTTATCTTAAGACAGTGGTTCTCAACCTGTGGGTTGTGAAACCTTTGGGGGTCAAACAACCCTTTCACAGAGATCTCCCGGTTCATAACAGTAGCAAAATTACAGTTATGAAGTAGCAATGAAAATAATTTTATAGTTGGGGGTCACCACAACATGAGGGTCATGGCATTTGGAAGATTGAGAACCACTGTCTTAAGAGAAAAGGGGAGAGGGAAGCAAGCAGTGAGAGAGCAGGTCCTGGCCATTATTAAGAAAGAAGACCTGGGAATATCATGTGTCTTACGAACCCCGGGGGCCCCTGTGCTGGGAGCATCCTAGACCCAGGAGACAGATGGTGAGAAGCAGTGGAAGAGAAACAGCAGCAGGGGCAGTACAAGAGACCCTTGGGAGTTGGCATGGTGGGATTCCTGTCCCATGGAGTGAGAAAGTTGAGTGCGTTGAGATATAAGGACTTTTTTCATTCTAGGGTTCCTCTAGATATAGACCTAAGCTTGCCAACCATTGTCAAAGGGAAAAAGAAAATTAACAGGCTCCAGGCAGTTGGTTTGCTGACAGGGTGTTACTGGGTTCTTATCCGTGGAGCTATAAACCTTTGAAAACTTTTCCAGAGTGGAAGAAAGGCTGTACTGGATCAAGAGGCCTGAGGGGCCAGAGGCTGACATTTGGGGGTATGCCTGTAAATAGGCAGTCTTAACCAAATAAGTCTATCTCCAGTTTTTCCTGACCTTGATATATAACCTGCTACTTCCATAATAAAGTCTGTAATTATGGTATGATCCGTGAGTTCTGTGTGGCCATTGCAAAGATGTATCAAGTCCAACGGAGAGGTAAAGAATGCCATTGGTGAGACATTTGGTGTCAGAATCATTGAAAGATTGTAGAGAAGAGCAGGTCTGACTTCTGCTTCGTATTAATCACCCTTGTTCTGATGCTGATGGTGAACTCACAGGCCAACAGACACCTCCGCTATGCCATTTTTATACAATTAATACAAAGAAAGAGGAAAACAATTGATTATGGAGGGCAAGAAAAGGGAAGAGGGAGAAAGAGTGGAGGTGCAGGAACAAAGAAGAACAGCTTTCAATAGAGGACAAAGGGGGTCAGTTGACACTGGGCTGCTAACCTTACAGCAGCTGTCCAAATCTGCCAGCCACTGCACAGAAGAAATATGAGTTTGTCAGCTCCAGTGAAGGTTTACAGTCTCAGAAACTCCACATTGAGCCACTATGAGTCAGTATAGCCTCAATGGACGTGGATTTTTTTTTGTCTGTAGGTTTTCTTTTATATGTCAAGCTCTAAGGCATTTAACATATTACACATATTAATATACATTTATTTTGTAACAAATTCAAAATATCAGGAAAGAATGAAATTAGGACCTCTGGATAGAAGTCAGGAGTAATGGTTACAATCTTTAATTCATTTGTTATTTTTCTTCTTGTATAATTTTTGAAAAAACCTCAAAGAACAGAGATTAGAATTCATAGATAATATTTTCTTAAACTTAAGGACAAACCTGAAAGTTACAGTATACTATCCATGATATATATTTATCGTACGTATATTATCCATCATTTTTCTATGAGTATGCTAAGTCTCAGTGGCAATGCAAACTTATCAATGGCTGCTCAGCTAACGTAGACCAAAAATGGAAATCTCACTCCATATGAATATGCAGTCAATTTTGACTCATAGCAACCCTGTAGAATAGACTAGAACAGCCTTAGAGGGAATTTGGGGTCAGGAAGCTGGTTTGTGGAGTTTGGTGCTTCCAGAAATTTAATTGGGATGTGTGTGTGTGAATGTGGGTGGGGGCTGTATTTCCTGATCCATGCAACTAGAGCTAAGTGCAAGCAGGTTGAGTCTTATGGTGGAGTAGCATGCCCTTTGGGAATTTATTGGTAGCGCTAAAAGAACTTTGTGATATTGATTTAATAGCACTGATGCCTGCAGATAGCTGAGAAGAAATTGTCCTGAATGAACAACTGTGTCCTGCGCATTTCTCAGCTGAATTATAACCTGTCAACTTCCCTAGTAAACCCCCTAATCATGAGGGTTGACTGTCTCCTTTATGGTCATTACAATAAATTATAGAACCCAGACACAGAAGTAGAACTGTGGGAGGGCCAATGGGTATCAGAATTGCTAAGAAGGTTGGAGGGAGGAGACTTGTCTGATTTCTGTCATCTGGCAATCTGTCTTTGGAGCTGCCAGAAATCAGATGTGACAACAAGCTGCTACTGCACTAATAAACAGAACAAGGGCACTGCTCGATACTACAGTTAATTCCATGATCTTCACCTAATTATGACAGCTTTTAACCCATTTGCATAAACATTGCATTATAGCAGCAGTACGGCATTTGCCTAGAGGTTGTCTAACAAGGATGTCTGCACAGAGGCGTTCAGACACTTGTTAGGCCGGTGGGCGAGAGAAACAAATTCAAGGACATTCATATATGTATAAGAGAGAGCTTTCAATCACAGGGCAATTGTGTATTGAGAAAACATCCCAGCCTAGTCAAGATCAAGTCTATAAGTCCTATACCAGTCCATAAATGCCTCTTCAGACTCATGCAGTCATACACAATGATGTAAAACACAGGAAGATCACATGCACTTCAGCACTGGTGTGGGTCTCAATGTGGCTCCTCCAGCTCTCTGAGTGTAGCTCTTCAGCAGGAAGTGAAGCAGAGAGAGATAGGCTTTCACCGGGCTCAGCAAGTCTCCATGTGGCTTGTCACAGGAAAACTAAGGCAGAGAGAGAGACAGGATGTTCCCAGAATCCTCATGAGAAGGTCACGCCCACAAGGAGGCATCATCATGCCGTGACCTGATTGACAGGCTGGACATCACCCCTATATTTATTTATCAAGTTGACATGAATGAAATTATGTAGCTACTACCTTGGACATGCTATATATTTTCTGTTATTATTATAATTTTTATTTTTATAATAATATTATTATATGTTTTCAAGCATTTTGGTGACAATATGCACAACAAACCATACACTCACGCAACAAACTCTACATCAATAGTTGGCAATGAATACTTACTTCCTATCCCGTCCCCGCTCCTATTTAGACACTTGCCCCTGAAGGTGTCGAGTGTGTTTTAAATTTAGGGTTGAGCACACAATCTCCTCACATCCAGGGATTTCTAAAGAACCTAGAGACACAGGGAGATTTATCAGAGTAATCCAAATAGCATACCTAAGTCGGTTTCCTTGTTAGCCTTTGTTTAAACCAGTTGCCAGAGAGTTGATTCCAATTCCCCATGTAGGTCAGAGCAGAACTACGCATGTCGGATTTTCAACAGCGGGTATTTTTCGCAACAAGTGGTTAAGCCTGTCCCTATAGGTACCGCTGAGTTGACCTGAATCTCCCACAACAGCTGGTGGCTTCAAACCTCCAGTCTTCCAGTTATTAGCTGAGTTCATTAACCATTGACACCATCAAGGAACTCCTCAACTAGGCTAGTGTACATTTTTGTAAAGGTGGCAACAACCATAACAACAGAGCAGCCAATACAATGTCTTTTACCAATTTTATTTATTCATTAATCCACTTATTTGTTTTAAGATGCTGGTGTTCTTATCCTTTAATTCAGGAGCTCTGGTAGCACAGTGGTTAAAGACGGTCAATTTTTTTTTTCCTTCTTTTTTTTTTTTTATTGGGGCTCATACAATTCATCACAATACATAGATCAATTGTGTAAAGCACATCTATACATTTG
>NW_022103896.1:5071399-5073326 GCF_000313985.2 Echinops telfairi
TTTATGACATCTAAAGACGGTCTATTGAAGGAAAGTTTGGAGATTTGAATGCAAGTCCCTTGCCACTCTGCCCAGATGTTCCAAAGGAGAACAATGCAGAAGTCTGCTTCCATAAGTATTCAAAACCCTGTGGGGTAGTTTTGTACTGTTTCATAGGGCAATTATGAGTCAGAATCACTGGCGCCCTAGTACTATCACTGTTATGTGCTGAGTTGTGATCCTCATGGTAGGTAGTTCGAAACCACCAGCAGCTCCACAAGAGACAGACTGGGTTTTCTACTCCAATGAACAGTTACAGTCTCAGAAACCCGCAAGTGGCCGCTATGTGTCAGCATTGACTGGATGGCTGTGAGTTTTGTTTTTATTTTTAGATGAGTCAGAATCTACCATCAATAACCTTATCCTCTAATTCTTTCTGTAAATATTTACTGAGAGCTCATTATTTGACAGATATCATAACCTAGTCACAGAAAGACCAATCAGTGAAAGACACAAATACTGGGAACATTTAAAATAATAAAATTATGTAGGCAACATAAGAGACTGTATACCACTTTTACAATAAGAACCTAGATATGCATTTTATGGGAAGAATCATTAGGAATTCTCAGTTCTAGTTTACAGAAATTCTCTCATGGGAACTTTTCCATTTTCCAAACAGTTTGGTTACCCTTTGGACAATGAGATTTTGTTCTAGTGTGTGAGTTTATCTATCCCTAGGAGGCTTGAAGTGATGACAGTTTTAGGGTAGGGTAGTATTGATGTTATCCTACCAAGAATTTCTCCATATCACTTTATTCCTCATTATGAAGAATTTCTTATTTAAATGTTTCCATACACAACTAAAACTTAATGGAAAGTCAGAGGACTTATGCAACGCTAAAGTCACACTCAGGATGTTGGGTATTAAGAGCCAAGACACTCCTTGCCAAATATGACCAGTTTCCTAGTTCTCTAGTGCTTCTATGGCAGTAATACCACAGGCAGACGGCTTTAACAAACAGGACTTTGTTTCAGGAGGATAAAAATCTAAATTCAAAGTGTCAGCACAGCGAGAAGGCTTTCTCCTATCCTATTTGGAGGAAGCTTATTTTCGCCTTTGAATATCAACGTGTCCAGAGTTCTTTAGCGATCTCCACATGCCCTGGCATCATTCATCTGACTCTAGGAGGTTCCTAGTGCAAGGATCCTGGGTCCAAAGGACATACTCTGCTCCCAACTTCAATTTCTTGATTGTACTGGGGTATCTCTCTTCCTCTGCTAACTTCTATCTTCATTTATCTCTTGTAAGATAAAAGGTGATGCAGGATACACCCTGGGGAAAGTTCACTTTCAATGAATCATGGCTGTGGTCTGAGTACATGTGCTGCATCCCATCCTCAACTCTTACAACTAAATGACTGATGGTGTCAAATCACATCACGAGGGGGTGATGACATCATTGCATATCTGCCAAATTGCATCATTATATAACTGTCAACCAACTGAGAATCATAGCCCAGGCAATTAAACACATATTCTGTTATCAGTCGTTGTTAAGACCAAATCTCACTTTCATCAAGCCAGTTCTGAGTCATGGAGAGCCTATACGACAGGGTAGAAGTGCCCTAGGAGTGTATGAGAGTATGAAGTTTTACAGGAGTAGAAAGCCCCAGATTTTCCCTGTGCAGAAGCTTCTGTTGTTTTCATGGTCATCAAGTGCATTCCAACTCATAGCAAACTTATGCAGTAAAGAAAGAAACACCTGTGTCTGTTACCATCCTCAAAACTGTCATGTTACAGCCACTGTGTCAGGCTGTCTCATGTGTCAGTCTGTCTCACCGTGTCAGTCTCTCACTGTGTCAGTCTATCTCACTGTATCAGTCTGTCTCATGTGTCAGTCTGTCTCATGTGCAGGTCTGTCTCATGTGTCAGTCTGTCTCACTGT
>NW_022103896.1:5073602-5075101 GCF_000313985.2 Echinops telfairi
TGTCAGTCTGTCTCATGTGTCAGTCTGTCTCACTGTGTCAGTCTATCACACTGTCAGTCTATCTCACTGTCAGTCTGTCTCACTGTGTCAATCTGTCTCATGTGTCAGTCTATCACACTGTCAGTCTGTCTCATGTGTCAGTCTATCTCATGTGTCAGTCTGTCTCATGTGTCAGTCTCTCACTGTGTCAGTCTGCCTCACTGTCAGTCTGTCTCATGTGTCAGTCTGTCTCACTGTGTCAGTCTGTCTCATGTGTCAGTCTGTCTCACTGTGTCAGTCTGTCTCATGTGTCACTCTGTCTCACTGTGTCAGTCTGTCTCATGTGTCAGTCTGTCTCATGTGTCACTCTGTCTCACTGTCAGTCTGTCTCACTGTCAGTCTGTCTCATGTGTCAGTCTGTCTCACTGTCAGTTTGTCTCAGTCTGTCTCACTGTCAGTTTGTCTCACTGTGTCAGTCTGTCTCATGCATCAGTCTGTCTCACTGTGTCAGTCTGTCTCACTGTGTCAGTCTGTCTCATGTCAGTCTATCTCACTGTGTCAGTCTATCTCACTGTGTCAGTCTGTCTCACCGTGTCAGTCTGTCTCATGTGTCAGTCTGTCTCACTGTGTCAGTCTGTCTCATGTGTCAGTCTGTCTCACTGTGTCAGTCTGTCACATGTGTCAGTCTGTCACATGTGTCAGTCTGTCTCACTGAAAGCCTTTCTCTTTCCCCTGACCCTCTACTTTACCAATCATGATGTATTGTTCCCGGGACTTGTCTCCTGATAACATGTTCACAGTATGTGAGGCAAAGTCTTGCCACCCTTTTTTTCCCTCCTGGCAGTCCACAGTACTTTCAAAAAAATGTCACCAACATTATAATTCAAATGCATCAATTATTCTTCAGCCTTCCTTAGTCAGTATCTAACTGTCATACACATACGATTAAATTGAAAATAGCATGGCGTGGGCCAGTTGCCTCTTAGTCCACAAAGAAATAACCTTGCTTTTCAGCATTTTACAGAGGTTGTTCTTGCACAGCAGATTTACCATGCAATGTGTCTAATCTCTTGACTGCTGCTTTCATGAGGGTAGATTCTGGATCCAATCAGGAAGCCCACACGGAAGAAGCACACCAGTTTATGCGATCACGAGGTGTCAGAAGGATCAGGTATAAGGCATCATCAGAACAAAAAATCTCACCATAGTGAATGATGGGGGGAGTGCGCAGTGGAGACCCAAAGGCCATCAGTAGGCCACTGGAGATCCCCTTGCAGAGGGGTCTAAGGGAGGAGACGAGCCAGTCAGCGTGCGATGTAGCAATGATGAGAAATACAACTTTCCTCTAGTTCCTAAATGCTTCCTCCCTGCCCCCACTATCATGATACGAATCCTGTCTTGCAAGTCTGGCTCGACCAGAGGATGTACACTGGTGCAGATAGGAACTGGAAACACTGGGAATCCAGGGTGGATGATCCCTTCAGGACCAGTGGTTTGAGTGGTGATACTGGGAGGGTAGA
>NW_022103896.1:5075461-5091269 GCF_000313985.2 Echinops telfairi
ATTCAAAAAAAAAGAAGTCCTTGACAACTTCAATCTTTTCTCCACTGATCATGATGCCACCTACTGGTCCATTTGTGGGGATTTTGGTCTTCTTCACATTGACCTGTGACCCATACTGAAGGCTGCACACTTTGGTCTCCATCAGTGAGTCTTCCTCACCTTCACCAAGATATTAAAGATATTGTTTTATAATTTCAACATCCTGTTGAATCTCATCTGTTGGGAATGAGCACAAATATAGATCTCTCCCAGGCAGTTGGCTGGTCTTCCAAATTTCTTGACATAGATGAGTGAGTGTTTCTAATGCTTCATCAGCAGACACATATTTTTGAGAAACACAACTCCATCCATGGAAAGTGGATGATAGCTTGAGTTCTACATAGGGTTACTCACAACAGGGCAACTGCCTCCTCCCAGAGCCAGAGCTCTGACAATGAAAAGCTGAGTGTGACAGTTAGGTGCATTGTGCCAACTAGGCTAATAGGAACATATGGATAGAGTTTAATCCGTTTGCAGCTCGCGTGGAGCACAATGAGATAAATGGCTTTCCAAGGTCTGCTCCCTGCTCTCTTTCTCCCTGGTGATCTGACCAGTGTGCTGTTGCTTGAGCTAGTTGTTTCCCTCAACCCTGTGCTGCACTACCTGTGGGTCGAGTCAACCTTTGAGTTGCGTTGCTAGAGCAGTGGTTCTCAACCTTCCTAATGCCACAACCCTTTAATACAGTTCCTCATGCTGTGGTGATCACTCGACCTTAAAATTATTTTCATTTCTACTTCATAATTGTAATTTTGCTGCTGTTATGAATCGGGCGACCCCCGTGAAAGAGTTATTCGGTCCCCAAAGAGGTGGCAACCCACAGGTTGAGAACCACTGCGCTAGAGCTTCAGACTCCTTCAAGACGTGCTTTGCCATGCTGTTGGTGTGCACATCACTTGAGTTTGAAGCTGGTGGATCCTATCACCATGTATCACTTGAGTTCGAAATCCCATCAGCCTGCTTCGCTAACTTCTCATGCTACTGACTGTTGCTGACCACCGTGCTGTCAGCTGCGTGTGGGCAGACTCTGCCTGTCTTTCCCGAGGGAAGACTCTGCTGCCAGCTTCCTTGAACTTGGACAGGCAGCCCACATGAGCTGAAGGACTTACTGTATCTTAACTGGTCCATGAAAGTGAGTCAAACTGAGCCCTCTGTACTGCTGTGTGGACTAATTACCTGTTATGTTTCTTCTCGCTGTATACACTCATCAGAGTCTTGGCTTTGTTTCTCTAAAGAACCCTGCCTAACCCACTGAGAGAAGCCACGAGTCTTCATAATACAGTCTCAGCAGCAATATCCCATTACCCCACTGCCCTATTTGTTAGAAGGGTCGGTCCCAGTTAGCTAAAAGGGAATACAGAGGAGGTAAGTACCAAAGGCAGAGACTACCCGGACTCCTCTCGGAGAATGCCAATTACATCACAAAAAGTGAGTCTGAACTCTTGAGTTTTAGAGAAAAATGAGTAGCAGTTTTGTTCTTTTGTGCACTGTAAATTAGATGAGATTTTACATTTCAGATCATCAACTTTATGTTCCACAATTTACACTGTTCAATAACCCCCCAGTAGTTTACTGCTTTCTCCTCTCCCATTAGTCTCCCCCTCCCCACCTGCTCTTGACAAACCCCAAACTCTCTTCCCTTTGATATGAAAATCTGTAACTTGTTTTTCCCTATAATCGTGGTCTCATATGATATTTGTCCTTTTGTCTTTAATGATGTTTTCTTTCCCAGGACATCAATAATTAGCAGTAAAAGTCTGAGCTCCCAAACTATAAATCTATTGAGTTATTTGCTCTTCACAGCTTGGTTGCTGTTGTTAGGTGCCATTAGGTCAACGGCAGTAGCAGTGGGATCAAATGTAAGAACAATTGTGAGACAGGACCAGGCAGTGTTGTTTTTTGTTCGTTTGTTTTTCACACCAAATTGCTGTAAGTCAGAACCTCCTGAATGGCACCTAACAGAGACAAGGACCCACACGGAGCAATTTTTCTATTTACTTTTTAGAATCAAAATGATCTCCCTCTATGCATATATAAGAACTTCTCAGAAAACACTTATGTTGCAATTTCTGTGTATTTGATTATTTTAGGTCAATTAAAGCAATAATAAATTGATATTTGTAGCAAAGAGTCGATCGCAGACTGAGCCAACTGAATCTACCTGTATGTATTAGATGGCTAACCTACACTGAAGAAAACAGGGATGAAATAGTTTGACTCAACTAACTTTGGAAAACAGTCTTTTTTTTTTTCTTTTCGGTATTTTGCTACCAGAAATTTCAAATATAAAGACAAATGCTACTGCCCATAAGCTAAAATTGGTAAATTTTCTTTTCACAAGAGTACAGATTAGCAATTCTAAATCTTTTTTAATCTGCATAAGAGATTTAGTATATAAATTGGTGATGATTCAAGCCAAGTATTCTATTGTCCAAGCAAATCAAAATCAGACAGCTGTTTAGTTGATTCTAAGGCATCAGAACCCCGAAAGACAGAGTATATTTGCTTCTTTGCATTTGTAAGACTATAAGACTTTAAAGGAAGAGACCACTTCCTCTCCTATGGAGTGGCTGGTGGGTTAGCAGCCCAGTGATTAACCCCCTGTGCTTCCTGGAAGTCCGCTGTCAGAGTGAGGAGTTACAAAGAAGGAAGAGGTAACTTTAAAGTCAAGAGCATGAGTTTGTGCTTATTTTAATAGCTTATTAGTTAGCAGTTTATTACTAGATATTGTTGAGCACCATGGAGTCCATTCGAATCCATAATGACCTCATGTGACAGTTTATAGCCCTTCCATAGGGTTTCTACGTTACAATTTTTATAGGATCAGATTGCAGGAGAGAGGAGGGATCAGGCATATGTGAATGATAACCAAGAGAAAAAGCAAAACAAATAATAGAAGCAGATCTACCTGCAGATCAGATAGATATTGAAGCTGTGATACAAGGACTTTAAAATATCTATTACTATGGAAAATGTTGTAGAAAGTATGAAGTGAAAATGAATTAAATAAGCACAGTGTCAATAGAAGACTGAAAAAAGTTTTCTAGTAAAAGCACTCAAGTAAACATTCCAGACCCGAAAATATAAACATCTGAAATTATAAATATACTATTAGTATTTTTACTTTTGCTTGACCCTACTAGAAGTCAGAATTTGTGAATGCAAGGAGAGATCACAATAAGTAAACTCTCACGCTGAAACACAAGGAGGGGGAAAGAACTGATTTAAAAGGATTTTGTGAGAAAGTCATGTGGGAGCAAAGGGTAGTATGAAAGAGGGGGCTTCACACAGATTGTCAGGAAATGGAATTAGAATACAATGGACTGTTCCATGAACCTTTTGAAGCCCCATTATAAACCCTTCCAAAGTAAAAGAGGAAGATATTGGGGATGGGAATCATATTTGACGAGATAATGATTCCTTTTTCCAAAACTGATGAAAGTCATTAACCCACAGGTGCAAATATTTTAGTGTACCTACCTGAGGATCAAGCGAAATCTTTTTTTAGCTCCTGTCTTGTCTTCTTGGAGGCTATATCATGGTATGTCCATGGAACTGGTCTATCAGGGAGTACTTCACATTCTAAAAATGTAGAAGCACTGATGTCCTTAGGGCTTGATCAATCGGGGACCAAGTCTAACACACACAAAAAATGTGTCTCTGAACTCAATGAGGTTAAATGGAACATGAAGAACATTGCATTTTGAAGTATATAATGAAAGCTCGTAAGAAATAAGCTAAAAGAAGAAGTTGTAGCAAATATCACCTTTAGTAAATTCATCTTTAATTAAGTAAAGAGAGAACACTTGGATATAGATAGTTTTTGCACCAACTTTTGAAGAATAGTCCCAGTTTGTTTAAGGGGAGGTTGATAATAGGATGAGATCAACATCTTCTAAGCAGAATACCTCATTGAACTCTATTATCTTCTCCTAATCCTAAAGTTCTCTTGCCTTTGCAGTCATTGTGGGAGCCATGAAGCTGAAAGACAATGGGCCACCGAGTTTCTGCCATCAAGTACCTTGCAGGTTAGTAATGGTGATGTGATTTTCATAATTAATTTCCAGAAACACATAGAAACATCAAACACAAGTTCAACTTTTCAACTCCAAATGAGGCTACTCAGATTCAGTGATAACTTCTAGGATCTCTTACCATTCCTTCAACATTTGGAAGATGTGGAATAATACAAACTCGAGTTGGCTTGTCTCCATACTTTCTGTGCCCTTAATCCATGCACATCCTCATGGTATAGAGAAGGAAGGGAGCATAATACGTAATCACAAGATAGGTACAGACAAGACAGGTCCAGATGAAAACCACAACAGCAACTCCCTGCCATTGAGTGGATGCCGACTCATAGTGACCGTGTAGGACGGGGTAGATCTGTCCCTGTGAAGTTCCCAGACTATGAGTCTATGAGAGTAGAAAGTCCCATATGTCTCCAGAGGAGTGGCTGGTGGTTTAAAACTGCTAACCCTGCTGTTCGTAGCCCAAATCATACCCTCTACACCCCCAGGGCTCCTGTAGCACCTTGAGATTTCAGAGGAAGGACAGATCAATTCTAGAGCAAAACAATTAGGCAATTGGGATGGAATCCTTACAAATACTCATGCCGCTCAGTAGAGCCTGTCTATTGCTCCCTTGGTTCACAAAGAGCAATCTAGAGAGACATACACGCCTTTTAGTTCCGACACCTGTGCTCAAAGACACATGCGTTACAAATAAAATAAGCGGCACTATATTGTTTCATTTGAATAGTTGTAGATTTTTGCTCAAATGTTAACTAGAGGCCATGTTTTCCCACTAAGGAAAGAGACTACAAATTGTAAATGGAGAGAGGAATTTAAGATCCAAATAATTGGGGGGAAAATAATATCCACACCAACAGCTAAGTCTTGTCACTTTTTAATAAGGCTGAATTATGGGCAAGTTATGGTTATGATATAAAATATTATGCAAAGAAGTAAGGAACAATGTGATATGTGCTTGTTGAATTAGACAGTGTAAATGATAAGTACTAGTAATAAAAGAACATTCATTTCATATTCTAGTATAATATGTTCATCATCTAGTTATTTATTATTCAAAATATCAGAATGTATTCTTTCCATTTGAAGTGTAAGCTATCACACATTTTCAGGTTTAATTATATTTTTTCCATCACTGGGAGGCAATATCAGCATCCCATAAAAAGGCATAGGGACTTTGGAATCATCCCAACATGAGTTCAAATCTCACAAGTCTGGTAGCCGTATTAGAAATAATTTATGGAAGGTATGTGTTCTACTAAGGACTCAATAACTACTTTACATAATTGCCATTTGATGCGTGTGCCCCCAACAACTATGCCTATTGGCATTACACCATTCTCAAACATCTTCTTGAGGACTTCAGAGCCATGAGGCTATTGGCAGCTAGATTCTTGGAGTCACACGGACACACGTCAGTCACTAGCTGACAGCTGGGGGCTGCTTGGAGGCATGAGAGAAGTTCTGTCAGATCCTTTGGAGGGAAGGAAGGGAGGGAGCGGTAGAGGGAAGGAGAGAGAGAGAAAAAAGAGAGGGGGGGGAGAGAGAGAAGAAAGAACCCTCTATCATACTTTCTGAAAAACTTTTTGAAGTATGTGACATTTTCGAACAACTATAAGGATTTTATGAGTCTTCAAGAAGGGAAAGGGTCCCTGGTCCGTGCAAACACTTAACATTCTCTGCTAAATGAAAGGTTCAGAGTTTTGAGTCCACCCAGAGGAACATCAGGAACAGGAATCAAATCAACTACCTGGGTACAACTCTGGCCATTGGAAACCCCAGAGACTCGATTTGATGCCGATCTGCATGGAGGCGCCATGAGCCAGAGACAGTGTGATGGCAGCTGGTTACTCAGTGAGAAAGTAATGCAAAATATAATACTGAACAGAAAGCCTCGCAACACAATTATTTTGGAAAAAGCTTCTATTCATGATAGATTTAGTTTATTTATTCATTTATTCTTGTTTTAGTATATTTGCTTTCATGAAAACTAAAATCATTCTGGGCCAGATACCATTTCAGGCAGATAGGAATCAAAATAAATAAGACCCAATCTCTTTTAACAATGATAGAGGATATGCAGGCATTTTAATCGGGATTTTGAACCAATTCATTTAAATTTGGCTCTCTGCCGAGACTTTGCATTTCCACTGGGTATACACTGAAACAGAGAACCTACATTTTAACAACATCCTCAGGTGATTTGTATAGAATAACTCCTCCGAACAAACCTTATGTTCAAATATTGCTGAATTTTTATTATTTTAACAATATTTTAAAATAAAAAAATGTATATATTAAAATCAGGGCTTCTAACCACTTCGTTATGATTTGATCTATTCCTGAGAATTTTCTTTTCAACACCATATATACTGAACTGGCACCTGAATTTTAAGGAAATGCCTGTGCATGCACACGCACTCATGCACACAAATACACACACACAAGTACATACATCTCCCATTACCATTAAGTTGATTCTGACTTATACCAACCTGCAGGGCAGAGCAGAACTGCTCTTCAGGGTTAAGACTGTCAATCTTTATAGGAACAAACTTTAATTTTTCTCCCTCAGATAGCCTGATGAATTTGAACCATAAACCTTGTAGTAGGACACACACACACACACACACACACGATACACACACAGGATTCAAAAGTTTGTGGAAATATTCTATTGTCTTTTAAGTCCACTTTTGAGAACTTCTGAATGATAGCTGGGGACAGAGCTATAATAGAGCTATACATATAGATATACATGTAGATGTATGTAGAGATGTACATGTAGATAGATATTTTGGTGATATAGTGGGTTACAAGTTGGGCTGCTAACCTCAAGGTCCACAATTTGAAACTATCAGCTACACCGAGGGAGAACATGAGGCTTTCCACTTTAGTGGATTTACAACCCCTGGGAAACCCGCAGAAGTTGTTTTACTCTGTCCTACAGGATTACTATGAATCCAACTCAAACAGATGGCAGTGAGTTTGACTCTTTGTGTGTGTGTGTGTGTGTACCTCTAGAAAACATATGACACCTGTAGGAAATATATGATATTTTCACACACCTGTAAAATATATGATAGAATCTAATTTTAGAAATAACATAATGTAAGTGTGAATTGCTATGATTACATTTTTAAGAATAAAAATAAGAAAAGATACTTGAGACTGAAATGCTACAAGTCCTTCAAACGATCTGAAACAGAGTAGAAGCTAAGTTTATGAATTAAAACTCAAACTTGCCATTGAGTTGAATCTGGCTCATAGTGACCTACCTGTATGACTGAGAGAACTGCCCACTTGGGTTTCCATTACAGAAGTAGACCACATACTTTTTTCCCCCCGTGGAGTGGTGGATGCAGAATCCACCACTTTGTCATGAAGGGGCCTTACTTACATATTGGAAGGGACTGCCCTAGAGGTGTAGAGCATTAGTAGTTGTGTAGACCTTAGAGGCTGCTCCCTCTAAGGTCAGCACTTTGAACCCCTCAGCTGCTCCAAGGAAGAAAGATGCAGCTTTTTGCAACCATAAACATTTGTAGCCTCAGACACACAGGGACAGCTCTCGGCTGTATCGGGTCACTTTGAGTTGGAGTTGACTCAATGGGAGTGCGTTTGGTTTTTGCGTTGGTAGTACAAAGATAGAAAATTCCCATCAGTTCATATCTATGTTTCTGTTGTTGTGTTCCCTGGAGTCAATTATGATTCATAGTGACTCCATGTGACCAAGTAGAACTATGCCATTATGGTTTTCAAGGCTACAATCTTACTGGGAACAGATGTCAGCTTCTTTGTCTCACACTGCTGCTGGTGGGTTAGAACCACCAACAGTGTGATTAGTAGTCAAGCACTTAATGATTACACAACCAGGGCCTCTTATTCAATGAAATCTCAACCTAAACTCCAGCAGATTTGTGTGAGCAGGTATGCGTGTGACAATTGGCGGATAAATGATCAATTTTAGCTGTCCATGCAAAGGACACAGACTAACAAAGGTAATCTTGAAGAACAATTTGTGGAGCCACACTATCAAGTGTCAGAGCTTGTCATGAAACCATTGCAGTGTAAGGCAGTGTAGCCTCGGTACATGGTTATATAGTGATACTCAGATATTCATGAAATAGAGGGGTGAACACAGAAAGAGACCAATAGATACAGGCACTTCACTGTTGACCGCGATGGCACTGAAATACAGTGAGAATGGTGGTCTCTTCATTAAATAATGTTGGGTCTATTTGAGATGAGTTGAACTTTAATGTAAGAGACAAATATAAAACCAGGAGGCTGTCTTCCAGGTAATGGAGCAGGAAAACATGATTTGAACTGGGTGCAAAAAGTACTAACCAAAACAAATATTATAATAATAAATTATATTATATATTATATAAAATTATATATAAAATAAAAATAATAAATGGGTAAAATGCTATGTTAGCTGAGAGATTCCTTGAAATTAAGGAAGGCAAACCGATGGACTCTGGAAACTATGGAACTAAGTTTGCCAAGGCTTCTTCTTAGCAGCAAATTAAGAGTGTGATAGAAACTCAGAATGATTGGTGTTGTTGACAGGTACCATGGAGGCAGTTTGAATTCATAGTGACACTATAGAACCACACAATGAAACCCTGCCAATCCTGTGCCATCCTCCCAAACACCGTTACACTGCCACCCATTGTGGCAGCCCCTGTGGTGGTCCAGCTCCTTTGGGGTCCTCCTCTATTTCATTGACTTTCTATACTACTGAGAATGCTCTTCTCAGAAACAGACCCCTCCTGACAATATGCCCACAGTACAAGCGGTGGTCTCACCATCCCAGTTCCCAGGGAGCAGTCGGGTTGTGCTTCTTCCAAAATGAGTGGGTTTCAATAAATATCTTTCGGTGAATCAGTGCATTTCTATTCCTGTGGATCTAAGATATAGATTCAGAGAATATAGTTGATAGGATCATAAACATAACAATGCTGAGGGAATTATGGGGGAGCATACCGACCTTGGATTCTGGAGCCACAGTGACTGGGTTTATATACTTTTCCTCAAAAGAAAAAAAAAATCAGTAGCTATATGAGCCTGGGAAAGTTACTTATTTGTCCTGGGCTGCAGTGTCCTCAGGGAGGAAAATAAGAAACAATATACATATGAAACTACACATGGGATGTGACTCTAGCACAGTGCTAGGCACAGGCCAACTTCTCAGTGACTGCGAATTCTCATCCTACTATATCCTGTTCCAGTGTACACAACCCACTCACCAACTGACACTGAGTGACTACCCAAACCACACCTCCAAACCCACTCCCATCAACTCGCTTCCAACTTGTACTGATCCTTTGGGAAGGGGTAAAGCTACCCCCATGGGTTTCTCAGACGTTTGAATCTTTGCCGGAGTAGACAGTATCATCTTTCTCTCTCTGAGTGACTGGTGGGTTCAAACCGCAGACCTTGTGGTTAGCAGTTCAGAGTATACCTCACTAAGCCACCAGAGTCCCTTGATAGACTAACAGCTATTCATTACTGTAAAGGGTTTAATGATTGTGGGTATGCCATGTAAAATTAAACAGCCCTCCACCTCTGCTGTAAATGTATAGACATATGTAAATTTATATTTGGTCCTCCATAGATAATGATGATTTTATGGGATGACCTTTATTAAAGACCTATAATGAGCAGACTTTTCAATTCCTGACTATTGGCCATGCCGAGGAAATGAAAATGAAGGATCGAAGGCTTATTGAGTACCTGCTGTGTCTCATGCATTTTACATGTATTTTCTCATTTAATCTTTCCAACGATCCATTTAGGGAGATATTATTTTCCCTATTTAGCCAAGAAGGAAACTGGGGACTATTAAGAAATGTACTAAACACCACAGAGCCTGTAAGTAGTAAAACCACTACCCCCCCTATACTGATGTCCATTTCCAGTGCATCACAGTTTTTGGTCTGGCTTTGCAAGAACATTCTATGTTACAACCCCAGACCAAGCTCACTGCTGTCAGTCAGTGTTGATTGATAGTGACCCTATGGGACAGAATAGAATCTCCTCTATGGATCTCTAAAGCACTAGAAAGCCAGCTCATTCTCACTCAGATAGGTTGGTGCTTTCAAACAACTGACCTTGCAGTTAGTAGTCCAATATGTAACTCACCTTCCACCAGGTCTCCTTGTCTATAATATTGGGTGTGGTAGACACCAAGAGACCTGCCATATACACTCGAGTATAGGCCGACACGACTATCAGCCAAGGCACCTAATTTTACCACAAAACTGAAATAAAACTGTTCTGGATTTATTATTATATTTGTATGTCTATCTAGATAAGATAGGTGGGATATATAATTCAGAGATGAAAAGAACGGGACCAATGGTTCCGGAGGGATATGGGAGAAGGGGAAGTGGGAGAAAGGAAGGGGGTGGGGGGAACCAACCAAGGGACAAGGGAACAATAGGTGAGTTAAAATCAACGGATAGAAGGTCATAGGATGCCTAGCATGACTTAATCAAGGGCAATGTAGCAGCAAGGAATTACTAAACCTGAATGAAGGTCAAACATGATGGTGAGTCAAGAGTAAAGTAAAAAAAAATAGAGGAAAGAACCAGGAGGCAAAGGACATTTATAGAGGCTTAAATACAGGCATGTACATATGTAAATATACATATAATGGGAGGGGAATAGAATTATTTACTCATATTTATATGTTAAGAATTAAGGTGGCAGATGGACATTGGGCTTCAACTCAAGTACTCCCTCAACACAAGGACACTTTCTTCTAACAATCTGGCATTCTATGATGCTCACCTTCCCAACACTATCACTGAAGACAAAATGAGTGCATAAGCAAATGTGGAAGAAAGCTGATGGTGCCTGGCTATCAAAAGATACAGCGTCTGGAGTCTTAAAGGCTTGAAGGTAAACAAGCGACCATCTAGCTCAGAAGGAACAAAGCCCACATGAAAGAAGCACACCAGTCTGTGTGATCATGAGGTGTCGATGGGATCGGGTATCAGGCCGAGAACAAAATCATACCCAATGTGAATGGGGGGGGCGGGGATGGAGTGGACACCCAATGCCCATCTGTAGACAATTGAACATCCACTCGCAGAGGGGTCACAGGGAAGAGATGAGCCAGTCAGGGAACACTATAGCACTGATGAAACACACAACTTTCCCCTAGCTCTTTGGTTCTTCCTTAATCCCACTACCATGACCTCAATTCTACATTATAAATCGGATTAGATCAGAGCATGCACACTGCTACAGACAGAGCCCGTAACACAGGGAATCCAGGATAGATAAACCCCTCAGGGCTAACAATGAGAGTAGAGAAACCAGGAGGATTAGGGGAGGGTGAAGGAGAATAGGGGAAATGATCACAAGGATCAACTAGAATGCGCACCCCCCAGGGGGACAAATAACAGAAAAGGGGGTGAGGAGCGATGGAGGATAATATAAGATATGGAAATAATAATCTATAATAATTTATCAACCGTTCATGTTAGAAGATGGGTGGGTGGGGGAGGGAGGAGGAAGAAATAGAGAGCTGATATCAAGAGTTCAAGTGGGAAAAGAATGCTTTGAAAATGATGATGGCAACAAATGTGCTTGACACACTGGAGGAATGTATGGATTGTGATAAGCGTTGTAAAAGCCCCCAATAAATGTATTTGAGGGGAAAAAAGGTGCTGAAAAACTCGGCTTATACACGAGTATATATGGTATATACTAATGGGCTTAGTTCAAAGTAAAAGTTTCATACATGCTGTGAGATAGGTATGCTTAGAGTTCTCCTACATGTTAGATTAAAACAACTCTTTTTTGCCAACATGTTTCCTGTCTCGGTTGTTTTGAGCAGATACTGCTTATAGATTATTATATGTGTTTCATTGGATGCCCAAGTCTCTGCATAAAAGTTCTTCATGGATCACACAACTGGTCTGTGCCTTCGACTCTCCTCTGGGCTAGAGTACCAGTTTCAATCGAGACAGCCATCACTCGCTAGAGCCCTGCTCCTACTCTGGGAGGCTCTGCATGGTGCCAAAGCTGGAAGGCATGGCTGCCAAACAGAAGATTGGCAGTTTGAACTCTACCGGAAGAAAGGCTGAGAGGTCTGTTTAGAAAGATCACATGCCATTGGAGCTCCGTAGAACGCAGGTGTCTGCTGAAGCACAAGGGGTCACCAGGAATTCAAATAACAGCTAAAAACCAAAACAAAATTATGTTGTTTATTTGTTACTGCCCTACTGCTGCATGAATACATTTTAACTGAAAACAAAAAAAACTTCTACCCCAAAAGAGAGTTTCTCTCCCCACACCAAATATGCTGCAATTCAAACAGGAATTTCTATTGAGTATTTTCCCCTCTCTCCTATTTCTCAAGCATGCACGTTTTCGCTTGCTTATCTGTTTGTGTCTGAAATCAAGTCTCAGAAACTCTTTAAGGACCACGCAGGGGAGGCCCTGTGGAGGAGGTCATATCTAGCTTCGGTGTCATGGTACCTCATGGGAATGCAAATCCCCTCTCATCTAGGCTCAGGGTAGGCTTCTGAGCATTTGTCAGTCACTGTCATCGGCATTTGTACTCACCTGTTTCTTTCCCTCATGATCCCATGACCATGTTTTAGTTAATGACCAATGGATGAAGAAGCACTAAATGCTACACTAGATTCCACATGCTTATGATGCCTTCAAAATGGCAGGAAAACTCACCTTATGAAAATTTCCTAAGCAGCTTATTCATTGTCGTGAGGTGCTATGGAGTCAATAGCAGTTTTTGGCAATCCCACCAGACAGGGTAGAACTGTCCCAAAGAATTTCCTTACAGGACCAGATCATCAGGTGGGTTGGAACCATCGACCTTCCTATTAGCAGCAGAGAGATTTACCTTTGTGCCTCCAGGCCTCCTTGGACAACTTCCATTTCTCTTAAACTTTACCTAACAATGGCCATTCCTGAGGGTAGTGCTTGTTCCTTAGCTAGGCCTATGCTTACGTAGGTCAAACTCTCAAAACTCAGATGAAGGTCTAAAACTCAGGTGCAGCCACATCTTCCCTCCTTTCCATCCCCCAACTTCTCCAAGAGCAAGACCACTAGCCTTATGGATAGGTCCCTGGACATTCAATGAGCTGCATGTGTAGCATGTGAGAGGTCCTGTGTCTTATGGGAGGGGTAGGTGTTTCATAACACAATTTTCAGCAAATAGAACAAGAAATACCTAAACTGTATGTTCTCCCATTTCACGGTGGCAGCATGTGGAGCAATGGCCATGAGAAGTTCAGACATCTTTCAACACAATTTTTCTCAAGGCTTCTGTCGTACTTTGTGAAACAGGATGCTTCAAAGGTTATCCCAAGGTTACAGCTCTCTCCTTTACTTGTTCCAGATAAACAAGAGGGTTATGTCCTTTACACTTGACACTGACTCAAACTTCTTATGATCTCTCTCACTCTCTCTCTCTCATTCTCTCAGCAAAGGAAGGGAGATCAGCCACAGAGGGAAAATGAAGTTACAATCTGAGCTCTTCAAGCCCAGCCCAACTTTGTGGGGAGGTCAGAGTGAACATTATCCACTAGAAAGTCTTGCATTGAATTAAAACAGCCAAGTCTTGACACATGTCATATTCAGTCATTAGCACAGGCTTCCAAGAGAGGAAAGGAAGGTCCTTAGGGACCTGCAGATGGGATAGACCCTGCTGGAGCTGACACCTAAGACCTGTGTGCTGGCCACACTCTGGGCACACAGGTCTGAGCAGCACAACAGTCCATGAACTGAGATGTGAGTGACACGGGTCCCCACCCACGCATCCATTCATATTTACATTCGCATCTCAATAACATTAAGGAAGGAAGTCCCCCAGGAGTTTAATACTCCCTGTTCTTAAGTAGATGTTCAGTGGAATATTAGTGCTAAATATTGTTGTTGCCACCGCCATTGAAATTAGCCTTCAGATGACAATACATTCCTTGTTCCCATCTCCAAGGAGACTTCATGGCACAGTGGATTAATTGTTGACCTGGTAACAAAAAAGCCAGTGGTTCAAACCCACAGGTTCTCTGAGGGAGAAAGATGAGGCTATTAGCTTCTGTAAAGATTCTACAGATGCCTAACTCAGTGTCACCGAGTCAAGGCTGACTCATCCCCCTGAGGGTTTCAGACAGTTCCTGTTTACCGGAGTAGAAAACCCAGTCTTCCTACCTCAGAGCTGGGGGTGGTTTCAAACTGCCAACTATGCAGATTGCAGCCCAACACATAAACACACCACCACCAGGGCTCCCTACAGATGCCTAGGAACACTTCCATTCTGCCCTGAGGGTCACTGTGAGTTGTAATCAACTTGCTGGTAATGTGGTCTTCTTTTCTGCCATGCATTGCATAATACCTCTGTTGCCACCTCTGCGGACCTCATTGGCTTACCTGGTGGTTTGACCCAGAAGTTTTTCCCAAGGGTCCTGCGTGCTTCATCACCAGGGTGTCATGCACCGAGACATGTCTAGTGACCAAAAGCACAGCCTCATGAGAGATGCTTTAAGTAGTTGAGGGGTGCCCCGAAGGAGCTGATAACTAGTGATGGTGTGTTTATAGCAGGTCCCACAGCTGGGCAGCAAATTCTCTCTTGAGTGAAGCTAGATAAGGCTGCTTGATATCATATTTATCCAACCCTGTAAGGACCCTGAATAGTGAAAACTCTTTGTCTTCAGATATTAGCCAGCAGATTGGTGTTTTAAACAAAGAAGAAGAAGAACAGAAAAAGCACCACAGGAGAAGGGCCCGGTGATGTGCTCTCAAAGATTCTAGCTAAGAAATTCCTTAGGAAGTAGTGCTACACTTTAACATGAGTCAGAGTCAACACAGTGGCAATGGATGGGGTAAATTTTATACCTACAGTTCCTCTCTCAAAACCAGGACATTGGACATATATAATTGGCTTGAGTTTTGCCTCCTGGGAAAGTCAGGCATTTACAAGACACAGATACTAGCTAATACTTTCCTTTGTGAGATTAGCATAAGTGACTCCATCTTACTCCATCCTAGTGTACTTGAATGTAGCGTACACGTTCTCTGTAGTCTGGGGTGAAGCGCTGTGACCCACCCGCTGCAAGTTGTCTGACCACACGTCCACCAGCTCAGCCACTTCCTCCATTCCTCAGAGGTATCTTTACTGCCAGGGTTGAGCTTCTTCGGACAGAAGAGCATCAGCTGTGTTCTAATTGTGGTTTCTGCAGCTTCCTTAAACTCTCCAAGGTTCTGCTTTGTTTAAATGGATTGATGGATGTTAATGGTACCTGTCTCCTACGGAATTTTGAGTGAGTGGCAATCAGTAGGCAAATAATAAATTCAAGTAACTCCTTTCTTTATATGGTTTACTTAAGAGTGTAAATCATCTTTAGATATCATCAGTTTAGCAATCAACCACAACATCAATCAATTAGTCAAACTAGCTAGCTAGCTGTTCCTTTTCCTGAGATCCCAAGACATCTGACCCCATCTGACTCTCATTGACTCTGCTCCTGTCTGCCAGGGTCAAACTAACTTGGATCCATGATGAAAAGTCTTCCCTTACCCTGCACACCAGACTCTTTCTGCCTGGTTTCATCCAGACACCTGTGTCAGGTTACAGGAATCGTTTGCTTTTGTTTATTTCATTGTTGTTTTCTCTGAGAGAGCCTGCTGGTTCTCCCACTCTCTGCTCCTGAGAAAAACATATGAAATGCTTGACCTCTCAAGAGAAGAAATATAGACCAAAG
>NW_022103896.1:5092809-5099071 GCF_000313985.2 Echinops telfairi
TTCCCGAACTGCTGTGAATCAGAACCGGCATGCTGACAACAGCAGCACAGGAAAGCAGCCAGGTGGCCCTTTCCATCCCTCCATCACCCCTGTGTTACTGAAGGCAGAGAAGTAGCCAGTGGAGACATTTAGTCCCATTTGTGGTTCTACTGCTCTTCCTCAAGCTCTGAGTGCAAGAAACTCTGCTTCTGTATCATGGCGATTTACCACCACCCTCCAGTTAATGAAGGTTCTTGGCACTTAAGTTGGCATGACTCAAGATAGATGTTGTATCAATGAGAGGTAGATGAACAGCTATGGATAAATGGCTATGAGTGGATGGTGGTCCATTGGAATTCTATTTGTTAAAATAATATTTGACCGATGGAGTTGTAATCAATATAAGCTCCTTGGGGCACCAGATATAGAAGGGTTCCTCTTTGAATTAATATATTGTAAAAGAGGACCGAGGAGGTTTATTTATTTAGGTCACTAACTCATGGGGCGACATGCCCATTGAAGGGTAAAATGACAAAGCCAGTTGTTAGAGTTGATTTTTAAGAGAGAAACACAGAGTTTCCTTCTCACCCGCAGTTTTAAAAGATAATAATTCAGGGATGGAGCAGATGACTATTGATCATGGAGGGCAGGTGCAGAACTAAGCTTGTTCAAGGCTATCAAAACCAGGGAGAGCAGTTAAAAGACAACACATTAGTGTGGAAAATTCAACCATGGCCTAATATATAGCTATATATGTATCCATACATAAAGGAATCAGAGATTATTATTCAGTTAAAAGTATTTTTAATCTCAGTATAGTTTACAATTACTTATGGGGTGGGGGTGGGGGATTTAAATCCTTAGCCAAACTAACCTAAATCTATTATTCTCATCTTGTTCTCTGACCAGCTCCTATACTTTCATACATTTGCTCAGTAAACCGGTGGTCTTCCGGGTCTTTGCTCAGCTGCTAACCTAAAACCTGGTTGTTTGCACACATTCAGGAGTGCCATGGAAGAAAGGTCTGGCCACCTGCTTCTGTGGAAATGGAAATGGAGCACAGTTCTACTCTGCAGACACAGCATTGGGATGGACTTGATGTCAACCCATTTGCTTGTTTCACCACAGATAGAGCTTTCTACTTGTGTTGTGGAGATCTGGATCCGTTGTTCTGCATGCCTCGCCTATTGTTTTACAGTGTTGGTTTGTCTTTATCCTTTTGATGGAAGACTCCAAACTCCTCAAAATCAGGAAGGGTATCTAACTGCATCCACCCCCGGGCAGCTTCTATAGGGGCAGACTGAAAAAGACACTGGGCAGTTAAGTATCTGATGACTAGCTGAGACCATATGGGCTGCTCTGAAGATAATACAATGCACACATTAGCTGAAAAAATATTTGTGATCCTAATGTCCTTATACTGGGCAAATGGTCTCATGATGAAGGGTCCCTGTCACTCCACCTTCTTTCCAATATTGCTACCATAGTACAGTTCCAGTAAGAAATAGCTTGCTAATGTCAGAGCTGGAGCCTCATAGTGCAGAAGGTTCTGAGTTGGGCTGATAACCACAGGCTCGGCAGTTCTAAACCACCAGCTACTCTGGCAGAAGGGTGAGTCTTCCTAAGGTCCTGGAAATGCATGGGGGCAGTTGTACTCTGTCCTATAAGGTGGAGGTGAGTCTACTTGATGTAGTGAGTGAATGAGATAATGTCAGAGTGGATATGGTTCATTTTGATATCGAATTTCATTTTGCCAAACAACAGTAAAACTGATCAAGTTTTCATGTGTTTCATTAAAAAAATATAACACAGACACAGAAAAGAGCTTGAGAACAACTGTATAGTTAAGTGGATAATTATGAGGAGAATGGACAGGGCGTACATTGTTGATTGGACGGAAATCGGCAGCCTTCTGAGATAGTGGCTCCTTGACACCCTGCTAACCTAGAACTGCACCCACCTCTGGGGGAAAACCAAGCAGCCAAACAACAGGGAGGCCTACCAAGTGAACCTCCACTGCTGCGAAGATCTCCTCAGACTAACCAGCCACCCAAGATCAAGAGGCAGCATTCGCCCAGACACAGAGAGAGGGGACAGGAAGTAGTAGAAAAGAGGAAGGATGGAAACCAGAGCACAGGCAGGAAGTCGGAAGAGGGCTCTTCTATGCAAAGGATTGCAACTCATGACAGGAAACAAATGTGTGTGGGAATTTTTGATCAGAAAACTAATTTACTCAGAGAACATTATTCAACCCACAATATTCATAATGGAACACTTTATGATATGTTAAGTATACCTCAATAATACCCTCCGAAAAGAAAACAAAACGAAAACCAGCACGCACTTGGATGAAAGGAAATTTGAAGTATGGACACAATAGCCCCTGAGAGCAACATCGTATGCTTCTTTTACCTCGGTAAAAAAAAAAGCATAAACAAAAAATATAAAATGGAAGTACATTGTGAGGACCCAGAATCCCTTTTCTATCTCCTTTAAAAATATTTCAGTTGTGACTTGGGTGAAAGTTTAGAGTCGACCCTCAGATTTATGTTCAGCAAGTCACACACGTGTGTTTGGTCTCGTTCAGTTGTACTCCCCTCAATGTCCTCTCTTCTCGAACGCAACTCTTCCTCCTCCCTGTCTGTAACTAGAGCTGTAATTATATCTATAGTAGTACCTACATCTATGTATGGAGATGTATTAAATAAATAGAATATATAGATATGTGCAAATATACATACACACATGGGATCTATACATAAACACAAGACAATGATTTTGTGAATGTGCATGTGTGTGTGTGTGTGTGTATATATACAAACTTTCATAAATGTAATTTTCCTGGTGAGCATTTTCACAAAGATACACCATTTAAGCAATATTTACATGAGCACTTTAATGCCTTATAAACTGCTCAGACCCGAGTTCAATGTAGACCTGCCCCACAGGATTTCCCACGCTGGGATTTTCACAGAAGTAGATCACCACAACTTCCTTCCATGGAGGAGCAGGTGAGTTTGAACCAATGACCTTTGGTCATAGAGACACGAGGTATCACAGAGCTGAACACTGCACAGGCCCTGCAGCATTCTTACAATCCTTACTGTCCTTGATCACCTAGTGCCTGGAGGCACGTTTGGCTCTTTCAGTAATTTAAAATTGACTGAATTAAAATTGAAAATATTTAAAGGACAATGGTGACCTCATTTGTTTGTTAAAAAACATTGGTTCCGAAATAATTTTTAAATTGTTGACTCTTCCATGTCAAAATATCCCTAACCCCTGATCTGGTACAACCCACTGCATCTATCTTTTCTAATGTTACCTTACATTCCTCTGCATCGACGAGGGTGGCCTCCTCCAGGGACTGGACTCTCCTGATAACAGGTCCAAAGTACATGACACAGAGTCTTCCAATCCTCATTTCTAAGGAGTATCCTGGCTGTATTTCTTCAAAGATAGATGTGTTCATTTTTCTGGCATTCCATATTATAGTCAGTATTCTTCACCAACGTCATAATTCAAACTCATCATTTCTTCATCAGTCCTCTTTATTTGTTGTGCAGGTTTGCATGTATCTGAGGTGATTACAAATAACATGACTTACAAACCTCCCAGTGTCTTCCCCTGCCACATCATTCTCCCCCCAAACTCCCACTTATTGCCTTTCCCCTTGCAAGAGTTCAAAGTAACAGAGGAAAATACTGTTACATGTACAATCTTCCCAAATGTGATGTATAAAAAGATGCATGGGTAGACAAGCAAGATGAACAGAAGTGGGAGGGATAAGCACACAACCATGAATATGTATTTGCCTATATCTATGCATACGAAAAGTCTCAACACTGGACCAGTACGTAACATCATTGTAAAGGAGAATAGATGGAAGCTGTCAAGAATTTAGTCGTGCTTAGGTTCACAATCAATGCTCATGGAAGCACAAGTCAAGAGATCAAACAATGCATTGCATCGGGTAAATCTGCTGCACAATACCTGTTTAAAGTTTGAGAGACTAAGGTGTGTGCCTGACCCAGGCCAGGATATTTTCAATCGACTCTTTTGCATATGAAAGTTTAGCATTGAAGGAGGATGGCTGAAGGAAAATTTGTGCATTTGGCTTATGGTGCTGGCGAAGAATCTTGAAAGTACCACGGATTGCCAAAAGAACAAACGGTTCTGTCTTGAAAGCCTAGCCAGAATGTGCCTTAGAAGCAAGGGTGGCAAGACATGGTCTCATATGGACTTTGGACATGTTAGGATAGACCAGTCTCTGGAGAAAGACATAATACTTGGTATAATCGAGGGGCCGTGAAAGAGGGAGGCCTTCAGCAAGATGGCTTGACACAGTGGCTGCATTCATGGGCTCAAACACAAACAACTGTGAGGATGACACAGGACGGCGCAGTGTTTCGTTTGGTTGCTATGCATCAGAACTGACTTGATGGCGCCTAACCACAGGAACCATGGATGTGGTGGAGCACAGAGAGGGGAAAGTCATGGAGATGTCTTAGACATAACCAAACAACTTGAGGGAAGGAGGCACTGGGTCTAGGGGCTCAGGACTATGGGCTCCAGGCACACCAACGTCTATTGGCACAAGAAAGAGTTTTAGCAATGCATGGAGGCCTTCCAAGGTGCAGCTACTGGTCTGTACACATCTGGAGGGAAGCAGAGTGATGAAAATTAAAAGACACCAGGAAACGAATAGTCCAGTGGACTCACTGACCATGGAAATATCACTCTGCTCAACTCTGAGACAAGAACTAGCTGCAGCCCAGCTGCTGCTCCCAAGTACTCTGAAAGGAATCACATTAGAAGATGTTGGATAGGATGGGAGAAAGCTGGGACACAACTCAAAATCATAAGAAGACCGGGCTATGTGTTGGATGGAGACTGGTGGAATCCCAAGACTGTGGTCCTTCGTCATAATTCAGTTCTAGAACAGAACTCATTCCCATAACTCAGTTCTCAGTTCAGCAATGGACATGCCTGTAAGTGGTAGAATAGCATTAGTCAGGTACATGCACCTTAGAAGAATTAACCATTCACGATAAAAATGACGGCGGTTGGCCAAAGACAATGTTCAGACGGGTTAGGAAAAACACAATAGAATGTAAACAGGAAAAGCAGGAAGTAAACAGGATAATTGATAGTACAAGGGGGAGATGGCAATAAATGAGATAAAACAAAATATGTCTGCGTTATTGACTATAAAATTATCATCTACTCCATAAGCTTTCACGCAAACCAGATACACAAAAAAAGTTAAAATTAAAAAGAACATGACTTGCATCAGGCACATATTCATCTTCAAAGAGATATATTTCCTTTTTAATGCTTAAAGAAATCTTTCGCAACACATTTGCCTAATGAAATATTTCATTTGATTTCCTGATTACTGATTCCATGGGTGTTGATTGTGAATCCAAATAAAATTAAGTCTTAGATAATTTCACACATTTTTCTGTTTACATAATGTTGATTATTGGCCCAGATGTGAGGATTTTCGTGTTCTTTATACTGAGGTGTAAGCCCATCCTGCATACTTTATTATGATTTTAAAAAATCTCCATCAGCAAGTGTTTCAAGTCCTCTTCATTTCCAGCTGCCAAGGTTGGAACTTGTGTGCATTGCAGGTTGTTGGAGAACCATCCTCTCATTCCGATGCCTCCTTCTTCTTCGTCTAGTCCAGCACCATGGATGGTATGCTCCGTATACATATTGAATAAGGATGATGGGAGGCTACAGCACTGAAACACCTTTTCTAACTTGAAATCATGCAGTTTCCTCTTGTTCTGCCTGAACAATAACCCCTTAACCTAGGCAAAGGATCCACCTGAAAACCATTCATTGAAAATGTTCCATTCTTTTCAATGTCATCTATGCTATGTTATGATACACACAGCTGAATGCATTCATATAATTAATAAAAACGGGAAAACTCTGTTGTGGCATTGTCTAATTTCAGGCTCTCTCGAGCTACGGCAGAACCACACTGCCCTAATTATATTCGTTTTGAGGAAACTTTTCTAATTTATATTAATCAATGTTTTAAGATTATCCAGGAAAAAAATAAAGTTTGCTCCTAGGAAACATGACTGCGTGGCTTGAGAACCCACCCAGCCCACCCTTACACAGTCCCTCTCTTCATTCACTGAGCAGAGCTCGGGTGCTCTGAGGCTTTCTTCTCTTGCATTGCTATTCTCGATCAACACGAGAAAGACCTCTCCAGGCTCTTCAATGGCCCATGGCCACAATCTAAGTAACATAAGCTCGTAATAAA
>NW_022103896.1:5099341-5101805 GCF_000313985.2 Echinops telfairi
ATATTATCCTTGTGTATTTATTTCCTGAAGTTTTCCATTTTATATACCTTTTAAATGAATCGGTGTAAGTGGTTTTTAAAATACCATTTCTACAATGTCTCCATTATGCCTTTGGCATTTGAATTGTTTAAATATGAGAACACCATTTACACTGTTTCATTGCATCCCTCAATGGGCAGAAACAAAAAAAAGCATTGAGTAGAGAATGAATGTCGGTTCCCACCATAACATGACCCTGCAGGTCATTTTACTAATGTTTTCTTCTGACCATCTCAGAAATCTTTCAAAGTAAAATCTACATTCACCCTAATGAAAGGTGGATCTCATTTGCAAGGGAAAGTCACCCATTGACTGTGGACCTATCTGATAAGCTCACTGTGTGAAAAGGTCTCTCACTTAGGAAACTGTGCTGGATAGAGTGTCAGGGCCCTGGGCAGTGCAAACTCCTGGCACTCAATTAATAACCTGAGGGTTGGTGGTTTGAACCTACCCGCTGGCATCCTGGGAAAATGTCTTCCATAAGGAGTACAGCCTGTAAACCCTGTGGAAAAGTTCTACTGGATTCTACTTGGTGGCCATGAGTCAGAGTCCACTCGCCAGCAATGGGCTGGCTTTATTTTATTTACCGGGTGAAGCCGTCACTTGCACCGACACTTATGGCACAGCCACTGCCGCCTATCCTGTTAGCACTTCTCCCTCTTTGGGGAGTATGCTAGGTGACCCTCCTGAACGGTTCTTCCTGGGGAGAGCTGAGACTGACATTGAGCCATGCTTCAAGTGAGCATCAGTGGCTCAACTCTTTAGAGTTTTCTTCCGGGCTCGGGAACTCGCCCAGGCTCTGCCTTGCCTCAGAGCCATCTTCCACGCAACCAGCTCACTGGGCTCAGGGCTTGCCAAAACTTTCATGGTTGGTCCTGTCGCTTCTCTCTGTGCTCTGCTGCTCCCCTGGATCTGATGAGTGCGATCCAAGTACCACCTTCTTATGCGGCTGCCCAGGTCTGTACCCTCTAGCACAAGAGATTTACAGGCACATTCTGGATGCTTAGGAATTATTTTTTGGAAGAATGATAGAATGAATGGACACCCTGCAAAGATCACAACTCCCGCCGTGTATTGGCCCTACAGTGCAGATTTGGGAACTCAGCGGGAAGCTGATCTTGATGTTGGCTGTAAGTTTTATTCTTCAGGCCAGTTGTGCTAGCAATGAATCAGACACAGCGATGGAAGGCTGGTCTGTTTCCAGGGCACATCTCACAAATGACCCAAAACCTGAACAGGAGAATTAACTTGTATTCTGAAATATCAATAACAAAGGGTTAGACATGAAGTTCTTAAAAAGGATATGATCCATTATGGCCAGAGTACTGGTTACATGTATATAATGCACTAACAGTGGTGGCCATCATTTTAGGGTAAATCTCCTTCAAATGCATGAACATTTTTTCTTTATGTGGAGAATGATAATTCAGAGATATTAGTGTCAGAATTTATTAACCTCACAGAACTATGTAACATCTGATCTAGGGCAAAGCATTTCCACAACTGACTTCTTTTTCCTGAATTTATATTGGATAGGTTTTCACAATTATCTTAAATGTATATCTTTCACGTTTTACTTAAAAAATAATAACTCAGAAGGCTTTTATCTTGTTCTCAAGTAAGAAAACACATCCTTCTAGCCACACTCTCCCTGAAATAGCATGAAGGATGGCAGACCATTCTCTAACCCAAAGTGCAATTACAGAGAAAGAAGCTTAGTAATGGTTGGTTTCAGACACTCTAGATGTGAACCCCAAATCACCCATGTCTTTAGGACTAGAGCTATGTATTTCCTTTCTCGGAGTCTTGACTCTGTGAGGTGGTTGTAGTATTGCTTCCCTTGCAGGGTATGTGAGGGTTAACTTGAATGAAACCACGTTCAAGCCTGGCCTGGCACTCAAGGTATGTACTTGCTACATGCATGTGACAAAGACAAGAGGCACAAATTCACAGAGACACTGATGTCCACACTGATGCCAAATGAAGTGCTCTGTGGCCAGGGCTGTGTGGGGCATGCATTACTTTTGGTTCTAGCCAGCGGGACCATTTGCTCAGTTCAACATACAGACATATATTGAACTTGACCAGGCAGCAGTTTCTCTTCTTGGCAGTGGAAATTGGAAAATTGAATTTTCCTCTGCATTCTAACCTAATTCAGAATTTATTTTCTATTTGGATCCTTTATATAATTATTGCCATCATCGTTATTTAGCAACTTTTGCTTAATCTATTAATGAGAAATGGACATTCCCAGTGCCAGTACTCCAGAAGGTCTATTAAGGATGATTATTGCTAGAAGCGTGGCGGGCTGGGGCAATGAGTCAACAAGGGAAAGTGTAGTATAGGCATGTTGAGAGGAGGGAGGAGCAGGGCAGAGTTTTCAAACTATTCCCTCATCCCTTTGTTGGGAAGGCAAAGAAACACC
>NW_022103896.1:5103672-5109037 GCF_000313985.2 Echinops telfairi
TAGTTATTACTCATTATCCAGCTTTCCAGTGCATAGGAAGTGATTGCCAATGCCATGACGTGAGTCGGGCACATCTTAGTCCTCAAAGCCGCATCTTTGCTCTTTGGCACTTTAAAAAGCTGTTATGCAACAGATTTTCCCAATGCAATCAATATATGTCATCTGATTTCTTTTTTTAAATTTATATTTAATTAGGAGTTAATACACATATCATATAATTCCATAGCTCAATTACATCAATTGCTACCACCATCAGTTTCCAAAACTTCTTTGATTTCCTGATTGCTGTGTCCATGAGTGTTGGTTATGCATGCAAGTAAAATGAAATCTTTGACAGTTTCAAACATTTTACCGTTTATTAAATGTAGTTTACTGGTCCCATTGTCAACATTTTTGTATTTTTATATCGAGTTGTAATCTATACGGAAGGGTTGGGGTCTACGCTCTTCATCAGCAAGTGCTTCAAGTCCTCTTCATTTTCAGTAAGCAAGGTTATGTCATCTGCTTAACAAAGGTTATGAAAGAGCATCCCTCCAATCCTGATTCTTCAAATAATCCAACTTCATATAGTTCTTCATTTATTCTGGCCTCTCAAGTTATTTTCTCAGTATACAGATTGATTACGTATGGTGGATGACTATAACCCCGGTACACAGATTTCTTGGTTATGGAATTTGAAGTGCTATTTCTTGATCTGTGTACAGGTTTCATATGAGGACAATTAAGCATTCTAGGGTTATTTTTCTACAGCACATGATTTGATAGCTTGTTATGATACACTCATAGCCAATGAAGCATAATTAAACATCTGTCTTATATCCACTATTCTCAGTCAAAATCCACCTGACATGAGAAACGATACCCCTTTTGTAACATCCTCTTCTGAATCAGGTTTCATTTTCTGGTAGCTACCTAATGCACTCAATATCAATTTTTGTTATCTTCAGCAAGGGTTCCTTACAAGTGACACTGTTCAGTAAGTTCTGCATTGTGTTGGGGCATCGTTCTTTGAAATGGTATCAAATACGGATCTTTTCCAGTCATTTGTCTTCTAAATTTTTGGCATAGACTAGTGAGTGCTTCCAGTGCTGCTTACCTTTGTTGAAACGTGTCCGTTGGTATCCCTTAAATTCCTGGAATCTTGGTATTCGATGCTTTCTTACAGCTTGGAAATATTCCTTCATCTTCAGTCGTCCTTGAATCTTGATTGTGTATTCATTCATTTCAGACTTTAAAAAGTTCACAGATATGTTTCAATCACTGGTTTTACTAGTTGGTGTGCAAATTTTAATCATAGTTGTATTACTTGATCTTTCTTAAAGGTGTATAGATATTATCTTATTGCAGACAGCAGTGTACATCAAGAGAGATTTGAAATGTTCTTCTTAATGGAGAATGTGACACCATTTCTCTTGAATTTGTCCCTTTCACAATCGTAAACTAAATGAAGGTCAGTTCAAAATGACTAACTCCAGTCCATTTCCATTCGCATGTGCCTAGGAATTCATCTTTACATGTTCCACTTCTCTTTTTGATGACTCTTCTTTTCCTTAGATCCAAAATTTCAACGGCCCACATTCTGATTATGAATGGACCTTTACAGTTAGTTTTCTCATTTTGAGTCATGCCCCATCAGCAGGTGGAGGTCTCAAAAGTGTCACTTAAGTGTCATCATTGCTTTGAGGAGGCCGCTCTTCTGCAACCAGATTTTGAATGCCTAGCAACCTGGGGGGCTTAACATCTACCATGTATCACATAATGTTTCACTGCTATTGAAGTATTTGTTCAATGCAAATTCCTCAGAAGTGGACGGCCTCTTTCTTTGACATAATCTAATTTTGGTCCAGAAGCTCCACAGAACCCTGGATAATCCTACTTGCACGTGAAGTATCAGTGGCATATCTTTCAACATCATGGTCACATACAGGCCATCACTGTACAAACTGAGAGAGAGGTGGTGACATCTATTCCTAAGAACAAGAAATTGACTCCCGCTCCTTGGCTTGGGGCTAGCAACTTGAAACATTTAGCTAAGCTGCTTCCATGTTGTCTTATTAGCAGTCAATTCTCTACTCACCGTGCAGCTCAGTGATAGACACCTTTTTATTTCTTTATTTATTACACTTTTAGTGGCACATAATCCACATATACCCTGTTATGATTTAGTTCTACATGGAATAAGTAGGTACATAAGTCTCTAAATTTAGAAGCTGTATACAGAAGCATTATTTCTTTTGTTCTAACCATAAAGATGCCTGCTCCAGTAACATTATTAATGATAAAGCTTGATATTTGCAGTTTGGTTTGATATTCTTTCTTTCTAACTTGGTTCAGAATCTGGATTTGGGAAATAAGGAGAATCACATACTACATTGAAAGACATATTAATCCCTTAAACCCGGATTGTCTGGAACGACAATACGTAGGTTAGTTAAGGGGGCTGTAATGGAAGTATAATTACTGCTATCTTATGAAAATTCAATATTTAGAATCTATTCTCCCTGATGAGTAATTTGGATGCTGAGATTATGGGAAAAGTCACAATTAAAATGGAAAAGGAGGTGAAATTCTTGAGGCTGTCTTTCCATTTGGTAAGTTTTCTGAAATAGTTTAATTGGCATGATATTCACATATCATACATTTCCATAGTTCAATCATAAAAATATTCTTGTACAATTACGACATCCATTTTAAGACATTTTACTTTTTCTTGTAGTCATTGTTAGCTCCCCATTTCTCCCAGCATCCCCTGCTCTGCCCCTAAATAATTATTAATCCAATTACTATCCATATAGATTTAACTGTCATAGATTACATACATAGAAAACATATGCAAGAAAGACACGAAACCACCACCACAATGACGAAATAAAAGAGAAAAACATCTTCAATCAAAAAGAAAGCAGAGTATGTGAAAAACTGAAAGAAGTTTACAATGATTCAAAGGGGGGGATCAACAGAAAAGGTGTTACATCTTCACCAAACTACGCCTGCCATTTATAAGGTCGGTACTTATTGGTCCACTTGTGAGGATACCTGTCTTCTTTACCTTCAGTCATAATCCATGCAGAATGAAGAGAAGGTTGAGTGTTTCAAAGGGTCTTTTTTGGCTTGTAGACATAATCAATGCTCATGGAAGCCGCAGTCAAGAGATCAAAAGACGAGCTTTATTAGGCAAATGTGCACAGGACCTCTTTAGGGTATTAAAAAGCAAGGATTTTACTCTGAGGATGACCTGACCCAAGGCATTGCATTCTCAGTTGCTGAATGTACATGTGAAAGTTGGGCATTGAATAAAGAAGCCTGAAGAATTTGTGCATTTGAAGTATGGTTCTGTCGAGGAATATTGATAGTGTCACAGATTGTGCAGAAGACAAACCAATCTGTCTGGGAAGAAGTATCACCAGAGTGCTCCTTCGATGCAAGGATGGCAAAGCTTCCTCTTACATTCTTTGTACATGTTGTCAAGAGAGACCAGTCTCTGGAGAAGGAGATCATGCTTGGTCAACTGGAGGGCAGCTATAATGAAGAAGGTCCTCAACAAGTTGGTTTGACGTCATGGCGGCAGCAGTAAGCTCAGGTGTCACACCAATGGTGAGGATGGCTAGGACTGTATGGTGTTTCTTCTGCTGTGCACAAAGGTCGTTATGGGTCAGTACCAACATGATGGTACTCAATGACAACAACTACAACAACAGCTACCATAATTGGCACGACAGTGCTCTCCTTCTCATAACAAGGCTATTCACATCCCTGGACTGTGGTCACTGGAGCCTTAATCCACGTGGGGATGCTGCAAATAGATTTGGGGCACCCAGTATCTTCTATAGTCTGTAGTTTTTGAATGCTATGGTCTTTTGGTACTGATGAATATTAAAAGTACCATGGACTGCCAAAAATAAACAAATCTGTCTTCGAAGAAATGCAGCCAGGAAGCTGCTTAGAGTCAGAGGTGGTGAGACTGTGGGTCACCTACTTTGTACTTTTTATCAGGAAAGAACAATCCCTGCAGGAGGACATCCTGCTTCATAAAGTAAAGGGACAGCAAAATAAATAAACAGTTTAAAAAGAGGCAGGCCCTCCACAAGATGGATTGATACAATCCCTACGACATTGGACTCAAGCAAAAGAACAGTTGTGAGGCTGGCACAGGACTGGGCGGTGTTAGTGCTGGTAAGCATGGGGTGGCTCGGAGTCAGAACTAACTCAGTAGCACCTAAAAACAACAACAACCATGTTCTCCTTCAGATTCAACCAGGAGTACTGCTTCATAGGACATTTGACATGAAATGGCAACAATGGAGTGTTGTGATTGTATTTGGTATAAAAGTTATCAATAACTGTGCTGATGCCCACAGTATAAAGGCATATACTAAGAATATATTCATTAAGCAACATAACCGACTCATTTACAGAAATTGGTAGCTCGTATGAAGTATGTATTCATAAAAGTTAAAAAGAAGGGGGTCCTCCACCGATGAGATGTGGTTAACTAAATGAAACCGAATTTTATTAGTTGCTCACAGCAGAGTATCATCAAATGTGGTGCTTGAATGTGAGCCCCTCGATTAGAAGGCCCTCAGGATACAAGGTGACCTGACAATGACCTCAAGCCCAGCAGCGTTTGTGATGATGGTGTCAACTAGGCCGTGCCTCGTTGTTAGACATGAGCTCACCAAGAGTCAGAGCTGAGTTGACGACAACTAACCACAGCTATATGCAAACATTGTGTCCAAGAATGTCTAGGAATGAAGCTAAGAACGCCTGCACAGGTAGTTTGAGCAGACGCTTTTGCTAAGAAGTAGGAGTGGTGGCCCTAAACATGAGGAAGGACCAAGAATCAACATGAGGGTATTAGGGTTTTCTGATAAGGTCAGTGTGTGTGGGGTGGGGGTGCGGTGATGTTTCTATGCCACAGCGACCTCCTGAGGACTTAATAGAATTCTCCCCCAAAACCAAGGTCTTTGATCCATCAGCTCCAGTCCCCCTTGGTTGCAAGCTGCTCTTGAGCCACACTTCCAAGCTGCACACAATCCCAGTAGCATCCACAGTATCCAAGCTGCCTGGGAAAGAACATACACAAACGAGTGGTGCCTGAAGCAAGCAGCATGGTGTGAGCCCAGGCTTTGCAGGAACTGACCCCGGGCTACAGGGGGACTAGAGGTAGGTCTAAGGAGACTGGAGGCAGAGCATTAGAGGATTCCAAGATTGCCCACAAACAAGCAGCAGCAGTCTTCGACATGAGTGAAAAGTGTGAGAGATGGTGGTGAGGCTTTCATTTGTAAGGGTAGATGATTTATCAAAAAATAAAAATAAAGATTGTATTTGTACTGGAGCTTTTTATGAATCTCTCTCTCACCTCACT
>NW_022103896.1:5109403-5136832 GCF_000313985.2 Echinops telfairi
TTTCTCTGAAGGAGTGGTGCCGCTGACTGCACCACATTGCTTCAGAAGGATCCCTTCACTTAACTGTACTTCCGTTTCACCTTGAACGATTTTGGCAGAATCCCCAACCAATCCTTGCCTCTGCAAGGTTGGCTCTGTAATTCCCGGTCTAAGTAGAACATGAAACCACAGGACCTCCTGCTCTAAATGCAAGAAGACAATGCTGCTGAAGGTATTACCACAGAAAGCATTTTCCTCCCCTCGTGGCCTCTCTCAGGGCTTGTCATGATGTCTTTATTTGCTTTTATCAATGTAGGTAAGGGAAAAATGAAACCTTAAACAATTGTCATTAATTGTACTGTTTACCTCTCTATTGCAAAATCAGTTTAAAAGTAAATGTATGAGCAGTAGATCCATAACTGGGGTCCTTAATAACATACCATTTGCATGTTGTAGCTTGTTCCTGCATCTGTCTTTTACTTTCACCAGAGTGATATAGACACAGCTTCCAATGAAACTGACTGTGTTTATTTATTTTATTTCATGTCTTGTTATGTACACATTTTGCTGACACACTCTTCTTGGGGCTCAACGCTGAGGAAGAAAAGAGTAAAAGCAAAGGAAAAATCATTTGCCTCCTCATGCCCTTCTTCCCCCTTTTGAAATCATCATGTCCAGCTTAAGGATCAAAGGAAACAATAGGGCTCCTTGACTACTCAATGTTCTACCAATGTCATGCAAGTTCTTGCTCAAGCATGGCTTCCCAGCGCCATCACCAGCCACAGTCATGGCCATGGTCCACTTACTTGAACCTGCATCAGTCTTGAAAAGTCCTCAGCATTGTAGGAACACCAGGTGTCAGTGCTCAAGGAAAATTATGAGCAATATAAGTGACGGGGGTGGCAAGGAAGAGCTTAACTCTCTTTTTCATCCACATGTTCCCCTCTCCCATGGGACTTCACTTAGAAAAGACCAGTTCCAAGATTACCTGATCAGAATCTCAAGACAGAACGGAGGATTCAAGCAAGTACAGAGTCCTTCCGGGTGTGCAGCCCTGTGTGACCACACACACCAGACACCCATCAGTGTGGCCCTGCATTTGTGCTTAGTTGTCGTCAAGTCAGCCTGACTGGCAAACGCATGACTGAACACAATGAGGCCCAGGCCTGCAGCGTCATCCTATGATTGGTTATGGCTTGGACCATGGTAATGTATTGGGTTTTCACTCCCTGATTCTTGAAAGTAGACTGTCTGTCCTTTCACCCTAGTCAATTTCTTACCTGGAAGCTAAACTGAAACCAGCACACGCGCCTCCACTGGCCAACAAGCAATTGCTGCACATGAAACTGCACTTTCCAAGAATCCAACGTTGGTCTCCCCCATAAAAACCCAGACCATACTCACTACCATCAATTAAACTCTGACCCATAGAGACCTTACGTGGCGTTTCTGAGACTGTAAATCATATTTTCTCAAAGTAGGTGATAAAATTTCCTGGAGGGGCACTGGAATGATCCAGTGACTAGAAAAGCAGTTATACATACTTTATCCAACAGTGGACCTAAACATAGGAAAAATGGTGAGGCTAGCACAGGACTGAGCCAAGCTGTGTTCTGTTGTGCTTAAGGTGGCTTTGGGTCAAAGCCAACTCAGGCACCTAACAACAACAGCTGTATCCTGGATTACAGGCTTTCTATAGTGCAACATATTATCATTGCCAAGGAAGCCATTGATTTTCTTTCTTTTTTTTTACTGAAAAAGGGGCATGAGGTCAAATACAGTTGGGGACCTATGCTTAAAGCTTATAAAAACTGATGGGAACAGACAGTTTCATTTCTCCTGCAGAGGGTCTGGTAGAGTTCAACCACCTACTGTGTGGTTAATAGCTCAGTGAATGCATCCCCTAAGTCAGGGGCTCTCTCTTCTGCAGCCCATCCACTCTTCTTGGATATATGAGGTTGAAAAAGACGCTGTGTGGTGCCATGTTTTGGAAGTGAGTCTTGTTTCAGGGAAGAGGCAAAGATACAACTCAAGTGGCAAGGCTGGTTCCCTGCCCAGAATCTCCAAGGTTCAGTTGGACGGGACACAACCTGCAATGAGAGTACGGTTTGACCTGGGGTTACCCCCTGCAGTCGCTTCTTTGATGAGTGAAATGTTTCCCTCTGGTCTGATGAGTTAAACAGGACAGTTGCCTTGTTCCCCTTGTTTGTTTTCCATTTCTAAGTAATTGGTATTTAAGTAGCTACTTAAACTCCTCTCTGTCAAGTATTGACAGGAATTGGCAAAGCACATTAAGGAAGTCATCATTCTGCTAAATTTTCACAAAAGCTTTGCTCAATTTAGCACAGACCTCAGTTAACCTTATTGTGTGTTTACTTGTTCTGAGAATTCTGAGCACCAAGTGGGTTTGAGACCTCTAATGGAAGCACAGTCAGGCATACATCCTTTCCCTGTGCATCACCTGATTGCGCTGCCCAGATCCAGTGTGTTATACAAATAGAAGGTTTGCAGTAATCATGTGTCAAAGATTCAATTATCGCCACATTTCCAACCATAGGTGTTCCTTCACTTCCTGTTTCTGTGCCATGTTTTGGTCATTGTCACAAGGTGTCAAGCATCTTCATAGTGCTTTGGACCACTTCACAAACTACTGTGAAGTAGTGCTGTGCACACTTAATGATTTGATTCACTGCAAAACCAAGCCAGGCCAAAGCCAAACCTTTGCCACTGATTTTACGATGAAATTGTCTTTATTGCAATGGTCGGGAAATAAGCCTAGAAGACCCACAATATACAAAGAAGCTATCGACTTCTAAGCTTCCAACATCTTTTCAGTATAGTTGTATATTGTTTAACATCCATGCTATGTTCTATGGAGTAGAACGTTACATAATTTGGATATTGTGCAAAGACCCTAGTACATTCAAGCAGTCAGAGAATATGGACTAGTTCCATCCTTAAATCTGTTTTCAAATCAATTTTATATGTCAGAGTAGTTAGATGTGGTCCATCTCTGTTTTCAATCAAATGTTTGTTTTAGTACAAACAGTGTGGCATGGATCTTTTTATGTATTAAAAAAAAACACTTCCAGGTATGTTAAAGCCATCTCTAACATATTAGTAAAGTAATTGTAACAAGAGTCTTTTGATGCACAGCTCAGAGTAGCACCCATTTGTTATTATGGACTATTATACATAGTCCATTTTTAATGTAATAATTTGGGGTTGAGCCATGGACTTTTAGGCAATAGGGCATTACCCATGACTACATAATGTAGAGAAACAAATGTATATCCCAAAATTATTAGAACAATTACAACTCAAACCGTGAAAGGACCCCAAACAATTTCTGAAACATTGTACACATTCCCTTTAGTGTGTATACAGGGACTTTGGGGAATGGAGAGCTTATTAAAACAAAGCTCACCATCAGGCACCTGAAAGAGAAGATGGAGCAAGACCAAGGAGAGAGTAAATCTGACTTCAAATGAGCTCTATCCTTCAAAGTAGCTAAGGCTCACCCACTATCTACTACCATAAGTAATACGAGGAATCTTCACACAATTTAGGGATTTTTCAGTTGACTTTCAATTATATTTTTCCATAGAATTATTGAGATCCCATTGTGTGTGTGGGTGCATATGTGTGTGTATGTATGGAGATGTCACTTGTTTCAGGGTAGAGCTGATCCAGGGGGCTTTCAATGGCTGTGGCCCCATGAAGGGAAGTCACAAGGTCCTGCTTCTACAGTACTTCTGGGTGGGTTGCACCCAGCAGCCTTTCAGTTAGTGGTCTGGGGAAAACCATTTAAATCCACCAGGGACCCTACACACATATGATGGTTAGCCAGGCCTCTGGTGGTCCATGTGTGTTTCTGACGCAGGCTTCACCTGGCTCTCTTTACTGAGCAGCAGAGAATGGCAGTGGAAGGCGTGAAGGTGCAAACACAGGGCCAGAGAGATCCCCCCAAATTTGCTACCCCCTCATTGCCATCAAGTGGATCCCAGACCATAGTGACTATGGAAGACAGGGTAGAACAGCACGTATGGGTTTCAGAGACTGTAGCTCTTTATGGGAGTAGATAGGCTAGTCTTTCTCCTACAGAGCATGCGAGTGATTTTCAACATGTCTTAGATGGCATTTCCATCTCCCTAACCTTTCCTTGAAGAATGATGAACAATTCATATTATACCACATCAAAATGGCAGTTTCAGCATTCTTGAGGGTCTCATCTTATTCTTTTGAAATGGAGTGACCAGAAGATCAACAGGTGAGGAGACCAACTTTGGGAAATCAGAAACAAGACCTAGACTATAAGCATCCCAGTGTCATTTTTATATACCTCCCTCTCCAATTATTGTCCACAGAAAGCTCAGTAGAGCTCTGGAAGCCCTGGATGCTGGAGCCCACTGAATCCCACTGAAAGTCCCACTCTTTCCTCCCCTTGCAAGGGTGCACCTCTCCAGATAGATAACCCCAGCTAGCTCAAAAGGGATCTAGCCCCAATAAGACAGGAACCCAGCTTGAACCCTTAGTGGGCTCCAAGAGTTTATGAGATTTGTTCCTATTTTCTTTTGAGAAAGAAAACCACAACACTCTTTGTCCTGCCAGAGGAAATGGAGCCCAGCATGTCCAGGTTTCTTGGTGACTCCCTGCTCCCCTACATCGAGGCAGCTTGTAGACACCAAGGCACTTAGCAGGACTGCCCCCGTTTGGAAATCCCTCCTCCACCTCCATTGCGAGCCCTCACTACAATAGCCTATTTTCGTCCTGAACTACGTGCAAGGAGAGGGACTTCTTAGTTGTTCAGAAATCCACACTAAAAGGGTCTTATAGTATAAACACAATAACAGAAGGTGGTCGCTCCCCCTACATAATATACAGGGTCAATAAGTGATTCTGGTAGATTTAATATACCCCCTCACCTACCCCAATCACCAAGACCTTGCTGCTTCCACCTCAGTAACACACACTCTCTTATAACCTACCAAGTAACATCACCTCTATTACAAACCTCTTCTCTAACTCATCTAAAATTACTATATTTAACATAAAGGCTTCTGAGGATTTAATACCACCACTTGTACCTACTCCAAAACACCTATATCCTATTTCTCCTGCCCACCCAACTAACACTCCCTCCTCATCTATACACAATACAATTTAGAGAGCCTAGCTGATCCTTCTGTAACCTAAAAAGGCCACCCCTCCCCCCACTAAACAACTCAGAAGCCTACGCAACATCTACAGCTTAACCACTATGTGTCATAAACAACAGCTACCACAAAAACTCATAAAAACACAAGTCAACTACTGAAGATTACCCAAACCCAATGGAATACACAGAAAAAGAAGCCTTTGGATTTCCATATAGCGAATACAAGGAATGTTGCTTAGGGCCTTAGAATAGATTAAAATATAAATCCTAAAAAGAAATGGAAAAATGAAACCTCACACCCAAAGAAATTCTGGAATTAAGCAATGATGTAGCAGGAATAAAGAAGAAAATACAAGATCTGACTAATAGAATGGAAGCATTGGAAAATGAATCAGTGAATTCAAAGAAAACCAAGCTGAATTAAGCCAAAAAGAGAAAGAACTCCCCCCACCAAAAAAGCAAAGAAATCTGAAGAAGTGAAATAATATTTGAATTATTGGGGTTCCTGAACATGAAGTAACAAATAAGTCTACAGTTAAAACAGTAAGGGGTTTATTGGAAGAAAAATTTCCCAGGAGATAATAACTATTAAAAATGCAAAGAGATTACCTAATAGATAAACAGCCCCCACCCCGCCCCCACCCTGACCTCCCCCGACAACCAAAAAAAAACACAACAGGACATAGGGTAGTTAAATTACCCAACTTCATGGAAAAGGAGACAATCATGAGAATAGCAAGGGGAAAATAAAAAGTATTTACATATGAAGGTCAACAGATAAGAATGAGCTCAGACTCTCCACAGAGACTGTGCAGCAGGGAAGAAATTGAAGCAACATATTCTGAAAGTTGAAAGACAACAACTGTAATCCAAGAATCCTTTACCCAACAAATTTGAAGGAGAAATGAAAGTTTTCTCTTTCTTTTCTCAAAGAGGGAAATATTGAGAGAATTCATAAAAACAAAACCAGAATTACAAAAATTACTTTGCAGATATTCATGGGCAGGAAACCAACAACCGCAGCACTCAAACATGAAACCACTACAGGGGGTCACACCACCCAGAAACAAACACACTGAAAACAGTACCCAAAACAATACAGACCTAGTGGAGAAACGAAGACAAGAATACACTTCACACACACACACACACACACACACACACACAACTATCAAGCACAAATAGTACAAGATGTCAGGGACTAATCTACATTTAGATTTAATTACACAGATACCTATGGATTAAATGCAACAATCAAAAGACAAAGAGTAGCAGACTGGATTGGACAAGATCCATCAATCCCCTGTCTTCAAGAAATACATCTAAAACTCACAAACAAGAATAGACTGAGAGTCAAAGGTTGGAAAATAATTGGCCAAGCTAATGGCAATTTAAAAAATCAATATTAAGCCTCAAGGTACATGATATAATGAGGGACAGGTATGGGCATTGTATACTACTCAAGGGATCAATAGACCAAGAACATATAACCATAATAACTACATATGCACCGAATGAAAGACCCTAGAAATTCATCGATGAAATCCTCAAAGAGATGAAAAGCAAAATCACCAAATAAGCAAGTGCAGTAGGTGATGTCAATGCCCACTCTCAACGAAAGATCAAGAGGTGCGAAACCCAATAAACAGAAAAGCTGAACAGAACAACCAAGCAACTCGACATCCTAGATATTTACAGAGCTTCCCAAATGACAGCATAAACAAATAAATATTGTTCTCCAATGCACATGGCTCATACTCTAAAACAGACAACATGCTGGGACATAAAGCAAGCTTGAGAAAATCCAAATACATAGAGATGTTTCAAACCACCTTCTCTGAGCACAACACCATAAAGAGGCAAGTCAACAATAGAAAGAATTAAAAACACAAAGACAAACATTTGGAGACTCAACCACATGCTACTCAAAAATTGACTGGATGATAGACCAAATAAGAGGACATTATGAAGTTCCTAGAAACTAATGACAATGATAACACAACTTACCGAAACTTATGGGATGCAGCAAGAACAGTTAGCGGAGGTCACTTTATTGCAGTAAATGCACTCATGAAAAAGGAGAGAATCATGTTCAGCACCTTAAAACAACACCTCTAACAATTAGAACAGAGTCAACAGAATAATCCTTCTAACAGGCAAAGAAAAGAAATCATAAAAATTAGAGGGGAAATAAATGAATTGAAAAACAGAAAAAAACAGTGGAATAAAATCAACAAAGAAAAAAAGTTGATTCTTTACCAGGATCAACAAAATTGACAAACTGGGATTTAGTAGAGTAGCAGCATACAAGATTAACAAGCATGCCAATTGGATTCCTACCAGTGGTAGGAATATTGAAGAAGATATCAATAAAATAATACCATTCACAATTGCCAGGCAAAGGCTGAAATGCTTAGGAATGAACCGAACCAAAAAAATAAAAGACGCCTATGAAGAAAATTATGGAACATCACTACAAGAAACCAAAAAGGAGCTACAGAAATGGAAGAATATCCATGTTCATGCATCAGAAGACTCAATATTGAGAAAATGTTAGGAGTACCTAAAAAAAATCTACAAATTCAATACAATTCCAATTCAAATTCCAGCATAATTCTTTAGAGAAATGGAAAAACTGATTACCAACTTCATATGGAGAGGGAAGAAACTCAGAATAGGCAAAGAAGTCCTCAAAAAGAACACTTCCCTGGAGGAGAAAATAACAGGACCATGGTTCCAGGGGGACACGGGAGAGGGGGAGGTGGAGGTAAGCCCAGGGACAGGGGAGCAACAAGTTATCCAAAATCAGTGGCAAGGTAGGTGTGAGAGGCCTGGTAGGGATTCTGCAAGGGCAATGTAACATAGAGAAATCACTGAAACCCAAATGAAGGCTGAGCATGATAGTCGGACAAGAGGAAAGTAAAAGGAAATAGAGGAAAGAACTAGGTGACAAAGGGTATTTATAGAAGGCTAAATGCTGGCATCTACATATGTAAATATATTTATATAGGAGGGTGGGGATGTATGTGCATATATTTATAGGTTTAGTGTTAAGGCAGCAGATGGACATTGGGCCTCCACTCAAGTACTTGCTCAATGCAAGAACACGTTGTTCTATTAAATTGGCATTCCATAACGCACACCTTCCCGACACAATTGCTGAAGAAAAATGTGTGCATAAACAAATGTGGTGAAGAAAGCTGATGGTCTGGGTTATCTAAAGATATAGTATCTGGGGTCTTAAAGATAAACAGGTAGCCTTCTAGCTGAGTAACATCAACTCCCACATGGAAGAAGCACACCAGCCTGTCTGTCCACGAGGTGTAGAAGGGATCAGGTATCAAGCATCAAAGAACAAAAAAATCATATCTGTAAATGTGGGTGAGTGCAGAGTCAAAGCCCATCAGTAGGCAACTGGACAACCCCTTACTGAAGGGTTGTGGGGAAGAGATGAGCCAGTCAAGGTTCAGAGTAGCAACAATGAAACATACAACTTTCCTCTAGTTCCTAAATGCTTCCTCCCTCCCCTCCGCCCCCCACTATCATGATCCCAATTGTACCTTACAAATCGGGCTAGACCAGAGGATGTACATTGTTACAGATAGCAACTGGAAACACAGGGAATCCAGGACAGATGACCCCTTCAGGACCAGTGGTGAGAGTGGCGGTGCCTGGAGGGTGGAGGGAATGTGTGGTGGAAAGGGGGAACCAATTACGAGAATCTACGTCTGGCCTCCTCCCTGGGGGATGGACAGCAGAGAAGAGGGTAAGGGGAGAAGTTGGACAGTGTAACATATGACAAAATAATAATAATTTATGAATTATGAAGGATTCATTAGGGAGGGGGAAGTGGGGAGGAAGGGGGGAAATGTTAAGGGCTTGGGTGGAGGGCAAATGTTTTGAGAATGATGATGGCAACAAATGTACATATGTGCTTGACACAATAGATGCATGTATGGATTGTGATAAGAATTGTAGGAGCCCCCAATAAAATGATTAAACAAAAAAAGAACACTTGCCTTTAAAACCTACTATACAGCCACCATTGTTAAAGCACCCTGGTACTGGTACAATGATACATACACGGACCAATGGTTTGGGACAGAAAACCCCAAAATAAAACCATCCTCATGCAAACAACTTTATGACAAAGACACCCAAATCACTAAGTGGGAAACAGAGGCCCTCTTCAATAAATGGTGCTGGAAAAACTGGATATCCACCTGCAGAAGAATGAGACAAGACCCATATGTCACCCCATGCACAAAAACAAACACAAGGTGGATCAAAGACCTAAATGTAAAACCCAAAGTTATTAGGATCATCAGCCATCAGAAAACTGGCTCAAATCTCAGTGCCCTAGTGCAGGGAATACACAGACTACCAGAGATACCAAAGGAAACATTCTCCATGGAAGCCAAAATGGATGAATGGCACCTATTAAAAATAAAATACCTCTGTTCATTGAAATACTTCATTAAAAGAGTAAAAAGAGAGCCCACAGACTGGGAAAAGATGTTTAGTAATAACATAACTGATGAGAGGCTAATTACTAAAATCTACAGTATTTTACAAGCCTCCATAAGGGAAAAAACTCATGACTCTACGAGAAGGCGGGGAAAGGGCCGGAACAGAAGATTCACAAAGGACAATGTGCGCATCTCTAATAAGGAAATGCTCACTAACCATCTAGGAAATGCCAGTCAAAAAAACCATGAGATATCACATAACACCCAGAACTGGAGCCTAATTAACAACAACAACAATAACAAAAACAAGTAAACTAAGGACTAGAAATGCTGGAATAGGTGTTGTGAGATTGAAACTCTTAGCCACTGCTGGTGGGCTTATTAATATGTGTAGCCACTGTGGAAGGCGATATGGTGATATGTAAAAGAGATGGCAATTGGAGTACAATGTGATCCAGAAATACTACTACTAGGCATATACCCAAAAGAAATAAGAAACATCATGAACACACGTTTGCTCCTCCGTGTTCATTGCAGCACAGTTCACAAGAGCAAGAAACTGGAAACAGCTTAGCGACACTTCAGTAGAAAATTGGATTAAAAAATGTGGTCTAGGGAGGACCTACCTCCACTTTGGGGTAAGAATGACTGAAAACGCTTTGGGGGGCATTAGGGTTGGTGTAGTGTCTTTAGTGGTATACGCCAAATGGACCACATTGGCCTGGGCTTCTGGGTGTATCCTGGGCACCCAGGCCAGGTGGTGTGGAATGCCGGGACACTGACTCCTAGATCTTCAAGGTGCACAGCGAGCTCCAGAGGCTTCATCAGTGAGATCCCATGTGGGAAGCCCACTGGGTGCACTGCACACTCCCTTAGGCCCACTTGTAACTTGAGGACTTACCTATGAAAAGACATGGTGTCTGAGGAATGAGAAGGCAGCTGTACTGAGACTGGGGAGCTGTCAGTAGGCGGAGCAACAAGGTCTTGTTACAGCAGTGTCCCGTATGCTGCATTAAGATATGGATTACTCCGGCCAACCTGTGGCAGACATTCTGTTTTATTTAGGCTTTGTTAGTTCAGAAGAGGGTGTATCTCAGTGGTGTTATGTCTTTGGGGGATCACCCTTTGGAAGTTGTGTTATATGTTTTTTGGTGAATGAAACCCCAGGTGGATAAACCTATATGGACAGCAAGTAGAATAAGTGTCTGGGGGCTGTTGGTGGGGTAAAACGGGGATGATACCAAGGAATCCAGGAAGAAAAAATGTGTTTGGCAACCGATTGTGGAAGTAATTGTACAATTCTGCTTGATATGATTGAAATATGACATATGTATTAACTGCCATGTTAAAAAAAATCCATGAATGGGTTTTGGGCTCACATTAAACACTAGCTCCAACTTAAGAACAATTAGTTCTTACATCATGGCCCTGCTTGACACTCACCCTCAGGAAGGGAACACAGAAGATAAGGGTGCTATAGCAAAATGTAGTGAAGAATGCAGTTGGTGCTTGACTAGCAGATAAAATAGTGTGGTAGTTAAACAATCATTCATCAATTAGAGGATTAAGAGTGTAGGGGTGGAGTCTAGCCTGTCAATCAGATCATAGCCAATGAGGCCTCTGTGTGGGCATGACCTTCTCCTGAGAATTCTGGGAAATCCTGTATTTCTTCCTTGGAGGTGGGAGACATTGCTCTCTCTCTGCTCACTTCCGGTGAGGAATCCCTGAGAAGATGCCACATGGACCTACCTGATGCATCCCTGGGTGCTGGAAGAGCAGCATGAAGACCCCTGCCAGTGCTCAAATGCTTACAACACCACTGGATCCAAAGACTTCTACCCACCGGCCTGTGATCGTCCTGCACTCAGCATCATTGCTTGTATTTCATGAGTCTGAAGAGGACTTTATAGATCGATGTGGGACATATGGGTTAATATTTATTGGACTTACGGACTGGATCTGGACTAGGCTGGGATGTTTTCTCAATATTCAACTGCTCTTGTATATAAACTTCTTTCTTACACACATGTGAGTTTCTATGGATTTGTTTCTCTAGTCTATCTGGACTAATACAAATAGTGTCTGGAGTCTTAAGAAGCCATCTAAGCTAGATGTCAAATAAATCCACAGGGAAGAAGCACACCATCCTCAGTCACCGGATTTTAAATCATTTAATCCAAACTCAAAGGAGAGATTAGTATCAGAGCCTAAATCTTGAGAATCTGGTTTGCAGAAGGGTAGGGATGAGAATGGGAACCCAAGATTCATTTGTGGGAACTACATAGGAAACAAGAGTCCAGTGAGCTCCCTCTGAGGGAAGAGAGGAAAGTGGTTACCAAATAGAGGCATCAGAGAGACAGGTATAGAAGGTCAAAGGCACAAATCTGAAGCAGACAGGTAAAGCCATGTCAATCGATCCCCCTCTGATGCGTGCCAAACATGATCGGGTTTTCAACCTTTTCTGTATTTTTTGTTTTGTTTGTGTTCTTCATGGTAGTATGGACCTCCGAGGTGTCATGTCATTGACAATCACACTCTTGAAGTTGTGTTATATGTCGTTTTCTGTTTGTCGGCACATGAAACCCAGGATTGAAGAACCTATGGGGGCAGCAAGTAGAAGAAGGGCTTCGAGGGGCAGGAAGTATGTGGTGGGGACAGGGGGGAGGTGTAACATGGAGGCGATGTCAAGGGGTCCGGGAAGAATGTTTGGAAATTGATTGTGGTAACAATTATACACTTCTGCTAGATGTGATTAAACTATGAAATTATATATGTATGTATTAACGTTTAATTAATAATAAATTTAAAATAAAATGTAGGGGGTTGAGGTAGGAAAAATGAAATATAGACACATATATGGAGGCTATGTCAGAAAATTGTAGATTCACATTTGTACAAATGGGCTATATATCATTGTGTAGCAATATTTTTTAACGTGTACACAAGTGCATGTGTGTGTGTGTGTGTGTGTGTGTGTGTGTGTGTGTAAAGGGGCTTCACAGGGGGATGCAAAGCTGAATGAACAGACATTGCTTAGAAACTACACCTCTGGGAAAGGGAGGGCCAACAGACAAAAGAAATAATTTCTGCATAATGGAATTTTTTTTAAGCACAAAAATACCTCGAGAGGTTAGAAACAACTGTGCTTGGGTTGTTCAAAAGGGGTTATATCATGCATTCCTTGGCAAATATTTCTGATATTTGAGCAGAGCTTGAAGCACGGTTTCCCTGAGGGACCAAGGAGGAAGACAAGCTGTGGACAGAGTAAACATTGTGAAGCTCTCAGTCCTCTCTCACTCTTACTCTCTGAAGAAGGTACTGGGAGGCAGGCAGATATCTAAGCGCCATGATTTATCAGTGGCAGTGGGAGCCACGGGAAAAGAAGGATCCTGGTTTAGGGGATGGTGATGGTCTGTGAAAGGTGATGGGAAAACTTGGAAATAGAGAAAAGAAAGGCAGCAACTGAACAGCATAATAAACATAAGTAATGCCACATAATTGTACACGCAAACAATGTTGACATGGCAAATGGCGTGTTCCTTGTACATTTACCACAATGAAGAGGTTCATATGTTACCACACGGTCATAATGAAACATAGAGGTTACTATGTTTAGAACCTCTCCATCTATGGACACTCTGTAACAAGCATGACGTTGCAAACAGTTTGCTAACTCCTCTCTCATTTGGCTTCTCCTACATGCTGAGTGCATAAAACATCAGAAGCACTGTCAAGGGTCATGGTACAGAGATAAATCATACATTTGTTTTCAGTCAGCCTGCAGTCCAGTAGTAAGAAAACAGAGTGGTCAATATGTAATAGCACATTAGTTATTGCCATTATTTTTAAGTAAAAATCAACAGAAACTCAGCTCTCACTAGCTTTACCCGGAAGAGGCAGGCATTATTTGCCATTCATTGACCATAGTGGGAAGGCCAGCAGATAGAGTATGGTCCTGGGTCTTGAAGAGGAACAGGGACCTGCCTCACTCCTTTGTCTGTGTTTCTCTTGGAAGGTTTCCATAATTCTATCCGTTTTTATGGATTAGGGTTATACAAGGCAAACTTCATCTTTCTCTACAGCTCCAATTTGAAAAGGAACTGCCCCTGGCTAGCTAGTTGGAGCAAAATGCACAGATCCTAGATCAACCATGTCACCTGTGGAATCAATTTCGTGGATGTTCCCACAGAAATTCTGGGAGGATCTTGGGAACCAACTTGTTATTCGACTCCTGGCAGTCATATGAAATCAGTAATCCAAGCACAGGTCTTCAGAGGAGCACTGGGAGAGAGCCAATGGTTAGGGATGGGAAGGATGGATTTAGATCGGGACTATAAGTTTGTGTGAGGTTTAACCAAGGGCGAGAGGTGGCCAGGAGAGACTCCCATTTCTCTTAAGAAGAGGGAACAGATCTTATCAAGATGCAGAGGGAAGGGTGATACAATGATTGTGACCAGCTGCTGCTAGTTACTCTGAATGAAAGTGACTTTCTCAACTTCTCCATTATCGGTACTCTGCAATTCACTGTTGTGGCCTTGTGTCCTTTGAATGCCACCCAAGTACAGGGCTCATCTTCAAGCACTGTGCCCAACAATACTCTGGGGCAACCCATACGATTTTTCATTGGACACATTTCACAATGAAGGTCAACCCGTTCTTTCTGCTCTATCTTAATCAGGAAACTGCTGAAATCTGTATTCCATGGGTGACCTTCTTGGTGTTCAGAATACTAAAGATAATAGCTGTCAGTGTTTTGGCAACACAGAAAGTAGCACAGCAGAGAACACTGGCACTGGCATGAGCGTTGTAGGGGACAGTGAGTCAGGAACAAGATAAAACGTGTGTGCCCCAGGACAAGATGAGTAGTGCCAGGGTACACTTAATAGCACACTATTAACTTATCTTTCCCAAACAAATGCAGAATGAAGATAAGCCACTTTATTAATGATATGGTTTATTATTATCATAATTTGGATTATGTATGTTCAAATAATTTTAGTTAATAGATTCTTCTCAAGTCCTTAATTATATTTAATGACAAAGCCTAAAGCCTTGATCTTGAAGAGCAAAATTAATAATAAAAAGAAACTTATTAATATTAATGATGATTTGATTTAGATCTCCTCTGCATAGAATTTTAAAATCCCATTAGGACTTTTCACCCAAACTCTAACAGTGTTTGATTTCTCTGATCAAAGTAGGATCAGAACATGAACAACAATAAAAAAATTGGTAACATTACCATTAAGCCAATTCTGACTCAAAGTGACCCTTTGGGCAGAACAGATCTGTCCCAGAGGGGATGCAAGGTTAACATCCTTATGGATGCTGTGAATTTATTTTTCCCACATGGAGCAACTGTTGGGTATCAACATTTACCCTTTGGGTTTGCAGCTAAGCTCTTAAGCACCGTGTACCCAGCACTCTGAGTATTGACACAAGACTTGGTATAAACATGTGTAACTGTATTGATGGTAATATTCCAGAACAATCATTGTATAAATACACAGATTTTATTTATCCAGGTTATTCCTGTTGAAATTTGAGTGTTTTCAATGTTTGGGTATTATAGTAGCATGCTTTGACTATATGTATATATGTGTGTGTGTGTGTGTGTGTGTACACACACAGACTGTCAAACTTTGTGTGTAAACACCTCAGAGAGAAAATACTGAGTCTAAGATTAGACGTATGTTCCACCTTAGTAGATAGTATCGAACTGTCTTACATAATGATTGTGCATTTTTACACTGCCCTCAACAATTAATGCGTTTGCTACCCTCACCAATTTTATAGCATTGATCTATTATATTTGAACAAATGTAGTGTGTATGATAAGTTGCATCTAATAGCATTATCCATTTATATTTCCTTAATCAATCATGAAGATGGGCACCAGATCATGCATTTCAATGTCATCTACGTATCTTCTTTGTGATGTCTGTTCAAATTTGGGGGTTCACTTAATATATATATTAAACACTCACTATGGTTCGATTATGTGTTATATATTCTGAATAAGAACCATGTAACTAATCTAAGTATTGGCATACATTTCATTATAAAGAAAACAAAAATCGTCATGATTGAATTAATAAGCAACACCATGAGAAATGGAACAAAGATGAGATATATCAGGGGTGTCATTCCACTTGGATCCACAGCCAACATTCATGGAAGCAGCAATAAAAGGCTCCAACAGTGCACTGCATTAGGCGAATCTGTTGAACAAGATCTCCTTAAAATGTCAGAGACAGAAGACGTTACTCTGAGGTGTCAGGGGGACCTGACACACAGTTGTTTTGCTCTAGGTGCAATAAAATTATCTTGGATTTATAGTTAACATGGGTAGAAAGAGCCTCTCTCCAATACTGAGTCTTCTAATCCATGAATGTGGTATACTTCTGCAGGAAAATAAAATTCCATGAAAAAATTTAATTTCTGTAATTAGATTCAATTTTAGCTCATTTGTGCGTTATTATCTATTTCTTAAATTCAAATGTTACTTTCTCTTGTGTATTGATTGCATTTAAAATATAATTCAGTGGGAACGTAGTGAAGGGTCTTGATAGCTTGTTGCATTCACTTCTCAATTGTCCCTGCTTTTGGACACTCTTAGATCTTCTCCCTATGCATTCTCACCATCAACCCAAAAGCATGATCTCTCGTCTTGTTTTCAGCTGCATAGTTCAGGTTTGCTTTTGTTTTCCTTTGCTTGGGCTTATTTCTCTAGTTAGGATATACAGCACAGGACTGAGAACAAACGGTGATAGTCAGCATTCCCTTATTATCTCTTAGCTCATCCCCAAACAAACTAAACCCAAGACCATTGACTCTATTCTGACTCTGAGCCTCCCGATAAAGAGGTCAGAGGCTTTAAAGCTGTACGGAGCAGACAGTTCCATCTGTCTTTCAGCAGCCGGTGAGTTTAAACCAACAACAGAGCTCACCCCGCACTGCCCTCGGGGCTCCATTCTGATCTAGGAGGGAAGCTTTACCCCTATGTGCGAAGCAGTAGGCTGCCTGTCGACTAACTTGATTCGCATAAAAAGTTTTCTCTATACCAGAGAAAGATTAGAGATATTATTGTACATGAGCTTTGAATTTGGACAAATGGCTTCTCTCCATCAGTCGTTTGTTCATCTTCTTTCAAGGGCTTATTAATGTAAAATTGCCCTATTTAGTACCACTACGTAGAACTGCTCCGTGGGGTCCTTAATGGCTCTCGGCTTCCGGAAGTGGATTGCCAACCCTTTCTTCTGTTGGTTCCTTCGTCAGCAGCTGAGTACATGAACGGCTTGCGCCCCCAGGGATCCTATCGATAATAATATATTCTTCTTGTGGAAGCCTGGCTAATTTAATCTCTCATGAATGTTCCCAGAATTTTCTCATGAATGGCCGCCCTGAGATGATTGGAGAGGCACAACGTCTCAGGCCCAAGTGTGAGAGACCTCGAAAAGCAATGCTACCTGCTGCAAATCCACCTGGCAGAGGTATGATGCTGCGTAGATGTGGCCTGTAAACCTTCAGCACAGTGCCTAGCCCAGAGGCAGTGTCCCAAACACAAGCCACAGTGGCATTTGTTTTCATTACAACTGCTGCCCACATCCTAACCCTTCAAGTAGTGTGTGTGGCATACCTAGAAGCTGAGAGCAGGGACGTGGAGTATTATTTTTCCTGGGATCTGTCATAGCTCTCAGCCCAGGGTCTGCTGCACGCTCAATGATTGTGTGCTAAATATGTCGCCTGGATGCAACTCCCTGTGGGCACATCTCAGAGATATGCTTTGCACAACACGCCCACGTCCACCCACAAGGCAACCATCAGCGCAACCACCGCCTGGGTGCAGCAGACTGTTAATGACCTGTCTCTCAGGAAATACTGCCCAGGACCGACATGACTCACCATCACAAGGTACATTTTATAGTGCCATTTTTCTTCTGGGATATTTTGTGCCGCATTAAATTTTATCCATCGCAATTGAGATTCTAAGTCCAAGCTTCAAGGCAGAAGGCTGGGGAGAGGGCTGTCATTATGGGGATATTGGGAGCGATGATGGCATTCAGTAGCGGAAAGAGATGGAGAATGAGGATCCTGGGGCTTCAGTGTTAACATGGTGTAATTAAGTGGGAGAAAGCATCTTTCTTGCCTTGGGTGAAGCAGTTAAATTCTGAGTAAAGATGCTGTGCGGAAGAAGGTAGAATCAACGTGACTCCAGCCCTCTCACCCATCTCTGGATTAAGCCACCAACGTGGGGAAGCCAGAGCTCATTCTTAAAGGTACACGGGGAGCAATTCACTTGTTCTTCTTGCTTGGTTCTTTCATTCATTCGATCATGTACATGAACATTCCCACATTCAATTTATGCCCCACCCCTCCATAATTCCCCAAACTTCCCTGAAAGTCCTCTGGACAAAATATTCCTGCAAACTCTGTGTCCTTATCTTTTTGACTCTTTCACCCCCATCCCCACCCCCACCCCTGGATTTTGCTTCTCCTGTATCCCTGGGGGACAGACAAGCAATATCTTTCTTACTACTGCTAGTTCCAGAAGATTCTTGCACACTTTCCAAAACAAGATTTTGATGTGACATATTATTTCACTCACTACTCATCTTTGTTGCATTCATTTGTATATTTATTTCAAATGTTAGCTATTTTGTTACTGGGCACATTTTTCATTTCGGTCATGATTTCAGCATCTGCCACAATATCCCTCTTCCTCACCTCTTGTTGATAAGTAATGGTGATTTCAACGTCCCCATAGATAATTGTTTCAATTACCCCATACATGGTTATTTCAATATCCACATAGGTCATTATTCCAATACATTGGATTTGGAGTTCTTTGACCTGTCATACCATCCTATTTCCCTCTAACTTACGTTAGCTACCCATACCCCTGGGCACACCTCAGACCTTGTTACTAGTAACTGCCTTCCTTCCAGTACTCCAAATACAAATTTCTATCTCTCTCTCTCTCTCATTTTTCTATTTTACCGTGTACAATTATTTAACCTTAAAGGAAGTGTTATTCCATTGATCCTATCATTTCATGGCCCTTTATGTCCCTGATGCAAAGCCTTCACTCTATTCTATATTCAGAAATGAGATTTTTGGGTCCTTCATTATGGTCACTTTGAATGTACACTTCCAGTCCACTTACTTTCTTCACACCATCAGACAAACCTGGGCTTCTTCTTGACCTTGCTCAAACCCAAGTTAGTCTGCTTGAGGCTCTCCACCTAGAAAAGCTAAATATGACTAGAAAACTTATAATCATGTTGAGTGTACTACTGTTAAAATTATGAACACTAAATATATACAGTTAAAAGATGAAGCTAAGAGGCAATTCCAACACCAGATGAGTTTTTAGCAATTACTTGTATAGGCCCATGATAACACCAAAGGTTTCTACTTGATTACGAATTGGAAGGTTGATGGTTCAAATGCACTCAGCAATGTCACAGAAAAAAAGAGGGTCTTGTGATCTACTTCGAGGGGATGATAGCTACTCAATATCCTCTGTCGCACACCTCTAATCTGAAGTACATGTGGTGGACTTGAACTTCTGTCTTTTGGGTTCACATCCTAGTGTTTTCACCACACAGAGACTCTAAACATATGCCTATTGATGAAAAATACTATGTCTTCCTAAAATGATACCTAATTTCATATATTGAATCAAGAAAGCACACAAAACAATGACTGAAAAGTTTCCTTGCTGTAGTAGTTACATAAGTTCATATCAACTTGATCAATAAATTTAGGGGTGGGGTCTAGCCTGTCAATCAGGTCACAGCCTGATTGATGACTCCTTGTGGCATGGCCTTCCTGTGAGGATTCTGGGAACTTCCTCTCTGTTTCACCTTGTATGCAGGTCAAGCTTTCATTGCTCCCTTTCCTCCTGTTGAGACAATCAGAGAGCTAGAGGAGCCATGTGCAGACCTGCACCAGCATTTAGATGCTTCCACCACCACTGGGTCCACAAGACTTTCTACCCACTGGCCTGTGATTTTCCTGCCTTCAGCATCATTGCATGTGCTACATGAGTCTAAAGGGGACTTTATAGACTAGTATCAGACATATTGGCTAATATTGGAATTATGGACTTGGACTGGGATGTGATGTTTTCTCAATATACAATTGCTCTTTGATATAAAGTTCTCTCTTACACACATATGAGTATCTCTAGATTTGTTTCTCAAGTCAATCTGGTCTAAAACATTTGCCACAATTAAGATGTATTTGTTACATTTGGAAGTTTTAGAAGAAGCCAATTTATGAATTAAATATCTATGTCAGACACAAACCTGGATTTGCAGTGGGTTAGAGGTTGAGGTTGTTTTTCCCATTAGATAGTATCTTATTTAATCTTTAAAATGGAATTGACATAATGGGCTATTGTGTGTTGGTTCTCCTTTATTATGTTTTTAAATACAGCGGATCATATCCCTGCCTCATGATTCATTTATATATACAAAGTTTCACTTGAAAGGTATCCTACCCATTAGTTATGGGGTGAGGACATGAACATTTTTGGAAGCCATTATTCTACCTACCACTAAGCATTGTCGTTACTGTTGGGATGTTAAACTTAAACAAAACCCACTGCTATTGGGTCTATTCTGACTCATAAGAATCTGCAGGGCAGAGTAGAACTGATTCTTTGGGTTTCTGAGAAAGTAAATCTTCATGGGAACAGATAGTATCAACTTTCTTCTTTGGAGAGGTTTGTGGTTTGAAGTCTATTGCTTAATGCACTGCACAAGGATGTTAGGTTTGCAAATTAGGGAGCTTGGTATTATAAAATCCAAACAAGAATATAGATAGGTAGATTAGATAGATAGATAGATAGATAGATAGATAGATAGATAGATAGATAGATAGTAAAAACCTTGGTGTTCTCAATAATCTGAGAGATTATTACTATTCTTCGTCCAGTGCTGAACATGGAAAAGTTGTGTTGTTGTGTTCAATTGAACTGCTAACAATTCCTAGCAACACTACTGGACAGAACAGAACTGCCTCCCTGGGGTGTCATAGATTGTAATCTTTATGGGGCAGACCACGATCTTTTCTTCCAGGAGCAGCTGGTGGATTTGAATCGCTGACCTGGAAGATGCTTCAGTAATAGGTTGCTAACCAAAAAGTCAGCAGTTCAAATCACTGAAGTTCCTGCAATCTGGAGTAAGGAATTGGGTTACACAGTCTCTCAGGGCACCTTTAGCTCTTAGTCAAATCAATTCCATGAAATTTGGAAAGAAATCGTAAAACCTCTGGACCACCTGGGAATATGTCAGGCGAGGTACAAGGTGAGGTAAGAATAACTTTAAAGCAAGTAGGCTATCCGTGAAGAAAAGAAGACAGCTTTGTCACAATTGTGCAGAAAATGCTTCTGCAATTGGCATGTTTCCAGACTCGTTTAGATAGACGTTTTGGATATTAATCTTAATAATTAGATCATTTCAATTCATATTTCTTTTGTTTTCCATATCTGTGATAGGTTAGAACTTCTATATGCCCTAGCATATTTAATTCTCATGGAGGCACATTTCATTTCTGCAATTATGAGATAAACACTGAGGTTGAAATTTGAAAAATAAAGAAACTTGGACTCAGAGATGCTTATACTTATTGGTTCTCATCAAATGTCCCACTCTTTATCGTGTCCTCCTACTACTCTCTGGGACAGTTTGCAGCAAATGCCAAATTAAAAACATAGGAATCTGGTTCAAATTTCAAGTCACTGTTAGATGTTCTCCCTTCATATGTCCCTTTGTGTCCTTAGTAGGAGGGAAGTTAATTCTTAGGATTGCAGAGGACAAATTTACCTGACCGAGTGGACTTAAGTTCCATCCCACAGTGTGATTAAAAGAGAGGATAGTAATATACTTCTGAAAGTGTAAGGTCACATGAATGCGGGGCATCCCGATGGCCAATGCTGCTGGAAAATCGCGGTGCACATGAAGAGTAATGGACTCACGCAGAGAGCATCCTTGCTTATTCTTTCCTGCACAAATGTGAACAGTTATCTGAGCTTCAATGAGCACCTGGGCAAAGTGGCAACAATGATAGTTAGTGAATAGGATTGGTTGCATGAAATAGAATGTAATACGGAGTTCATGGTATCTATTGGACACAGTAATAGGCAACAGTTCGTGGCTCCTGGCAAACACGCAGTTACCAGAGCTGGGAAGTCCCTCTAAGCAGCAGTCTTTCCGAGCTGTTGCTATGTTGTTTGTTTCCAGAGTCCCAGGACAACATGTTCTCCATATTCTCTGGATGCTGGCACATGCCTTCATTCCCTTGTGTATTGAAATTCCCCCCTTCCCTGCCGACAAAGTCTTTTTTACTGTTACTTTTACAGATTAAGCTCAGATTCCTCTACCTGTGAAGAATTGTCCTCTGAGTTCGTGTACCACAAGATTGGAGCTGTCTCTCTCCTGTATCCTCTTTAACTGCAGTTTCTCTCTAGCCTGGATCCATTCCCAATATAATGCAATGTCTCAACTCTTGTTCCACTGTGTGCACCATGGGCTCTCCATTCTGCTCAGTCCCTGGCAGGGTGCCAATACACAGAGAGATGACATCTCTTCACATGATCCAGCTTCTCTGCCGATTTGCTCAATATACAGATTGAATAAGTCTGGTGATAGGATGCCACCCTGATGCACAACTTTCCTGATGCTAAGCCATGCAACATCCCCTTATTCTGTTCATATAACAGATTCTTGGTCCATGCACAGGTTCCCCAGGAGCACTATGAAGAGTTCTGGAATGCCTATTCTTCTCAATGTTGTCTGTAGTTTTTTATGATCCACGTAATTGAATGTCTTGGCATAGTCAATGAAACATAAATAAACATCCTTATGATATTTTTTTGCTCTCAGCCAAGATCCATTTGGCATCCGCTCTGATAACCTTTGTTTCGTGTCCTTTTCTGAGTCCAGCATGAGCCTCTGGCAGCTCTAGAATCTGTACTGCTGCAAATCTTTTTGGATGCTCTTCAGCAAAACTGTACTTCCATGTGACCCTTCTGTAATTTGAACCTTCTGTTGGGTCACTTTACTTTGGAATGGATGCAAACATGGATCTCTTTCAATCTCTTTGCCCAAGAGTTGGCTTCCAAGGTTCCTTGACGAGCCAATGCTTCCAGTCCTTCCTCAGATTGTTGAAACATTTTCAGTGGTATTCCATCAGTTCTTGGAGCCTTGTTTTTGATGAATGCTTTCGGTGCAGCTTAGACTTCTTCCTTAAGTATTATTTGTTCTTGCTAATATGCTACTTCTTGAAATGGTGAGATATCGACGAGAGTTTTGTACAGTAATTCTGTGGGCTTTTTCCCACCTTCTTTTGATGCTTCCTACTTGATTCAATATTTTGCCCATAGACTCTTTCAATATTGCAAGTTGAGGATTGAATTTGCTCTTGAGTTCTTTCAGATGAAGATGATGCTGAACGTGGTCTTCCTTTTCAGGTTTCTAACTCTAGGCCTGTGCATATTTCATTATAAAAGTTGACTTTGTTTTCTCAAGCTGCCTTTTAAAAGTTTCTGTCCACCTCTTTGACTTCCTCATTTCTTCCATTTGCCGTAGTCACTCTATTCTTAAGAGCGAGTTTCAGAGTCTCTTCTGACATCCATGCGAATCTTTTGTTTTCATTCTCATCTTTTTAGTGACCTTTTTCTTTCTTCATGAATGACGTCCTTCATGTCCTCCCAAAGCTTATGAGCGCCTCTCTCCTTAGTGTTCACTGCCTCAGATCTGTTCTTGAGATGGTCTCAAATTTCAGGCAGGATAGATTCAAATTCGTATTTTGGCTTGCGTGGACTTATTTTGATTTTCTTCATCTTTGACCTGAACTTACATTTGAACAATTGGTGGTTTGTTCCAAGTCAGCCCCTGGCCTGGATTTAGCTGCTGATATTGAGCTTTTCCAATGTCTCGTCCCAAAGATGTAGTCAAATTGATTTATGTATATTTCATCTGAGAAGCTCATGTGCAAACCCCCTTCATGTTGTTGGAAAGCGTATTTGCTAATAGGAAGTCTTTGGTCTTCCAGAATCCCACCATTCACTTTCCAGTTTCCTTAGTATCTCCGAGACAATACTTCACAACTACTGGTCCTTCCTCTTTGCTGCTAACTCTTGTATTCTAATCTCCAGTCTTTATCAATGCATCTTGATTGCATGTTTGCTCAGTTTCAGACTGAAGGCTTTGGTAGAATTCAATTTCTCGGTCACTAACAATTGACTGGTGCCTAAATATGAATAATAGTCTTTGTATCCAGATAGACATTATTCTATCACAGAGAGCATTCTTCTGCAAGACAGATCTTGAAATGCCCTTTGTGCCAATGACTGAAATGTCATTCCTCGGGCAGAGCAAACCCTATGAGCCTCTGATTCAAAATGGCCAACGCCAGTCCGTTCCAGGTCCCTAACACGGCGTGCTCCATTTCTGGTTCATTGCTTTTAGTTTTTCTAGATTCATGCTTGATACATCCCAAGTTCCAATTATCAATTGATATTTGAAGTTTCTTTTCCATTTGAGTTGTGCCCCACTAGCAACTGAAGGTCCTGAGGATTGAATCCCACAGACTTTACTCCATCAAAGTCATTGTAGCTCTCTGTACTTTGACAAGGCAACTCTTTCTCAGTCATATTTTAAGTGCCTTCCGACCTGAGGGGCTCTTCTTCTGGTACCATCACTGACAATGTTCTGCTTCTGTTCATTAGGTTTCCGTAACTGACAATGTTTTGATGCTATTCATTGGGTTTTCCATGGCTATTTCCTCTGAAGTGGACAGCCTATTCCTTCTTTGTAGTCTATTCTTAAGTTTCAAAGTTCTTTTATTAGTATCATTAATTGGGAGTTAATACATACATCATCTCATTCTACAGTTCAATCACAGCAAGCAGGAGTGTACAATTGTTACCATAATCAGTTTCCAAACACTTTTTTTCTTGAAACCTATTCACATTGGGTGAACTGCTGGTCTTGGAAATACCAGGGACTTTGCTCTCAGTGTCCCAGCAACACGCAAGCCACCCCAACCCCAGGACACACCCAGTGGAGATGCTCAAATCATTTGTCAATCAGAAGAAAACATCGGAATGAAAATGACACATCAGATTCTCTCTGCCCTTTCTGCCCTCTCTTTCTCCCATGACCTACCCTCGCTCTTCCCTGGTCTGGTCTTGTTTGCTCCTCTCTTCTCTTTTCCCCTGCTAATTTCCCCACCTTTCTCACTCTTCTCGCGGGTCACATTTTAGGAATGGTTGTGTTCAATAACATGGCTGAGGGCCTGAGACTGAGCCTATTCTATTTAGCCTATCATCTTTTATCTGAAAAGCAAAACAACAACAACAAAACACCGAGCTTACTCAACATTGGTTGCATGGTTCTAGCCATCAACTGAGCTTTGATATGCCCCTGGCCACAACCAGGGGCAGGGATTAACCCCCAGTTCCTACTCCTATGTAATGTTAGAGGAGGAGATTGGAACCCAGCACCCAGACTTCAAAAGAAGCTAAACTTCTTTCCTGCTGAGTCAATTATGAGCCATATTTGCTTTGCAGGGGAAGCTTTATAATAATTATGTGCTCAATAAAAGTCCACCCTGAATATGGATTTCACAAAAATGCAACATTATAGCCACCCCAAGGGTTTATGATCCATAATTCGTTTTGGAAAATGGCTTGATTCACTTGGTGCAGTAAAATCTGAGAACTTCATGGCTCATAAGCATGTCAGAAGAACTATTCTCCTGTGCGAACTGTGAGCCAAGAATTAGGGCACTTGTGTCTAAACACCGCATCGACCTGTCCCCACCCAAATAAGTGGGGGCCTACCGCCTCCAGTGAGTAAAGATCAGCCTACTTTATAGTTTAGCATCTGAAAAACAGGCACCACATGGTCACAGGCATGCCATTGCCTGGCAAGGTGGATTTTAATCTTTACTGCTCCCCACCCCCCAAGTACTTTTTTTTCTTCCTTGTGACTCTAATTAGGTTTCCATTTAGATTCACACTCCTTTCCAGCCTCAATTCTTGACACTTCCATCATAATCTCACATACTTTGCTTCCTAAAAAAAAAAATGTGTTCCTTGGTTTTCTCGGAATAAAAATTTGTTTGGCTTCACAGAACAGCACTTACAGGAATGGTTAGTCCTGTCTCTGCATCCTTCAGGTGCCAGCATAATCTGTCTCCACCAGGGACTGGGACATTTCTCGGTTACAACAAGGTGTCTCTTGAGGGCAGGGGGAATTTATTAACTTAGTAGGCACATAAACCAGCTGCCAAAGAGTCAATCCTGACCCACACTGACCCTACAAGGCAGGAGTTCCCCTGTTGGTTTCTGAGATTGTCACTCTTTATGGCAGTAGAAAGCCTCATCCTTCTCCCACAGAACAGCTGCTGGGTTTAACTGCTGACCTTGTGGTTAAGGGCCCAATGTTTAACCACTAGGTTAAATCAATGTTGAATCAGGGCTCATATAGTAATTACTTACTTAGGCTTGATTGTTAGTTGGAATCATTTACTATGCTCTATATGTGAGATATTTAGCTAATAAAATCTGTAGCCATTAAACAAGATAATTTGACGGATTGAAAATCTGACACATTAAAGGATTAAAGAATTGTCCTAGATTATGTAATGGAAGTGAAAGAATCTTTGACAGAATTCTTGCCTCCGAGGCAAGTACTTTCCTTCTGCCCTGCCTACGTTCAAAAGAATACAATGACGTACTATGGCAAAGCCATTCACCTGTGCCTCCTAGCATATAATCTGACAAAGGTCAAAAGATGACCGATTTTTCCATGTTGGATCATTGCTATCACTATAACAACTAGACGCTGACGATGTGCTTCAACATCTTCCGTCTACTACTCAAACAGGGCTACAATGCAAGTGTTGTTTATTCTGAGAACCAGGAAAGATGAGTGAAGCCTCAGTGTGATGGATCGGGACCTCCAGCCAGGAAGTCAACTGCACTAACATGACTCTGAACATGGCACCGGGGCGCGGAGTGACTGACTGTGTGATACACCGAGCTCAGCATGAGTTCGATGGAGCCAATTCCAAGGCACCTAACAGTACAACAATCTCTGATTTGCAAGTAAGGCCATTGAAGTGGAAAGTATTTTAAACTGTGATAAAGACCACGTGTCCATGCACATTAACTTTTGTCATAATCTTTTACCCGAAGGACCTTTCTTTATCCACCCCATCTCACGTGCTGCCTTGTCCATAATGGTGTTTGGATCAAGTGTCTAATCTCTAGGGACTTGTGGTCCAGTGTTTTACACCGTGATGTCTCCTGTATAGAGGGAGACAGCCCATGACTCACCCAGCAATTGGCGGGGCTGCCTCGAGGTCATGCACATTTTTCAAGGATCTCATTTGCAGAGCAGATCATTCATCTGTTCTCAGTTTTGATCTATCTAATCTTTTATGAAATGATTTATCAGGGCGATGGTGGTAATTTATCAGGATGAAAACAATCTTAAAGCCAAGCTTCAACAACTGCAATTCCAGAGGCTGCCTTCTGGGTGGCGCTCCTGCTGCACCTAGGGGTAGGATGGAAGCTAGTCATTCATTTAATCAGATTTCTTTTTTCATACTGGGAGAGAGATTGGATGAATTCTGCCCCAAATATTTAGTGAGCACCTGCTGATCAAGATCTGGCATCCCAAAGAGCTGGGAGGCAAAGGGTATTTATAGAGCTCTAGATAAAGACATGTACATATACAAATATATTATATGAGGATGGGGAAATAGATAGATGAAAAAGAATGGGACTTTCCTCTATTTCCA
>NW_022103896.1:5137222-5164260 GCF_000313985.2 Echinops telfairi
AAGATCTGGCATCCCAGGTGGACAATGCAAAAGAAAGAAGGTAAAACCTCTTTATCTCAAAGACTAGAGCCCCTGGAACACTCCTGCAGGACGGGAAGGAGTAAGATTTGTTACACTGACTTTAGGATTCTGGCAGTGACTACTCAATCTCAAGGCATACATCTATATTGAGGCTTAATACCATCACTATTAGGCATGTCATCGCATTGCTATACAAATAAAGAAAGCCAAAAATGACCCACATAGTTGGAGCAGTGGGGCAAGTCTAAGTCTAGGGAGGTTCCAAGTTCATGTTGCTATTTGGGCTGATGGCCAAAAGGAAGAGCACAAGTTGTGCAAGCTGATGTATCAAAGAATCAGCAGGTCAGGTTTGTGGCCATGGAGGCGATGAAATCACTGATGACTCCGAGGATTGGCAGGCCATTGCCTTAAGTCTAAAGAACAAGTCATTGATGAGCCAGATGTCAGATGCAGATGCAGCATAAAAGCAAATCCATTTGACACAGCATCCACTTATATTGGAATCAGGCCACACTGTTGCTGCAATTACTTGCACCAAGGGTATGACCTGACTTAGCATGTTGGATTCTACCACTGTATCCAATTATGGAGACTTACAGCTGATTGGCTGTGATTATGATGAGCTAGGTCAATTAATGGGAGCTTACTCGGTACAGTAACTGGAAGCAAATTCACACCAAGGTAGTGTCTGTGCCCAGGGTGTCTCTGGCTGTCATAGTGCTAGAGTTGTGTTGCATCATGGTGGTGGCATTATGTGCAGTGCAGGGCAATCCCATGGATTATAAGACCCTTAGAAAACATAATAAACCATTTAAATCCCAGCATATGGGCTTTATTTGAATACTACTGTAAATAATCACATATACATGGAAGATGCCTGGCTGATGAAAATGGTTAATTCTTCTCAGTTGCTAACTATAGGTTGGACATTCAATTCCATCCAGAGGTGCCTCAGAATGAAGGATTGGTAATGCTTTTCTGAAAATGTCAGCTCTTGAGTGTTCAGTGAAGTATCACTCTCCTCTGAAATGCACTCCATCACCAAGGGTCAGAATCAACTCAACAGCAACGTAATATGCTGTTGGTGCTATTTGCCTTTGAGTTTGTTCCAACTCAGAGAGACCCTGTGTCCACAGAATGAAACACTGTCCTTCCTGGCACCATCATCACAATTTTTCTTAGAGTGGAACCCCTGGTTGGGGGCTCTGTGTCAATGCATCATGTTAAAGGCTGTCAACTTTTTCGTTGCCTCTCTACTTTATCATACATGATATCCTTCCTGATAACATGTCCAAAGCACTTAAGATAAAGCCAGCAATCCTTAACTCTAAGGAGCACTCTGGCTGTACTTCTTCCAAGACAGATGGATTGGTTCTTTGGCAGTCCATGGTACTTGCAATATTTGTCTGCAGCACCACAATTCAAATGCATCGGTTCAGTCTTCCTTACTCAGTATTCCTTTTTCAATGTTCAACTGCCAATGAGCATGAGGTGATCAAGAATACCGTGGCTTAGGTCAGTCACTCCTTTTTCCTCAAAGTAACATCCTTCCCCCTCAACACTTTAAAGAAGTTTTGTGCAGCAGATTTGCCCAACGCAGCACGTCCTTTGATCTCTTGACTGCTGCTTCCATGAGCACTGATGGTGGATCCAAGCAAAATGAAACCCTAGACAACGTCAATGTTTTCTCAGTTTATCAAAATGGTAGCTGTTGGTCTAGTTGTAATGCACACTGAAGGCTGCAGTCCTTGATCTTCATCAGCAAGTGCTTCAAATCCTTCAGTATGGATTACAACTCAATGTAAAAAAAATCCTCACAACTGTATATACACGCACGGGCACATATATACATGTATGTGTATATATATATATATATATATATATAAACACTATATGCCCATACATGCATATAGTGGACTTATGTACATATAGTCATATACCATTTATGAAAAATATAAACACTGCCTACATCTTTTACAAGATTAAGAAATCGCTATTATTAGGCATCAGTATGGTTTGTGGCCATGTCCCAAAAGAATGCTCTTATATCTTAGTAAGACTGACAAATTTATGAACAAAATGATATGATATCTTGCTGTGATTTAAAAATTAAAAAAGGAGGAGACAGATGTGTGTGAGTAGAGATAAAATATCATTGATTTTTAAATGCAAATTGTTGAAGCTAGAAGTTTTCAAGATAAAAGAACCTCCTCGGGGTAGTGAACAATGTTTCCTTTCTCCTGCACTGCTGCTCTGCCCCACTCCCCTCTCCCCAGCTGGTTCCAAAAGCAGGTAAGGCAACTCTACTGTCTGCTTCAAGTGTCCTATAACAGAGCGAGAGACAAGGAGAGTGAGGAGCTTGAGTGTGAGAGAGATAGAGGGAGGGGGGAGGGAGGGAGGAAGCGAAAGAGAGAGGAAGGGAGGGAGGGAAAAGAGAGTGACATGAGAGAGGGAGGGAGATAGAGTCATTGCCACTGAATCAATTCTGACGCACAGTGTCCTAATAGGACAGAGGAGAACTGCCTGCCCCCGGAGGTTTCTGACTCTCAATCTTTACCAGAGTAGAAGGTTTCTTCCTTTTTCTGTGGAGTGGCTGGTGACATAAAAATGCTGTCCTTCAGATTAGAAGCCCAATGCATAACCCATTAAGCCACCAGGACTCCTAGATAATTAGGTGGTAGATACATAGATAGATAGATGATAGCCTGGTAGGTGGGTAGGTAGGTAGGTTGTAGGAATGGTGAAGTTTGACATGGTGGTGACTCCGAGTGGTCAGATCTTAGTACCGCAGAGGCAGGGTACGGAGGACTGGCCGGAGGGCATCTGTTCTGTAGGACTCTATTCTGTAGGCACCGGGCCGTTTGATCTTGAGGCGTCTGTGCGCAGTGGCATCAAGAGGCTGCGCTAGCAGCCCAGGCGTGAGGGTTTACAGCTAACCGCTCTGCCACTCTCTCGATGGGGTGGAAGCTCTGAGAGGTTCTGTGCTTTGATTCTGACTGTGTGTTTTGATCCCAGTGGGCAGGGACCATGCCCACCTCCACATTCGGCCGTGCCGTAATGGAAGGCCTGTGATGGGCAATCAAGCCCAGGATGAGCAATCCAGCTTCTTGAATGGATTAATGTGCTAAAATTGTCCTCAGCTGTGCATGCCGTGACCCACCCAGGCATTGTTCAGCAAATGAGCACTCTGCATGCACGCTTTCCCACTTAGCACCCCGCACAATTGGCTTTTCTCGTTCACTTAAAGTAGATGAAATGTTCCGGTTGCAAAAATGTTATCCTGAAAAGTATGCAGTGTCAGTCATCTGCATTTGCCCATTTTTGAAGCAACTTGAGCTGTCTCTGGGTAGAAATTCCACACTTCTGAAAGACCAGATGTTTCTTTAATTTCTTCTTTAATTTCACTAAGCTTTGGAATCAACTCAGCGGTAGTGGGCATTGGCCTCTCCCAGGCTCATGCGTGACAAACACAACTTCCATCTAAATTTACGTGATTAGCTACTAACTACATATTACCAAACCAGAAACCAAACTCCCTGCCATGAGTCCATGTCCACTCATAGTGACCCTGTTGGAAAGGGGACTGAGGATGCAAATGGTTAGTTAATCCTGCTGTGACTCACACTTTGGAAGTTCATGTCCAGCCACATGCCTTCTCAGAAGAAAGGATGGTAATTGACCATTGAAAACCCGGTGGAAAAGAGTTGATTTGATGCCTCTAAATTGCAGTTTTGGTTAGGAATACGAAATATATAAGGAACTGCCAGAAGAATGAACGAATAGGTCCTGGAAGAAGTGCAGAATGCCCTTTAGAAGCAAGGTTGACAATAATTCATCTCACAAGTTTTAGGCATGCTAGTAAGAGGGCTCAGTCCCAGAGAAAGACATCATGTCTGGTAGAGGGTCAATGAAAAACAGGCAGCCCTGCAGTGAGACCGATTGACACTGGGGCTGCAAAACTGGGCTCCCACAAAGCAACAGTGGTGAGCATGGTTCAGAACCAGGCGGTGTTCTGTTTCGCTGTACACAGGGTCACTGCACGGTGGGCCTGGCTCAATGACACCTAACTACGCTGACAACAGCATTGTTCTCTCGAGTCATCAAGATCTAAGTACAAAATCCACCTCTGCCACTTACGACTGGTCCAACCTTTCGTAATCTCATGTTACTGGGGTCTGTTGTTCTGGGTCTCATCCCTAACCTGGGGATAATAAGGCCTGTATTGTAGGTTAAATGACGTCAAGCATGTCAAATCATTGCCATGTCGTCTGGTCTATGGTGAGCTGTCAATAAATATTAAGTATAATTATCATTATTATTCACATGAGTCCAGGTCACAGTGTCTCCCTGAGCTCCAGCTCAATGTGTATACATTGAAATGTAATTGTGAAAATCCTCAGTAACTAATTAACCAATGGATGAGGTGAAGTTTGTCACACATGTGATGGTTAGCAGAGACGATGCCTCGGCAGAATACTTGCACGGTCCTTGAAAGTGACAGGCACTTCAGAGGGGATCTCTTCCATTCTGGCCTCTTCTCCTCCCTCCTTCACCTCTAACTGGCAAATTTTAAGAATTTTAGTCAACCTAAAGCATTCTCCTCAACTACTAAAGGCAATACGTGAAGTAGGCTATAGGTAAACGTGAAATGGGATGGTCATTCATTACTTCTCTAATATTTACTGTGGGAATTATCCCCAAATGCCAGGCACTAAACATAAAAACACTTACACTTGAACTCCACTTGACTATTTATTAGTCAGCTCCTGAACCATGCATCCCATGATTCCAGGTGATGGTGATAGGGTTCAGGTTCTTACTGAGTTGTGAGATGACAATGGCATCTGATTTCCAAGGCAGAGGCATGGAAAACAAGTACCCTCCATCCCCAATTGACTTGAGCTGATATCATTTCTTTCCGATGGAACACACATCCATTTCCTTTACTCTCTCTTAGATTTTTATTGAATGCATGATTATAAAATCAATGGCTGGATATTATCACTGCTATTGAGTTGGTGCCAACTCATAGGGATCCTATAGGACAGAGTACAACTGCCCCTGTGGGTTTCTGAGGCTGTCATTCTTTACAGAAGTAGAAAAGCTCATATTTTTCCTGCAGAGTAGCTGGTAGATTTGAACTGCTGATCTTGTGGTTAGTAGTCCAACCTGTAACCCACAATGCTACCAGGGAAAACAAACGGACCCATAATTCAAAGACGTAGATTGCGTGTATGTGCATGCACATGTGCTTATGTCCATCCCCCTAGTGTAAGGATGTCACCTCTTAACTCGGTGTAGTGCATACACTAGAAGAAGACGCAGAGTGATCACAGGAAGTACTGTGTCATCATTGAACTTTGAAGCTTAAAATCAGGTAAACCTGAGCTAACACTTTCTTCTGATCTAACTTTGAACAACTTAATACATCCAAGATATAACTTTGATATTTTCTTTATTTCCAATGAACTTTAACTTTCTTCATGAATGATGTCAGAATGAACTCTGAAATTTGCTCTTAATCATAGAGTAGCTAAGCAAATGGGAGAAATGATGAAATCAAAGAGGCGAACAGAAAATTTCAAAAGGCTAGAGTTAGGAAATCAAAAAGAAAGAACATACTCAGCATATCTTAAACTGAGAGAACTGAAGAAAAAATTCAAGTTTCAAGTTGCCTTATTGAAAGATTCTATGGGAAAAATATCGAATGATGCAGGAGGCATCAATAGAAGAAGGAAAGAATACACAGAGTCACTGTACCGAAACGAGCTAGTAGACAGTGAGCCATTTCAGGAAGCATTTCAGGACATATGAACAAGAACCAAGAACAAGCTGCACTGAAAGCATTGGTCAGAAACAAGGCCCCAGGAATTGATGGAATATTAATGGAAATGTTTTAACAAGCTGATGAAGCACATGTGCTATACCCGGGAATTTGGAGAGGAAGAGATAGGAAATGATAGGAAGAGATCCATATTAAATTATATTAAATATATAAATATCATTGATACCACATGAAATAGAATTTGGGTGAAGATCATCCAAACAAGGTTGCAGCAGTACATTGATCGGGAACTGCCAGAGGTTCATGGCGTAGTCAGAAGAGAATATTGAACAAGCAATGTCATTGCTGATATCAGATGGACCTTGACTCAAAGAAGAGAATACCAGAAAGAAGCTTACTTGTGTTTTATTGACTGTGCAAAGGCATTCATCTGCGTGGATCATTGCAACTGTGCATAACCTTGAGAAGAATGGGAATTTCAAAATGCTTCATTGTGGTCATTTGGAATTTGCACATGAATTAAGAGGCAGTTGTGCAAATGCTGCATGATTTAAAATCAGAAAAGGTGTGCATCAGGGTTGTAACCTCTCACCAGGTTTATTCAATCTGTATGCTGAGCAAATCATCATAGACACTAGATTATATGAAAAAGAATGTGCCACCAGGAGTAGAGGAAGTCTTAGTAACAACTTGTGCTGTGTAGATAACACAATCTTGCTTGATGAAAGGGAGGGCGACTTGAAACACTTGCTGATAAAGATTAAGAATTACAGCCTTCGGTACGGATTACAGTTCAGTGTGAAGAAGATCAAAAACATCACAACTGGATTAATAGGCTACAACATAAGAAATGGAGAAAAGATTGAAGTAGTCAAGGGTTTTGTCCTTGCTTGGATCCACAATTAATTCTCATGGAAGCAGCAGCGAAGAGATGAAAAGTCAAGTTGCACTAGGTAAATTTGTTGTACCAGACCTTCTTAGAATATTGAAAAGCAAGGATGTTGTATTGAGGACTAAGGTGTGACGGATCCAAGCAATGGTATTTTTGATGGTCTCCTATGCATGTGAAATTTGGACATTGAATTCGGAAGACTGAAGAAGAATGAATGAATTTGAATTGTGGGGCTGGAGAAGAACGTGGAAGTAGCATGGACCGCTCGAAGGAAAAACGGATCTGTCTGGAAGAAGGAAGGCCAGAGTGCACCTTAAGAGATGAAGATTCCAGGACTTTGTCATATATGCTTTGGACGTGTTGTCAGGAGAGACCCGTCTCTGGAGAGGGACGTCATGCTCAGGAAGGTCCTCAAGGAGGTGGATGGACACATTGGCTGCAACAATTGGCTCGAGCAGAGGAACAGTTGTGAGGATGGCTCGGGCCAGCAGTGTTTCATTCCCTTGTGCATAGTAGGGTCACTCGAGGTCAGAACTGATTCAGCGGTACCTAACTACGTCAACCCAGATAAAGCTTTGAGGGGAAGAAAATGTGTACACAAAGCATCTTATACAGATTTTTCACACATAGAATATTTAATACGTGGTAAATATCATTTTGTTAATAACTATCCTGGGAGCATTTCTCCTTATTTCATGTATAAAAATAATTCTCAGAGGAAGAATTCTTTTTCCGATGCATCCCATTCTGTTCGGATGATGTGTCTGGCACATAGCCAGCACATCATAAATGGTTGGAGAACGAGTGAATGTGTGATTCTTCCTTAAGCATCATCTAGGCATCATTTCCTCTCCAATATCAAACATAAAATTGTTGTAAAGCTTTTCCAGTTTTATAGGTGGGAGTATTTCATTATTTCACAATGCCTTCTGGTAGTTTCCTTTGCATGTTCCTTTCTGGGCTGTGCATCTTCTTAGCTCGTTTTTTCTTGGTGTTAGCAACTTAACATAACCTAGTTATGCTTTGTGTGTGGTTTTCAAGTTTGCTGCAAACATTTACATATTCTGTTTGAGTATACATTGTTTTTTACTGGCACCCTTCTCCTTCTTCTTAATTGGAAGGTGCTAGGGTCTTGCCCCAAATGAAACTGTCCACTAAAAGTGTTTAACCACTTTAACCAAAAGGAATCCAAGTTGGCCGTCTTGCATACCTCTGGATTCTCTTTTCTTACGGAGATGTTCTTATAGTTCTCCTTGACACCTCTTGGAAAGGGAAGTTGGTGGGATTTCCCTGACATGCCCAGATAGATAGAGTACTTCCTTTAATTTCTAGTCCCCACTGCACTTTGGAGAGAAATTCAGATGTGTTTCCTAAGCTGGGAGAGTTAATCCACATGTGCTGGAAAGGATGGATTCAGGTTTCCATTGTTCTTTCTTCATTTCCTGTCCCTAGTGGCCCTTTTAGAGTTAATTTGCCAGCCTCAGTGAACAAAATGCAGTAGGTGTTGTTCAATAGGAGGTTGTTAAAGACATACCGGGGGGAATCTTAGTGTCTTTGTGAGAAACACAAAACGAAAGAAAACCCAGACAGATGTCATCGACTCAGGTGTCGGAGTAGTACTGGTTCTAGTGAGCTTTCAATAACTGGTGTATTTGGGAAGCATGTTGCCAGGTTTTTTCCAGTGAGCAACTACACATGTTAACTGTGGCTATCATGAGGATAAGACACCGCATTCTATGATCACTCATTTTCCTAGGAATGCTGTTTATGGGGAAACTATTCCTCCTTAACCCAAGTGTTTAACTCCCTAGGCAGTCATTCGATATTGCCCCTTGCAACAAACAAAAAGGATCATTCCCATGGGGAACCAGTAAAAATAAAATCACCACACTCACACATTTAATTCAAGTACCTAAGTAGTGTCATACCAATGTGACGACTAACTCCATCATTGAAACAACATCAGAAACTGTGGTAGGTTTCCAATAGTACAAAGGCTAAAGCTGTTTCTGTATTGTTGGGTTGACAGCCGAATCTTTTCTCATTTAATAATCACATCTCTGCCCCCCCCTCCTTACTGCTGTGTATTGCTGCAACTACATCAGGGAATTGTTAAAAGAGAGGCAAGGAGAGGAGGAAAAACAAAGGAAGAAAGCATCATAAACAAGGAGCAGGAAATTGTGATGATGACCAGGAAAACAAGTGAGCTAGATCTCGCCATCTCGGAAGTCCATCGCAAAAACCCCAAGGCAGAATTCTGGGTGATGGCAGAGAGAAAACAAAGGAAGAAAGCCAAAGGCACACATACCTCCATGAACTGTTCTTTTGACCATTCGTCCAGGTGAGTTTTTGTAACCCACACCTTTTGAACACACAGGCCAGGGTAGCTGAACACCTGGGCCATTCCTGCTACTCACCCTCATCCATGTTTCCAAAGGAAGCACCTCTGGCTGCTTCACCTCCGCCCAGCTGTCAGAGACGTGTTAGCGCTCCAAATACCATATATGCTCGTGTAGAAGCTGAGTGTTTCAGGACGTTTTTAATGCAGTTTTTGTGGCAAAATTAGGTGCCTTGGCTGATATTCGGGTTGGCTTATACTTGAGCATATACGGTACTCTATGGGCTGCTCCAGAAGCATATACTCCCTTCTTAAAGAGCCTGCAGCAGCTAACTGAAAGGGTGGCTTTAGAATTCATCAAATTCTAAAGGGGGGGCGGGAAGGAGGGGAAGAATGAGGAGCTGTTAGCAAGGGCTCAAGTAGAAAGAAAGTGTTTTGGGAATGATGAGGGTAACAAAGGTACAAATGTACTAGACACAATGGATGTATGTATGGATTGTGATAAGAGCTGCATGAGCCCCCAATAAAATGATTTTTTAAAATTTGCTGAATAAAAACGGCACTGTGAGGAAAGACCTGGTGATCTGTTTCAATAAAGATTCCCCCACCCCACCCCACCCCATTGCCATCAAGTCAGTGCTAGCACACTGCACCTCGATAGGGGAGAATAGAACTGCCCTTTGGGGTTTCTGAAACTTTACATCTCTCACGGAGCAGAAAGCCGCAACTTTCTTTCTCCCTTGCTCGGAGTGGTGGGTTTGGACCACTGAGCTGTCCCATGTGGAAGGATGAAAACCTGGATCAGCCTACGCAGCAGTTTCCTCTTGTGGAAACAGCAAATGCACCTACCAACAGGGACACATTCGATCCTGATCCTAACCTCCTTGCTTGTTGACGGTTTCTGTCTCGGGGATGCTAATTATTTGGTTATACCTTACATACTTGTGTATAAGCCAAATATTTCACCACATTTTAAATGCAGCTTTTGTGGTACATTATGTGCCTAGCTGATATTTGGGTTGGCTTACACTGGAGTATATATGGTAGTAAATATGTAATAGGAGGTCTAGTGGTAGTGTGGTTGTGCATTTGGCTACTAGCCACAAGGTCAGTAGTCAGAAGCCACCAGTTACTCAATAGGAGAAAGATGGGATTGTCAACTCCCATAAAGAGTTACAGTCTCAAACACCCATAGGGCATATCTACCCTGTCCTGTAGGTTTGATGTGAGTTGGTATTGATTCCATGGAAGTGAGTTTAGTTCTGGGAATGAAGGACCCTCCCCACTCCCTCACTAAGGGGTCTACATTTACAGGTAACAATAGGAATTCAAACACGCTGGGCTGCTACCCACAAGGTCAATTGAATGAGTTCAGTTTTCACTTTTTTGATACCTGAAATAACAATCTGTAGTAGAAAATAGCAAAGGCCAGAATGTCTGCTTCAATGTTCCTAAACAAAATTCTCAAAGGTAGTAATGTGGAATTATTTAAAACAAGAGCAAACAAACACCTTTGATTCACCTGAATCTTAAGGAATTAAAATTATTAGACAATGCCTACATATTAGTATAGATTCTTAATGGACATTTATGCTATTCTGAGCAACCTACCAGTTAGATTGAGTCACTCAACCACTTAGGTTGAGACAAATATGTCAGGCTCCTATTTCTTTAAATATTCTAGCATATTCTGAAAAAAATTTCAGATTGTTTTGACTAGAAAATGGAATAAAATTTTTGTGGGAGAATATAGAAACAACATTTGAATTCTGCATACATAAAACAAATTGAAAAACCCCTAAAGTCAATTAAGCTGCAGGGGGTAAGATAAAGAAAGAGAAAGGCTTGGAAACACTAACAAATATTACTTCTATACAGTCATTAGTAACCAGGAAGCGGCCTGCACAGCTGCTCCATAGAAGACAGGCACACGAAGAAAGACAATTCTTACTTGGTCAGAAGGTCATATTTTTGTCTATGAGAATTTTCACCATCAATTTGCAACACCTTGATGAGTGCTCCTACCCATCCCCCACCCCTCAAATATAGAAAATAGACTCATAAGAGGTTATTTTGTTTTTTGTTTTATGAACCTTCCATTTTAATTACTGTGCACCAGAAGCTATGGAGCTAAGAAACATGTATAACAAAGATAACATGGAACACTTAAAATTCCTTGTCCCAGAAAAAGGAGTGTTCATTATTGATTATGCTTGTGGAAGAACTTTGAAGCTGTCTGAAGCATCACCATATTTCAATCTCAATCAGAATGTAGATTTCTGTTGTCAAAGACGTCTCCCTGACACGAAAAAACAAATTTCAGAATGAGTTTTCTAATTCCAAAATCAAATTCCATCATTTGTAATCCTCAATGGCCAATGCTTTGATATAGATGACCTATGAAGATTGTATATATATGTAAATTATATATATGTATATACAGTGAACCCTCGTTTATCATGGTTAATCGGTTCTAGACCCTACTGTGATAAATGAAATTCCGCAAAGTAGGATTCCTTATTTGTAAATCAAATATTTTCGTAGTTAGAGCATAGAGGACATGAAAAACACCCTTTAGTCACCATTACACTCGTATTACCCAATTTATTAAACGAAAAAGGGAAAATACAGTAAAACATTTTGGACGTTACAATGATCATTTATTATTTATTATATTATTTATGGATCAAGTGTGTACAGTATGAGCCAATCAGTGGCAGTAATGACAGAGCATGCGCTGTTATGCAAAAACCACGATAGAGTGAAGCCGCGGAAGTCGAAGCACGAAGTGGCGAGGGTTCACTGTATATATAAATGTCTCGGGCTCTCCATCAAGTCAATTCTGACTCATACTGTTGTTGTTGTCGTGTGTCATCCAGGCTGTTCAAATCCATAGCAACCTTATGCACAACAGAAGAAAGCACTCTCCAACCTTGCACCATCCTTACAATTGTCCCTGTGCATGAGCCCCTTGTTGCCAAGGTGACAATCTAGCTCCCTAAAGGACTTCCTCATTTTTCCTGCCCATCCACTTTACCAAACATGATGTCCTGCTCCAAGGAATGGTCTCTCCTGACATATCCAAAGTACAGGAGACAAAGTCCACCATTCTTGCCTCTAAGAAGACTCTGCCGTCCTCTTCTAAAACAGATTAGATTGTTCTTTTAGCCGTCTATTGATACCTTCGAATGCACCGATTCTACTGCAGCCTTCTTTATTCAATTCCCAACTTTCACCTACATGCACGCAAGGCAGTAGAATATACCAGGGTTTGTGTCAGGAGCGCCTTAGCCCTCAAGGTAACATGCTTGTGTTTCAATATTCTAAGGAGGTCTATTGCAGCAAATTGACATAATGCAACATGTCTTTGATCTCTTGCTTGCTGCTGCCATGAGCATTAAGTGTGAATCGAAGCAAGACAAAACCCTTGTTAATGGCACACTTTTGTCCATTTGTCATAATTTACTATTGGTCCAGTTGTGAGGATTTGGGTGCTCTTTACATTGAGTACTGAAGGCTACAATCCATCCTGAAGGCTACGGTCCTTGATCTCAATCAGTGAGTATTTTCAGCACTTGCAACAAGCAAGGTTGTGGCAACTGCATATCACAAGTTGTTCACAAGCCTTCCTCATCCTGGCACTACATCCTTCTTCATATCATCCAACTTTTCTGGTAATTTGCTCAGCCTACAAGTTGAATTAATGTGATGAGAGGATACAACCCTGCCACATGTTTCCTGATTTTTACCCATGCAACAATCCCTCGTTCTGTTTGCACAATAGCCTGTCGATCCACACACAAGTCCCTCATGACCACAATCAAGTGGTCTAAAATCCCCATTCTGCCCAAGTGGAAACTCCACTGGGGGAACTGGACTCTACCTCAGACACACTTGCAACCTGAGGACTTACGTCAGAAAATACATGGTGTCTGAGGAAGCAGACGACAGCTGTAACAAGAGCAATAAACTGTATGAGGGTGAACGATCAAGGTCCTGCTTTATCAACACCCTATATGCTGTACTGAACTATATATCACTCCACCAAATAGGTGAAGGACATTCTGTTTCACTTGTTTATACTTTTTCGTAGTAGAGTGCATGCCAGACGTGTTATGTCATTGGGGTTACCCTATGAAAGTTGTATTATTTGTTTTTTCTGTTTTTCGGTAAGTGAAACCCAGGATTGATGAATCTGTAGGGACAGCAAATAGAACAAGATTTTGGGGGGGTGGATAGGGAGGAAGTACGAGGTGGGGGGATTTAAAAGTAAGACTACATCAAGGAGGTGAGGAAGGAAAAGAATGTTGGGATACTGATTGTGGAAGCAACCATTTAATTCTGTTTGACAAGACTGAGCTATAGAATTATATGACATTTGTATTAACCTCCAAAAATAACAAGTTCAAGGAAAATAAACAAACAAACATAGATCCATAAATGAGTTTCAGGCTCACACTGCATTCTAGATCCAACCTAAGGACAATTAGTTCATACATCATGGCCCTGCTTGAAACTTGCCCTCTGGAAGGAGACATGGGTGTTCTAGCAAAATGTGGTGAAGAATGTAGGTGGTGCTTGGCTAGCAGATAACATAGCATCTGGGGTCTTAAAGGCTTCTTTCCTAACAAGCAGCCATCTAAGTGAGATGTCAACGAAGTCCACATGGAAGAAGCACACCATCTTCAGTCACTGAAGTAGGGTAAACCATATAATTTGAAGTCAAAGGGGGGATTAGAATCAGAGCCTACATTGTGAGAATCCGGTGTATAGAAGGCTATGGTTGACAGTGGGAGAAAGATGCATTTGTGGAATTATGTAGGGACTAAGACTCTGGAGACCTCCCTTTATCTACAACTGAGGGATGGGAGGAAAGTGGTGACTAAATAGTGACCATTGGAGAGATGGGTATACAAGATCAAAAGCGTACATCTGTCTTGAAGACTTAAAACTGTGTCAGCAGATTCCCACTATGATGCAGGTTGGACTTGATTTGGTTTCTAACATTGTCTGTATTTTTGGTTTGTATTGTTTGGTTTGGTTTTTGTTTGTTCATATTAGGGTGTGTCAAAGAGGTTTAATGTCATTGGGTGTCACCTTCTTGATGTTGTGTTATATGCCTTCTAACTCTTCATCTTGAAACGATATCCCCTGCTTATACCTGTCATTGGCATAATAATGCTCCGTAAAAGATTCCTGCATATGGTATTCAAGTTAGAAAAAAACTGGAAGATGACCCTGATACATTGTATTAGGGAGGTATGTCTGTTTTTTAAATCCCTGAGTAGTGCAAAGGGTTAACACACTTGGCTCTTGAGTGAAAGGTTGCAGGTTCAAATCTACCCAGAGAGGCATTGGAGGAAAGATTCAGGGACCTATGTCTAAAAAATCACCACTGAACAACCTGTGGAGCACAACTCCACCTGTCAAATCAGGGGCGGCCGTGAGACGGAGTCACTGGATGGCAACTGGGTTATAACTGCTTTTAGATGCATTCAGCTTACAATGCTCATGCATAGCCCAGCCCAACACAGTGGACTGGAACAATTGTCAGTGATTCATATGACTATTTTTGCATTCTTATTAAAGAAAATCCAAGTAACTTTCTAATACCGATGTGTTTTTCATCCCATAGGGTTATGGAATTTGTAAGAAAAGTGTGTGCTTATCTAATGGTGCATACCCGCCCCCCCCCCAACCAGCTATTTCATGGTTTGCTGATGGGTTTAATACGCGGTCACTTAATATTCATCTATGAAGTTTCAGTGCTGAGAAAGTGATTGGCAAAGGAAGGAGGATACTCAACAAAATGTTTCATCCTGAATTTAGATAGGATTTATGGCTATTGTTAAGCTGTTTGTTTGTTTTTTAAGCAAAGAGCTAATGTTTCATTGAAAAAGGGGTTTCTTGGAATCCCCTTTAAAGTTGCTTTAAACAAAAATACCTGGTTTCTTCTTTATCAGCTTGTGGACTTTCATAGTTGATAGGCCTCTGCTTCTCCATCAGTAATTTTTGTAATCCTAAGAGTTAAAATTTCATTCAGAAGTTTGTTTAAGATGGACAGTGGGCCCCTACTCAAGTACTCCCTCAACACAAGAACACTTTGTTCTAACAATTCGGTAGTCTGATATGCTCACCTTCTTGGCATGATCGCTGAAGACAACAAGTGCACAAGCAAATGTGGTGAAGAAAGATAATGGTGCCCTGCTATCAAAAGATATAGCGTCTGGGGTCTTAAAGGCTTGAAGATAAACAAGTGGACATCTAGCTGAAAAACAACAAAGCCCATATGGAAGAAGCACACCAGCCTGTCCCAACTCAAATCACTGAAGACAAAGCGGGTGCATAAGCAAATATGGTGAAAAAAGCTGCTGGTGCCTGGCTATCAAAAGATATAGAGTCTGGGGTCCTATAGGCTGGAATAAACAAGTGACCATCTAACTGAGAAACAACAAAGCCCACATGAAAGAAGCACACTGGCCTGTGAAATCACAAGGTGTCTAAGGGATCAGGTATCAGGCATCAAAGACAAAAAAATATATATCACAGCATTGTGAATGAGGGGGAGTGTGGAGTGGGGACCCAGGGTCCATCTATAGGAAATTGGACATCCCCTTGCAAAAGGGTCTTTGGGGGGTGACGAGCCAGTCAGGGTGTAGTATAGCAATGATGAAACATACAATTTTCCTTTAGTTCTTGAATGCTTCCTTTCACCAACTATCATGATCCCAATTCTACCTTAAGTATCCAGCTGGACTGGAGGATGTACACTGGTTCAGTTAGGAACTGGAAACAGAGAATCCAGGACAGATGAACCCCTCAGGACCAGTGGTGAGAGTGGCGATACCGGGAGGGTGGAGGGAAGGTGAGGGAGAAAGTGGGGACAGATTACAAGGACTACATATAACCTCCTCCATGGGGGATGGACCATGGAGAAGTGAGTGAAGGGTGACATTGGAAGATATAAGATATGACAAAATAATAATAATTTATAAATTATCAAGGATTCATGGGAGGGGTGGAGCTGGGAGGGAGGGGAAAAATGAGGAGCTCAAGTAGAAAGGGCTCAAGTAGAAAGCAAATGTTTTGAGAATGATGAGGGAAACAAATGTACAAAAGTGCTTGGCACAACGGATGGTTGTATGGATTGTGATAAGAGTTGTATGAGCCCCAATGACATGATTTTTTTTTAAAGAAGGTTGTTTACTGGAATCTCCCATAAAGTTGTTTTAAACAGAAATACTGTGTGAGTGCTACCTGGCTTCTTCATTATCACTTAGTGGACCTTCATGGTTGGAGCTTGGCTAGCAGGTTCTCCATCAGGAATTTCAAAGTATTAGGGAACGATGATCATGACAGTACTTGATAACTGGGAAACATAAGGTCCCCCCAAACCAGGCGGGGATCATTCCCACGGGACAGATTTCTGGATGGTGGCAGCAACCTTGCTGGAAGAGAAGGGATAATGCATCTCTGCAGAGCTGTCTTCCCAAAACAGCTGAGCTCTGCCAGAGAAAAGTGTAAATAACACACCGGAAGTGATTTCCAACCAAATGTGGTACAGCCCCCAGCGTGCTTTGGAGCTATTCTGTGCCTCTGAGAAGCACGCAGCATCAATTATAATGGGCGCTCATTCCACTGACAGTACAACTCCAGATACTTACAAGAGCTGTGCGGGCATCAGTTACCCGTCAAGCTGTTGCCATCAGGTAGCTTCCTCAACTCACCATGTCTTTCCATGACATTCTCCCCTGCCACCTTGAGGGAAGACAGCCATGCAAACAAGTTTCCAGCAGGCATCATGCTGGGAGCTGCTTCCAAGACCCTGTGCTTGTGAAAAACCTTTGTATCCATGTGGGGTGAGGAACACAACGCATAGTGTTTTTTTCTCCCAGAGCTTTCACTCATTAGTGCGTGACTTTGAACAAGGGACTTCCTCTCTAGACTTCAATGGGCTCATCCTTCCACTGAGCATAATAAGATCTCACCGAGGGTTGGATAGATAACAATTAAAGTAGAAATGAAAGCTCTTTGTATAATCCAGAATAAGTCCATGTTATATATCTCAGATACCTATTACATGCCTAATGTATTTTGTCAAGTTTTATCCCTGAATGCATGTTTATCCCTTAATGCATGTATGAAAGTAAGTCAAAATAGATGGTTTCTAGTTGTCTAGAATATGCAAATTATAAAACAATATCATTGATATCACATGCAAGAAAATTGTTAAAGATCAAGAACCAGCGATAGCAGCCATGCACTGGTAGGGGGCTGCCAGAGGTTCAGCCCAGATTCAGAAGAGGATGGAACAAAGGGTACCATTGCTGATGTCCGCTAGATCATGACAGAAGCAGAGAATCTCCAGATAGATGGTTATGTGCCAAAGCATTTGACTGTGTGGATCATAACAAACTATGGATAATCTTGAAAAGACTAAGGATCCCAGAACACTCATTGTGCTCCTCCGAAACCTGTACATGGATCAAAAGGCACTGGTGATAACAGAGCAAGGGATTAATGCATTACTTCACCTCAGGAAAGGTGTGTATCGGGGTGGTATTCTCTCTCCATTCTTACTACATATGCATGCTGAACAAATGATCAGAGGAGCCAGTTCAAATGAAGAAGAATATGGCATCAGGATTGAAGGATGTATTATTAACAACCTGTGATATGCATATGACACAACTTTGCTTGCTGAGAGTAAGGAGGACTTGAAAAACTTGCTGATGAACATCAAAGTTTGCAGCCTTCACTACGGATTACAACCAAATGTAAAGAAAACAAAAATCCCTACTGTTGTATCAATAGATAGCATCATGACGAATGGAGTAAAAGTCGAAGTTGTCAATGATTTTGTATTGCTTAGATCCACAATCAGTGCTTATGGAAGCAGCAGCAAAGAGATCAAAAGATGTTTTGCATTAGATAAATGCTGCTGCACAAGATCTTTTGAGAATATAAATGGAAGGGTACTACTTTGAGGACTAAAGTGCACCTTGGACTAAAGTCCAAAGTCATGGTATTTTCACTGCCTCATAGGCATGTGGAAGTTGGACATGGAATAAGGAAGATTACAGAAGAATCAATGTTTTGAAATGTAGTGCTGGTGAAAAACACTGAATGCACCATATCCTGGCAAGTACAAACAGATCTTTCGGGGAAGAAATGCGTTCAGAATGTTCCTTAGAATAGATGTTTCAAGTATGTTGTCTTAAGTACGTTGGACACTTTGTCAGGAGAGACCAGTCCCTGGAGAAGGACATCGTGCTTGGTAAAGTAGAAGAGCAGTTAAAAAGGCCCTCGACAAGATGGATTAGCCCAATGGCTCTAACAATAGGCTCTACATAAAAACAGTTGTGTGGATGGTGCAGGACTGGATGATGTTTCTTACTGATGTACACAGGGCCACTATGAACTAGAGGAGATTCAGCAACACCTCAAAAACGTGTCTTATTTCATATACGCACAAGGTTATTACGAAGAAAACACATTTCAGCTTGTTTCTCAGATCGGTTGATGGTTGCAGACACGTTCTTAATAACATACTTGTCTTAGGCTCTTTAGGGTGCCTTCTAAAAAGTAGAATACTAAACATAAAATGGTGCATAAAGATCAGTTAGCTTAAAGATGTAATCTTTCCATCAGTCTCCTAAGTAGTATTGAAGGTTAATAGAGACCATTGTATGCAGTCCATGTTAACCAAGAATGAGTCTTACGTTTACCAATACAATCCAGAGAACAACATCCTATTAAGATGTTGGTTTCTGAGGGGGATGTGCTGGGCCAGATGGCAGCTGAGAGTTCTGGTCAGAAACTTATGGCAACTGTGTCTGGGATTCCAGAGATCATTATGATACATTTTCTCATAGGGCACAGGATGATCACAGCTGCATAGGAAGACGTTTTAAGAAAACTGTGGTATTGAATGAAAGATTGGATAAGGTATTTCAGTTCACAACACTAATTATGGAGACCTCTAACTCCGTATTAAAACTAAAACAAAATGTTTGGTGACAACAGGTTAAGATTATGCAATTAATATGCTCTGATAATTAAGTTTGTTCTTCTGAACGGATAGCAATTTAATAATACTGCAAACATCATTGACTTACTTGTCTTTGACACTGTGACATTGCACTAATGAGCTCTAATCTTGGAACTTAAGGTGCAATGCTACCTTTTTGAACATCCTGAATATTGTCATGTCTATAAGGCAGACAAGGGCAACTAATGGCGGTTTTCTGCATGTGAGTCTTTTCCAGTATGAGAGAGTAACCCCTCAAAGAAACACAACCACATGGAAAAAGCTCCATTTGGCAAAGCTTTGATAGTACACATTTTTCCTGATAGACAAGCACCAAGCAACTCACTCTGAGTTAGTGCACCAAGTGACATCGCCTGGGAAGGTTCTCTCTGGTCACAGTGAATTCTTTCATAAAAGCAGTTTCACTCAAACCTTGTTTTTTGTGTGATGGCCAACTTAAGGGAACAGCGAGAAGCTGTAAAATTTTGTTTCCTGCTTGGGAAAAATGCCACAAAAACTTTCATGATATTGAACACAGCTTACAAGGCAAACACAAATGTGTAAGTGTTTTTCTCATTTCAAAAAGAGTGAAATGTCGATTGATGACAAACCTTTCTGGATGTCCATCAACTTCACAAATGTAGCATCAGGTATCAGGTATCAAAGAACAAAAAATCATAACATTGTGAATGAGAAGAAGTGTGAAGTGGAGACCCAAAGCCCATCTGTAGGCAACTGGACATCCCCTTACAGCAGGGGTCGTGGGGAGGAGAGGAGCCAGTCAGGGTGCAGTGTAGCAACGATGAAACATACAACTTTCCTCTTTAATGTTCTTTAACGCTCCCTCCCCGACCCCACCCCACCCCACTATCGTGATCCCAATTCTACCATGCACACCTGGCTAGACCAGAGCATGTACACTGATACAGATAAGAGCTTTAAACACAGGGAATCCAGAACAGATAAACCCCTCAGGACCAATAATGAGAGAAATGATACCAGGAGAGTAACGGGAAGGTGGGGGAGAAGGAGGGATCTATCACAATGATTTACATATAACCCCCTCCCTGGAGGACAGTTAACAGGAAAGTAGGTGAAGGGAGATGTGGGACAGTGCAAGACATGAAAAAATAACAATAATTTACAAATTATCAAGGGTTTGTGAGGGTGGGGGAGGGAGGGGCAAAATGAGGAGCTGCTACCAAGGGCTCAAGTAGAAAGAAAATATTTTGAAAATGATGATGGCAACAAATGTAAAAATGTGCTTGACACAATGGATGGATGTGTGGATGGTGATAAGAGTTGTATGAGCCCTCAACAAAATGATTTAAAAAAAGAAAATATCCCCTCTTAAAGGATTTGGAGTTCTTTCCACCAGGTCAGGCTGTTAATCAAACATTCTATTTAGAGGTTCTGAAAAGATAAAATAATAGTGTGCAACAAAAAGGCCTGATTTGCAGCTGATGGGGAACTGGCTTTGCCACCACGGCAATGCACCTGCTTACGCAGTCATCTCAGTGAACCAGTTTTTGACAAAAAACAGCATGCCTCTCGTGCCTCATTCACCTTACTCACCTGACCTCTCTCCTAGCAACTTCTTTTTGTTTCCTCGAATGCAGAAGAACATGAAAGGACAGGGATTTGATGAGATAGAAGAGGGGAAGAAAAGAATGTGGGGGGTGCTCTCAGTCATCCAAACAGATGAGTTTGAAAAATGTTTCCAAGAATGAAATCACAGAATTGACAAACGAGTTCAGGGTAATGGAAAGTACTTTGAAAGTGATAAGATTGTTTTGTAAAACATGTTTAAATACCTTTAAAAAAGGTATTCTGTTCTTTTGGGGGGAGTATCCCCTTGTATGTATGTTCTCTGATGTAAATTTATATAAGAACTTGTATCATTATTTTTAAGTTTTAGGAAATGATGGAGTTTCTTTTCGACCATTCTCTTACAGGAATGTATTATGACTAGCATTCTTTCTTAGAACTAGGAAGATTTCTGAAGACAGAAGCATATGAAGAAGGAGAGAAGAAATGAAGGGAGAACGGAGGGAGGGACTGAGGGAGGAAATGGTGTTTGAATAAATATAAGTTGATTGCATATCACCTGACAGGTCTCAACGGAGGATGTGTTAAGCAAATGGATGAAATGAGCCGCCGAGTTAATCAATCAAGGAGAGAATAATTTAAGATGAACATTAATGAGTTTTTGAAGATGAAGAAAGAGGATGAGCATGCATTTATACCAATAATTGTGCTAGAAACTTGTAAATTATGAGAGGGTTTCTAAAAGTTTGTGGGAAAGTGGGATGAAAAATATTGGGTTTATTTATTTATTTTTATTTTGTATAATTAACTCTTATTTTGTGTGGATTTATTTTATGATTGGCTATGACCTGATTGATAGGCTAGACTCCACCTCTTCATTCAAGTTGACAAGAGATTATATAACTGCCACAAAACCGTTATCAAATTGGATTATGACGACAGGGCTAGGGGATCGAGTTAACCTATTTGGGAGGGCGGGGTCCATAGTTCAGTCCATGACAATGGGGATAGCTTGTCAGAGATGCCCAATTTCAATTTTCGGAGCACACTCAACAATCTGACACTTTGTATCTCAAGATAGCAAATGAGAGATGAAAGAGGCCGTATAGAAGTAAAGACATCTGTAGCTAAGCAAGAGGCCAGAAAGGGAGTCACATTTTACACAGGAACATGTAGTGGGTTGTATTTTCTTGTGTCATAATTATACCTTTATAATATAAAGAGGGAAGCAAAACTATTATAAATATCATTACACTTCACATCAATTAAAAATATTCATGTGACAATGACCAGCTTGAGTTGAAAAATAGACATCCAGTTTAGAATGGTGTGTGATATTCAGTTTATTAGGATCTCCTCTAGAAAAAAAATGAACAGTACAGATTAACTCCGTAGCTCTTATCACAGGAGACCTGGTGGCACTGTGCATAAAGCGTTGGATTTCTAAAGGCAAAGTCATATTTAAAACCCATCAGCCACTCTGGGGGAGAAAGATAAGACCGTCTGCTCCCACAAAGATACATAGTCTCAGAAATTTTATATAGAGACACTATGGGTTGGAACGAACTGAATGACAGTGGACTGAGTTTTGGGTTGACCCTTATAATAATTCAATTTTCTGAAACACATCTAAATTCTCAGGAACGCTCTCATAGAGAAAACACCTGTGTGATAATGAAAACCTAATTTAAATGCATACACAGACACTACTGTCAGGAATCCATCTTCTAAGGTGGATGGGTGATCAGCTCTCTAAAGTGTGTGATTTGAGCTGCCCCATTACTAAGGACTTAGCTCTCTCCAGTGGTGGATAAACTCCTTCATCCATATGTCCATTTATAGACTTGACGCCCCTCCTTCATTCTCCACCCTTAATTTCTGCTTAAGCACTTGGATCTCACCAGTCCATTTCTCAGGAATGATTCATTGTCACTATTTTGTGACACTTTGGGTTTTAGCTTTCTGTGAAAGTTGAGTCTGTGGCAAGAACTGATGCAGAGGTAATTTATTTGGGAAGCAATCTGAAAGAGTCCGCATACTGAATAAGATAAGATGGGGAGAAAAAAAAGTGTTTAAGGGTGTGCCATTGAGATAGTCAGTGCTATTATAACAGCGGCTTGGATTAATCAATATATATTGAGAAGCATACGGAATTTCTCTGTCTAAGAAATGTCAGGGGAGACATTCCTCCTCTTTCTTCAGTGCCACGTTGGTAAGGGTTGTCTTGGGGACCATTAGGTAATCTGTACTGGTTGGCTTTGCATGCATGAATTCACACCACATGTAATATCACTGATATCCCCAAGCCATGATGACAGAGGAGACTTAGAAATGAAAGCAAAGCAGAATTTAGGCTGTGGACTGGAGCATTTTGAAGGTGAGTAGAAAGTGGTCGAAAGCAATACTTCCAGGCCGAATGAGAGGTAAACTAAGGAGAATGTGATTTAAACATAGACATGTCAAAGCAGTCCACCTCTTACCCTGCTTATGGGAGTCCTGCTTGCTGTCAATATATATCATTGAGTCTTTAAGGGGATAGCAGCTGCAAACATCTAAAAAGTAAGTAGATTAATAGAACAGGCTCCACTCTCCACCAAGGAACGTTATAATTGATAGCCATTATGGTTTTATTACAACCAACCATAGATTTCTTTATCCTTGACCATACTTCTGTTGGTCTAGGGCATATGCTTAGTGGATGATAAAGAGTTTCCTGATGGGTTTGATACTTTGCTTGCCTTAACCTGATTGATCACGAATGGAAACATTCACCATTCTCACTAGGAAGAAAAGCCCAAAGAACACCTGTTGGCTGCAGACATGATTCTCCTTGTCTTCAAGCTCTATTAGCAGTCCCTACTTCTCATAGTGAAACTTTCCTAGAGTATATTTTAGTATAGCACATCCTTTACCAGTTATTGCATGGGTATGAGAAGTCCACGTGACCTGACACTAGTTTGTAGCTCCAGACTTATCATCATGATTGCTGGAAAATTCACTCACCAGAAGTAAAGACTTCTAAAGCAGCAGTCTAAGTCATAAGGGAAGCGTGTCCATCATCCTAGAAATGGGTCAATGTCAGTCATGCCACGGGAGACTTTGAAACCCAGGGCCTGGGATCTATGTGTTGTCTCTATCAAGGGGAAATCACTCAATAGGACAAATGACAGTGCACTGTATGTACCTCATCATACAAGACAACACACCATCCTGATGGAGAACTTTTCTAAACCAGTGTCTATTTAAGCCTTCCAGAAATCATTCCACCTTTATAAGATGAAAGCCTGATCTTATTTTTACCATGTAATTTTGCCCTTTGAGTATTGGAAATGAGAAATACTTTATATGAAATTGGGTTAAATGTTTCCTTACAGACTGTGGTTTTTAAAGTGCATAAGGAAATGGTTTCTTGATTTATGCCTATTATTCTCTTTACTTTTTACAAGTTTTCAAAGCAAAACACCCAAAACAGACAAGTTCATGGCCTCATGACCATGGTTGTCCTAAAGAGTTCAAGGTGCAATCTAACCGTTCTCCCTCATTCTTCCTGAAGCCACTCAACCCCACCCTAGAGGAGACTTTTTGAGATTGTGATCTTGAAAGATGAAAGTGGGGTTATTACTACTCCGTTTATTATCAGCTATGGAATATTTCTGTTTTTATCAAGTACACGTTTAGTTACTGAGTCAGATAATCAGAATCTGATCCTGAAGTATGCTTTTGAGGCCCCCTTTAAGACCAATTGCCACAGCTCATATCCTCTCTATAAGCAGAGCCTAAGGCAATACAGTTGTGCTTGTGGCATATGAGGGTATGGGAAAAATATTGCTATAAAACCAGAGAACAACCATGAGGTGTCGAAGGGATCAGGTATAAGGCATCATCAGAACAAAAAATCTTACTATGGTAAGATGGGGGGAGTGCGGAGTGGAGATCCAAAGCCCATTAGTAGGCCACTGGAGATCCCCTTGCAGAGGGGTCTCGGGGAGGAGACGAGCAAGTCAGGGTGCGATGTAACAACGATGAGAAATACAACTTTCCTCTAGTTCCTAAATGTTTCCTCCCCGCTCCCACTACCATGACTCGAATTCGACCTTGCAAGTCTGGCTAAACCAGAGGATGTACACTAGTACAGATAGGAACTGAAAATACAGGGAATCCAGGGCGGATGAGCCCTACAGGACCAGTGGTGTGAGTAGCGAAACAGGGAGGGTAAAGGGAGAATGGGTAGGAAAGAGGGAACCCATTACAAGGAACTATATGTGACCTCCTCCCTGGGGGACAGACAGCCGAAAAGTGGGTGAAGGGAGACGTCGGACAGGGCAAGATATGACAAAATTTATAGACTATCAAGGGCTCGTGAGGGAGGGGGGAGCAGGGAGGGAGGGGAAAAATGAGGACCTAATGTCGGGGGTTTAAGTGGAGAGAAAATGTTTTGAGAATGATGTACAAATGCGCTTTACACAATTGATGTGTGTATGGATTGCGATAACAGTTGTATGAGCCTCTAATAAAATGTTAAAAAAAAAAAAACCAGAGAAACCTGTATTAGACAAAAAGATATCAATGTGAAGCTGCTGTTTCTCACCATATCCTCCATCTAGATCCATTCATTTCTGAAGGTGGTATTTCAATCTCTCTAACTTTCCCCCCAAAGAATTATGTGCTCTTTGATTTATACCATACCAAAATGGCAGCTTAGGGATCCTTGAGGGACTCAAAGTGTGTTTCTTTTCAATGTTCTTAGAGTTTCAGGAACAAGATGAAATCTGAAGGGGCAACACCAGAGCACTGGGATGGAAGGAATCCAATGAAATGACACTTTTTTTTTTAATTGGGGCCTCTTTTTTAAAAAAAGATCATTTTATTGGGGGCTCTTACAACTCATTACAGTCCATACATCAATCGTATCAGACATATTTGTACATATATTGTCATCCGTTCTTTTCTACACATTTACTTTCTATTGAGTCTTTGGGATCAGCTCCTCTTTTTTCACCTCCCTCCTCTCCACCCCACCCTCGTGGCCCCTTGATAGATTATACATTGTTATTATTTTCATATCTCACACTATGGCTGTCCCCCTTCCCCACTGGTTCCTGTTGTTCTTCCCCCTGGAGGGGTGTGTGTGTGGTTATGTCCCATTCATTGTGATCAGTACCCCCTTCCTTCACTCCTCTCCCCCTATTCCCCCTACCCTTTTAGTATGGCTTTTACCATTCCTGTTCCTGGGTTCCGTGTGTCGCGAGCTTTATCTCTTGCCTGTACCTACATACATGTTTCTGTATAGTCCAGAGTGGAAAGCAGCACTGGGGTCATGATAGTGGGGGGCCAGGGGACTTCAAAGGATCAGAGGTATATTGCGTGATCCATCGGTGCTCTACTGAAGCCGGATTGATTCATCCCTTCCCTGTGACTCCTCTGCAGGGGGATGTTCCATTGTCTACAGGTGGGCTTTGATCTCAGCTCCAACTCCCTCCATTCTCACCAACATGTTTTTGTTTGTTTGTTGCTTGTTATAAATCTTCTGATGCCTCTTACCTGGTCCCGATGAGAACTCATGATTACACCAGTTGGTGTGCTTCTTCCATGTGGGCTTGTTGCTTCACTGTTGGATGGCCGCTTGTTTATCTTGAAGCCTTTAAGACCCCAGATGCTATATCTTTTAGTAGCCAGGCACCATCTGCTGTTTTCACCACATTTGCTTATGCACCCATTTTGTCTACAGCAATTGTGTCAGGGGCAGAGAGATGGGAGGGAGCATCACAAAATTCCATTTTGTTAGAACAAAGTGTTTTTGTATTGAGGGAGGGTATAAGCTGAAGCCCAATGCCATCTGCAGCCATCTGCAGCCTCAGTGTTATGCCTTATAAATATATATATGTATATGTATATATATATATATGCCAATACCTCTGTTTGTATGGATTAATGTATTTACATAAATGCACACTTCTGTTAATACCTCTATCTATAACTTTGCTTCCTAGAGCCTTCCTCTGTTTCCTTTTGCCTCCTCCTGACCCACCATCACATTCCCCCTTCTTCCACCTCTTAGTACTTCTTTTCAGCTAGATTGGTGTTGCTCTAATACCCACAAGATCTCTACAACTTACTAGATGTTAGCTTTAATTCCCTAGTTGTTCCCTTGTCTATGGCATTGTTTGCTCACCATACCCTTCCCCTCCCCACCATCTCCCCCCAAGACCCTCTGGGACCATTGACCCTGTTGCTTTCTCTCTGAGCTTGCTTCCCATGTCTGTCTTATATAAGTAGGCATACCAGCAATGTCCTATTCCAAACAATAAGAAACCAAAGGACAAATTAAAAAAGCAAATTAAAGCATGACAAGAAAGAAATGCTTGTAGTTAGGAGTGTTGTACATTGTTGCTTGGTTTTGCTCTGTCTTGTTTTTGTGCATGTT
>NW_022103896.1:5165370-5207585 GCF_000313985.2 Echinops telfairi
GAAGATGATCCCGTCAGGACCAGTGGTGTGAGTGGCGATACTGGGAGAGTAGAGGGAGAGCTGGTTGGAAAGATGGAACCAATTACAAGAATCTATATGTGACCTCCTCCCTGGGGGACGGACAACAGAAAAGTGGGTGAAGGGAGACATTGGACAGGGCAGGATATGGTTGGAAAGAGGGAACCAATTACAAGAATCTATATGTGACCTCCTCCCTGGGGGACGGACAACAGAAAAGTGGGTGAAGGGAGACATTGGACAGGGCAGGATATGACAAAACAAACAATTTATACATTATCAAGGGCTCATGAGAGAAGAGGGAGCGGGGAGGGAGGGGAAAAAATGAGCACCTGATGCCATGCCGGGGGCTTAAGTAGAGAGCAAATGTTTTGAGAATGATGAAGGCAATGAAGGTACAAAAGTGCTTTACACAATTTATGTATGTATGGATTGTGATAAGAGTCGTATGAGCCCCTAATAAAACTATTTAAGAAAAAAAAAAAGGTTGAGAATAGAAAAGGGGAGGAAAACAACAACAACAACACATACATAGTTCCAGGTCTGTTCGCTGACTTTATGATTCTCTCCCTCCTGTTCCTGGGAAAGTTCTGGGGGCTGCCGCTCCTAGCCCAAAGGGGGCATTTTATTTAGGGGGCATTTTAGGGGCTTTTTGGTTTCACTTTGCACCAATTGCTGAGATTCTTGTAGGACATCTCTTGCTACCATTCAAGAATGAAGTGCACTGTCTTGATAGAAAATAGTCTCTAGCCTTTTTCTCAGCAATAGAGTTTCTTATTTTCTTAAGACCATGTACTGATAGCCGCCCCCCCATGGTCATCCTGTGTCCTTTCAGAATCTATCAAGATTATCCCTTTGGCATTAAACAAACAAAAAACCAGCTACCATAACATTTGGAACTGACCTCTCAGCCTTGAATTTAGTTGTGCCAGCAAGTCTCCTAGAAAGTCACCATTTAGGTTGCACCTTCTTTTTAAAAACAACCTCAGGAGACTAAAGGGGGCCCTGTTGATTCTATGATCAGCATTAGGTTGCTAATCACAAGGTCAGTAGTTCAAGCACAGACTTCTCCTTGGGAGAAAGATGAGGCTCTGTGTTCCTGTAATGATTTATAGTCTTGGAAACCCTCTGGGAATGCACTCTGGATTGGAATGGAGTCAGTGGCAGTCTCTAAGGAGACGAAGCTTAGGTCTGTCTACTGAGAATTCATCTGCAGCCTCTCACATATCACAGAGACATGTTTAAATGTGTTTGTTTGGGGATAAACCTCTACTTAGCTGAGCTAGACCTTGAGTAATAATACTCTTTGACTTACCCTCCTATCTGGAGTAGATACCAAGATTTAAGAGTCAAGGGCTCTGTTAAGTAAAGAAGCACACTTTAATCCCCTTTATTTGGGGCCTGCTCTGAAGTTCGTTAGCTCTGCTGTTCTCTAAGTGCCTGGGTGTAAGAATCTACTCACTCCCTGCCCGGGGGATCAGCTCTGCGGCAGGAAGATGGAGGAACACAGTCAGGATGGTAGTGAAGAAGAAGCTGAAAGCATCAGCACCTCTGACAGAGGACTGTTTGCCTCAACCCAGCAGGAGCAGAGAGGTGGCTAAGGCAATAGAAGGGGGTTCCCAAATGGAAAAAAATCCACATTTCTCACCAGAGAGTGAGAGACTCCTCTTTGAATTGCCATGGCCCCTGCTTACAACATACTTGACTTCTCACAGACTGCACTTACACCCCTCTGTATGTTTTTGCAGGGGTCTAGTACATGTTACAATGAGAAATAAATACCACACACAACATTGCAGCACATAAGAGGATCCACGCACACAACTCTCACTAATTTTCTGATTAGAAGTACTACCCACATTCCAAGCAATCCCCCAGAAGATTCAGCACCTTCCACAAGTAGAGTTATTAGTGGGGTAATAATAGTAACAATAAAAATAACTGCAAATACCATCTACTTTTTATGGACACGTGTATTGTTTAGTGCATGTACATATTAAAATATAGCTATAGACTTCTGTGTAATGTTTCTAATACCCAAAGACAAATATAGCTAAGATTTTAAAAGATACAGAAAAGAAAGGGCAATAATACTGAATGCTAACATTTTAATAATAATTAATAATAATACTAAAATATTTCACTTACTACAGAAGGCAACCTTAGGGGAATCACCAGAAGGGAGCCCTGTGGTGAGTCAGGACTGCTTGTACTTCAATGAAACAATTCATTCTGCTTTAATCCTGAATTCCTCCCACAAACCCCTGGATCTTAAGTTATTTCCTATTCCTATGAGTGTTTTGATACATACTAAATACATGGTTCGCATTTTCTGAATGGATAAATACATAAAACAATAATCACACAGGAAACTAAGGCCTTACTGTTTACACTTTCTTAAAACTATTTCTTGCTTTGTGCACTTGTGTTATTACAAGTGCCCTAAGGCTCAGTTTTATCGAATTTGTCTTATCCATGCGGAAACCCTTTGAAATCATGTCAAGATCATTCAACAATAGCCGAATCGCTCCCACCAAGATGAACTAACTAAATATCATATAAATAAGTCTTCTATGTAAATAGTAGACTTGGTTGAATTATAAATTATTTTATATTGGGCCTCTTTGCAAAGTAAGTGTGGTCGGGAAGAGGCTGGCGTTTTAAGACTGTCAAGTTTGTCAGGGAAGAGCATTATTAGGCATGGAATCCTGAGCATTAAAAGTAAACTTTTCCTTTTCCAGCCATGTTCAAAACTCATTTCAGAAGTTAAAGTCTCTTTCTCTAGGCTCCAAGAACAGCAGTAACAATACAATCTCGGCCTGACCCCACATTCCAGTTGCCATAACAACTTGAGAGCGTTCTATAAATGAAGACGTGTTTATTGTACAATTGTGCATTGAGAGAGAGAGAGAGAGAGAGAGAGAGAGAGAGACCCAGATAGAGATTCTTCCTCAGTGTACCATCTGTAACGTTGAATTCTTTCATTAGCTTTCATGTAAATACACTTGGAATACATTCACTCTAATCTCACTTACATTTGAGATGGCTTTCTGATTTGCTGACATAAAGAGAGGCCTTATACAGCCCCCCCAGTCCAGCGTACTGGAGCTATGTCTGCCTGGAATGAGCTGCTAATAACCTCAATTCCCTCATTCATCATCACAGCAGAGACCCAGGTGGAAGACTCATAACAAAGACAGCTAGCGTCCAGGAGGGAAAGCCAGAAAACCCACAGGGATCAAGACCGACAGAATGAGACGCAGCCCTGGCCAGGGGAACCAAAGGGCTAAGAGTGGAGGAGAAGATGGCATTTATCACCTTCCCCACTTTTTGATGAACAAGCAAGACCAGGCCTTTGTGGGGGAGCCGGGTGAGATTAAGGGGGTGCATTCAGACCCAGCTCTTGTCAGCACTTTCACCATCTGGAGAAATCCCCTCGGGCAGCATGGTCAAGAGGGTCACTGTGATGACTGATCGAGATGAAGGAGTACTTTATTAAAATATACTTGGCTTCGCACCAGCAAGAGAGGGCCTGGCATTGAGCATTCAGCCACCCTTTGTTTCAATGTTTATAGAGCACTTCATGAACTTGGACAGAGATCACACACACTGCTTCCCTTGATGTTCACTCTAGTCCCAATTTACAAGTGAGGGCAGCATGGGGGTTGTGAGATGGCAGCAAGGATACTGAGTCAGAAGAGATGAAGCGAACCCCGGTGCCTCCTATTTTCTCTGTATGATATTGAACTGACACCCCCCCAGAGGCTTAGTTGCTTCTGCGAAAAATTAGCTGACAACAGCTGGCTCAGAGAATATTGATAAGATGAGTATTTGCTACAAACTGGAAAGTGCTAGATGATGTGAGGCCTTATTTTCAGGTTAAAGCCATGGGTTGAGTGCAGTTTAACCAAGATGCCCAGTGGTTTGCTACTTAGGTAAGGATATACATTATTCTCTGCGTTGTGATCTGATGTGATCAGACAATCAGTTGCAAGGGGCTCAGGGTGGAAAACACTCTTCCTTAGCTCACAGGCCTGATCTGGGGGAAGGGGCATCTCCCTGCCTACTATGTGGCCTGCATCACCTTTTGTCTTAACGAGATGACAGAAGAGAGAATCAAGTAGAAGCCAAGGGACCTGCTACCATTATGAAAGAAGACCCAGAAGCAGAATGCATCCTTTGGACTCCAGCCCCCTGAACTTGAAACCTCCAAGGGCCAAGGGAAGATTGATGTCAAGACACGTGCAAATCTTTAATAAATGCCCAGATCACAGTTGCTGAAAGGAGTCAAAAACTTTCCTAGAGATCCATCCCAGAGAGGAAGTCTTCCCTTGAGTCAGCATCCTGAACTGAGACACGGAGCCTCCTGAACAGCAAGGGAATAAGTTTCTGTCTGTTGAAACCACTTCCACTTGCTTGTGATATGGCTGGTATAGCAGCACAAGAAAATGAAAGCAGTCTCTATTTTTATACCCCTTTCATTCTTTCTTAATTCAGAAACTAAGTCTCTTCTGACAAGACTGGTTTGGACTTGCATAAGATTTGGGGTTCGGGGAGGGAGGGGAAAAAGGAGCTGATACCAAAGGCTCAAGTAGAAAGCGCATGTTTTGAGAATGATGAGGGCAACAAATGTACAAATGTGCTTGATATAATGGATGTACGTATGGATTGTGATAAGAGTTGTACAAGCCCCCTATAAAATGATTTAAACATTTAAAAAAGAAAAAAAATTGGGGTTAAGTTCAATCCTCTTTGTAAGTAATTTACACTGTTTATTGCACCCATAAAAATGAATTTGTATACAATTACTCTTGGGAACAATATTTAATCTGTGTGATCCCATGGGGTTATTTGGGATTACAGAGGAAAAGAATGTAGTGAAAACTTTAAAGAATTGCATAAAATTTAAGGAGTCATGGTGTTGGCCTTGACAAGCAGTTGTCAACCTCAAGCAGTGTGGCCCATTAGTAGGAGAGAATGGCTACACACCAAGAGAAATGCCAGATGTCAAAATGACTATAAAGAGAAATGGCCCAAAAGACACAGACAACTGAATGCAAAAGAGAGGAGAGGAATCTGTACATGCTGGAGATTAACCAAGATACCAAAGGCAGATACTACATAAGAGATGACACTGTCACAGCCCGTGGGGAATTGGATACAGCTATAGGCCTGGGAACAGGCTGTTGGGGGTTTAATGCTTTACAGGAGGAAAAGAGCACTGACTGTCAGAAAAACTAGAATCGACAAAGAGTCAAGAAGTCATGGTACCAGCCCAGCCATGCTGATGGGCCCGCAGTAAAGTACTGAAATCTGGTGCAAAGGTAGGCTAGACCTGGTCTGAATGGACCCATCGCAAAGGGGAGCCTACACAGAAAAGAACTGAGTGATGGAAATGGCTTCCTAATTGAGCTTTCGAGTCATTAACATTGGCCCCAAGATAACAGGAAGGCAAAAATAAGATCAACAAACAGGAGCATTAGCATTTTAAGGATTTCAAATCACGACAAAACTAAAGGTCAAAAGCATTTAAATCGATGGAAAATCAAATATGAGAAATGGGTCATGTTATTAAAGACATTGCTAAGTCCAAAGAGATGTTGACTAAAACATAAATTTATGAGCAAACCAGAAAACCAAACCCACTGCCATTGAGTCATTTCCACTCATAGCAACCTTGCAGGACTGAGTAGAACTTCTCCTAAGGGCTTCTGATAATGTACATCTTTGTGGGGGCAGGCAGCCTCATCTTGTCTTGGTCAAGTGGCTATTGAGTTTGAACTGGCATCCTTGGGATTACTTCTCCCATGCTTGCCCCACAGCATTACCAGGACTAAAATGGGCATTGAAAAGGGAGATCACTTGCACACCCATTACATAAAACAAAAAGACTGTTGTTATTAAATAAATGATTTAAAATAACAAGAATAAATCTTAATCATTATCAAAATACTTTATTCCAGAATAAAATGGTAAAAGGTTTGAAAGAGTATGAGACCAGTGGAAAACCAAACATAGATAAGAAAACCAACAATAACACAAAAATGAACAAGCAAACAGGGTATTAAAGCGAAAGGAAAAGCAGTGGGTCCGAATGTACTTGTAAGCACCCTAAAAAGACAAAGGGGAAGAAAAACAATTAAGTCATAAAAGGAAAATTTCCCCTAATGCTTCCCATTGAAAAAATCCATAAGAGCATAACAACACGAATTAAGCTCGTACCATCATGGAATTTAAAAATGCCATGTTGACAGAGATGCTACACACGTGTCCCATCAAGAAAGCAACATACAAACAACAACTCAGAGCCGTTGAGTCTGTGGTGACTCGTAAACAAGCACCACACTCACTGCTGTCCAGTCAATGTCGGCTCACAGCTACCCCACGGGGCTTCCGAGATGGTAACTGTGTGTGGGAGTGGAAGGCCCACTCTTCCTCCTTCCCTTCAGGAGGGCAAACAGAAGAACAAGAAAAGGGATCTATATGAAAGAGCAAGTGTCAGGTGGCACCAACTTTTCAAATGCAGCACTGGACACTACAAGTCTGTTGAGAAATGAATTCAAAATCCAAAAGGAAGCATCCTTCTCCTGTTTAAAATACTCAACTCTAAGCCTCATCAAATGAGAAGATAAATGATATGCAAAGTCACAGGGATTCGTTTGTCATCATATTATTTTAACCATTATTATATCATATAAATTCACTAACATGGAGTCAATTCTGACTCCTAGCGACCCTATGGGAGAGAGTAGAACTGTCTCTGTGGGTTTCTGAGACTGTAACTGCTTATGGGATAGAAAACTCAGTTTCTTGGAGTTGGTGGTGGTTTCGAACTGCTGACCATGCAGATCACAGCCCAATGCATAACCATTATCCCACTAGGGCTCCTACTCTTATATATGCTCTCCCCAAATAGATCAGGAAATGAAAAAGGAGAAGTGAGGCTGCACTCTAAAGAACACAGACCAAACACAAGGGAGAGAAGAGGAATTCCAAGGTGCTGGTGGGAGATGCCCGCATGGCCGAGAGCATCAACCTGGAGGCCAGGTGAGATGGCTCCTAAAGGTGTGCCAAGACATGAGTGGGTACTGATAGATGACATCATGTGGATGCCTGCATTACTCATAAGCAAGGTAAGCGTGAGCTTACTTGTGTTTACTTACTAATCGATAGTGAGTAGATTCAGGTGTGGTGATTTGTTTATTGGACAATCTTCCACTCATGAATAGAGAACTGTTTTGGAGGTGAGATTATTGACAATTATTTGTAAAATATAACTAAGAAAACAAAGAACCAAATAAGCAAAATGGAATCAAATAACTGAGAGAAAAGAGGTGGCTACAGTACAGCATGTGGCTCATCAATCGATAATATTCTCATTGGGATAATACCATACATTTGACTTTGTTATTCAATACAAGTCCATAGAAACTCTAAGGAATGAGAACGACGGTGATTTCCAACAGTGAGTAAGGCAGAGGTCAGATGGAAACGTGTTCCGGTGCCTCTTAAGGTGCAGGAGCTCCAACGATGAAGACCCCGACTGTTAACCGAAAGCTGCTCAGCATAGGAAGGATGAGGCAGTCGGCTTCTGTAACTGTGATAGCCTTGCGAACCCCATGGGGCCAGATCGTCTTCCAGCTTCTATCTTATAGTTATTAATATCATCATTCTCCTTCAGAATCTTGCAGTGCATTTGCTCCTCTCTGACTTATTCACTCCTTTGGACGCAAGGATACTTTTGAGGCTCCACCCTTTCTTTGTTGCTCTGTTAAGTTTTCGACTCCCAGTTGTCTGTCCCCTGTAAACCACTTATCATTTCCACGTTTATTTTTCAATCAAGCCCAAACTACATATTCTTCCTCAGCAAAATCAAGGTGGGCGCATGTTCATTGTAGCAGAGCTACTGGCCAAATTTCTTTTTTTAGTGATCACCAGCCGGATCCTCATTTCATGTAAGATATTGATAGCATGCTGCTCATCACACATATTGTTTGCATTAAATTTGAACCTTTCAAAAGCATTGCATGAAAATATTGACCAGGATGAATGATATTTTGGATGTTCCTTCTATGTGGGCACCTAAGACCTTACCTAGCTAGTCCATGCCTTGACAAGATAGTCACAATTATTACTAAAATATGCATATCCATCCTATTCTATTTATATGGAAAGAATATTATATTAAGCAAATCCCCCTGTCACCTCTTGCACTACCACGATCCCTTCACTGCTACACAGAAGGAAGAGAAGGGGCAGGGTCACCACAGCATCATGAGTTTCCTGAATGCCACCCAAGAAAAAGCAGTGCATGCTAGGAGTCAGGGCTCCGGTGAAGCAAGTTCCATTGGGCTGCTCTTAGCCCTGGGCAGATGGAAGTGATACTGACTAGATGTTTGGTGTGGCCAATCTGGGATGCTTTCTGAGGCCCTCAGTTCCTAACCACTATGCACCATAAATTCCGTGTCACACTTCAAGGAAAAGAAAGGATATAGGTGGTAAGAGTGGTCACGTGCCATTGAGTGAGATCTGATCCACAGGGAACCCATGCACAACAGACCAAAACATTGACCAGGGCTGTGCCATCCTCACAAGGGTCCTTATGCCGGAGCCCATCGTTGTACCCACTGTGTCAACCCAGCTCCTGAGGGCCTTCCTCTCTTTTGCTAACCCTCTTCTTTACCAAACATGGTGTCCTTCTCTGTGGACTGGTCTCTCCTGACAACAGATCTAAAATATGTGAGACAAAGTCTTGCCACCTTGCCTCTCAGGAACACTCTGACCTTGTGGGGGAGACCAGCCCCCCACAACTACTCACAGGTTCGGTAAGCACAATTGTATGGTTATAATACATAAAGATTATAGTAAAGTCATAGAGTATAGGAGAGATAGAAGAGAGCGTGAAATAAATAAGTCAGACACATTTCATGGTAGCATGCTCACATCCTGGACGGCCGTGATCTCACCAGCCAGGTCCTCGCACAGCACCAGCTGAGAGGGTAGGCGGAGTCTCTGCTATTTATTTCTGGCCAAGGCCCATATATACTTAGGGGTGTGTTTACAGGTAACCATATACATCACAGGAAGGGGCTGTACAATAGGCATAAGTGTGACAGGAAAGGGATGAGCTAGGGGTGTATACATAATAGGAAGGGGGGGACCAGGTGTACACATGTGACAAAATGGGCGGACCCCAGATTCAGTATGGCAGCCTAACCTTGGTCACCCTTGAGTGGGTTTGACCTTCCTGGGCTCTCCTTCAGGGAAACAATCCATAATCCTTATGAGAAGGGAGTGGGCCCTACTTAGGTTGGGTCAGAACATACAGTCTGATTGCTCTAGATGGTTGATAAGACTTAGGGAGAGTAACCTCTAACCTACTTTCATCGACCTCCTCGGGTACAGTCATTGACCATGTGTAGCAAGCAGCTAGGTTTGGCAAATATTTGGGGGAGACAAGTTGGGAGAAATCTTTCTGTATCCCACATTATCTTACTTTACCCAGACAGATTTGTTTGTCCTTTTAGCAGTCCATGGGACTTTCAATATATTTCTTCAGCAACACAATTCAAATTCATGGATTCTCTTTTGGTCTTCCTTATTCAATATGCATATGAGGCAATGGAAAATTCCATGGCTTCAGGTGGTTACCTGAAAAGGTAAGTAGGCTAACTGAAGATAGCTAATAGTACATGTGCCAGGTTCCAGGTATATATTTTATTTCAAGATAGAGATGACCATTTTAAACATTGAAAATGTTCAATAAGGAAGATGTTCCTGGACTTATAAGGTTCAAGGTCAAAGAAAAATGTGTTTGTTGTAAGTGCATCTGAGATCCAAACAAAAGTGGGTCAGATTGGATCAACTTTTCATGTATGGAGAGAGAAAAGTGGGATTTGACTTTTTTCACTTAATTTTTGTCACTAGTGACACTCTGAATCATTTTCATAAAGAGGCCCATGATGAAATCAGAACATGGGTTCACATAGACCTGAATAAACCAAAGTGACTGTCAGTAAAAGCTCTGAAACTTGCTCTTGAACGGAGAGAAGCTCAAGTGAAAGAAAGGTATGATGACATGAAAGAAAGAAATGATGACGTAAAAGAGCTAAACAGAACATTTCAAAGAGCGCTCATGGAGATGAAGTAAAGCATTGCAATGAAATGTGCAGAACCAGGTGTGAGAGAACCAAGAGGGGAAAACACATGAAGAAAAATTCAAAGCCTCAAGTTACAAGGATTCTATGGGCAAAAATTGAATGAAGCAAGAACCATCAAAGGAAAAGTGGAAAGAATAAAAAATAGTTGACATGCAAACATTCCAGGAGGGAGGTCTCATACTACGAAGAAGCCACGCTATTGAAGGGAGAAGTCTGAGCTACAGTGGAGGCCTTGGCCACAGCAAAGCTGCAGGAATTGCAGAATCCCAACCGATATGTCTTAGCAAGAGGAGGTATCTCTGGAAAAACACTAGAAATGCTCACTCAACTATACCAAAAATTTGGAATACAGCTACCAAATTTAATGACATATATATATTTCCAAAGAAATGGGATCCAACAAAAATGCAGACATCATTGAACTAAATCATCAATGTAATATTCAAGGACAACTATGCTGAGGTAATTTAAAACAGTTGCAGAATTAGTATATTCAGTGGGAACTGACAGATAGTCATCTCATATTCAAAAGATGATTTGGAATTGGAGACATAATTGCTGATGTTATATGAATCTTAGCTGAAAGCAAACATAAGAAAGATGTTTACCTGTGTTTTACTGACCAAACACAGGCATTTACCTGTGTGTATACTAACAAATTATGGATAACATTGTGAAAAATGGGAATTCCAGAACATGTAATTGTCTTAAGGGATCTTTATGTAGACTAAAAGTCCTTCAAATGGAACAAGTGGTTGCTATGTAGTTTACAGTAAAAAAGTGTGTTGTTTGCATCTTTAACCGTAGTCATTCAATTTTGATATTGAAAATAATCTTAAATTCACTCTCCCAACACAATCTCTGCAGACAAAATGGGTGCATAAGAAAATGTGGTAAAGAAGGCGATGATGCCCTGCTATTAAAAGGTATAGCATCTGGGATCTTAAAGGCTTGAAGTTGCACAAACCACCATTCAGCAGAGAATCAACAAGCCCACATGGAAGAAGCACTCTGCCAGTGTGATCATGAGGAGTCATCAGGACCGGGTAATATGCATGAGAAGACACACAACAAACAAACAAACAAACAAAATATATTGTTGAGAACAAGGGGATTTGGAGCAGAGATCCAAAGCTCATCTGTAGACAATGGAACAATCCCCGACAGTGGGGCCACAGGGAAGGGATGAGTCAACCAGGGTGCAGTAAAGCATTGATGAAACACACTTTATTCCTCTAGTTCCTTGTGGCTTCCTCACCCACAACTACCATGACCCCGTGCTGCTTCTCCATTCAGACTAGACTGGCACATGTACGCAGGTATAGATAAGAGATGGGAACTCACGACACACAGAATCCAGGAACAGGAGTGGGACTAGCGATACCAGAAGGGTAGAAGGAAGATTGGGAGAGGAAGGGAGAAAGGGGGAACTGATGGCAATGATATACACATAACCATACACCCCTCTCCTGGGGGAAGAACAACAGAAAACATGGGGGAAGGGAGACAGTGGTCAATGTAAGATAGGAAAATAATAATAATTTATAAATTATCAAGGGGTTATGAGGGTGGGTGGGGAAGGTGATACCAAGGGTTCAATAGAAAATAAATGTCTAGAAAAGAATGAAGGCAACATATGTACAAATTCTACTGATGCAAGAAATGTATGGATTGTAACAAGAATTGTAAGAGTCCCCAATAAAATGATCTATTAATTAAAAAAAATAAAATAATCTTAGAAGGTGAAGTATATTAAGAAGAAAGTTGCAACACAAGAGGAAGATGCATTAATAACCTTTGATATGTAGATGACATAATCTTGCTTGTTGAAATTTAAGAGAAGTTGAAGCACTTACTATTGAATTTGACAGACTACAGACTTCAGCATAGATTAGAACTCAAAAGAAAGAGAACAAAAAGTCTCAAAACTAGAACAATAAGCATCATCATGATTGAGATAGTTAAAGTTTATTGTGCCAACCTGGCCAATAAACACATGTGGGGTTAATTGAAGAGTGGGGAGAAAAATGGCTCTGTGAACCTCACCTTTCTAGTTCTCGGGTCTCTTGCTTTCTGATGGTTGGACCAGGGTGCAGTTGCCTTAGCCAGTTCCCTGCTTCAGCTGGAAAGGCTCACTTCCTGCAAAACATCCCTTAGGAGAAGCCACATGGACCTATCCTGATGCAGGCCTGGGTGCTGGAGCAGCCATGTGGAGACTCCTGCCAGTGCTGAAATGCTTACACATTCACTCATTCAGCTTTCCTCCTGCAGTTGACATCGTTGTGTGTGTTTTGTGATGTGGAGGAGGACTTTCTGGAATGGGTCAGACATATGGGCTAATGTTGGACTTGTGGCTTTGGACAGCATTGGGTTGGGATGTTTTCTTGATGTGCACTTACCCTTTATATAAAACTCTCTCATACATAAGATTTGCTGTGGATTTGTTTCTTTAATGTATCCAGACTAACACAACGGTAAACAAATATGGATAAACACAGATTGAAGTTGTCGAGAATTTATTTTACTTGGATCCAAAACCAACGTCCACGGAAGCAGCAGTCAGGAACCCAAAAAAAATGTACCAATTTGAGAAGGAAATTAAGCCTCACAGAAGCCTTGGTATTTGGGACATATTATCAGGAGGGACTCGTGAAAGAGGGAGACTTTAGTGAGATAGATTGACATAAGGGCTTCATCAATGGGCTCCAGTACAGCAATGATTATAAAAAAAGTGCATGATTTGGCAGTGTTTCATTCTGTGATATATGGATTGCTATGAGTTGCAACTGAGTTCACAGCACCTTACAACAACAACACTTAGAAGACGGTATTACTGAGTGATACAGCAGAAAATAAAGGGCTCATTGATCTTTGTGTATTTCTATGACTTTCACCAGAGGCTAGTAATTTCTGTTTCAGAAGAAGGTAAAGACAAAACAAGAACGGCTGTTTATTTTCCTTTTCTTCATCAATTCACTGCCATGAGTCGATCCCTACTCCTGAGGGGGTCACCTGATTTACCTTAGGCTATTTTGGAGTGTTTTCATTAGACAACTATTAGCATGTCAATAATAGATCCTGTGGTCACAAGGACCGTGTAGGACTTATTTTATCACATTTAATTTTAGGAGCCCTGGATAGTGGGTTGTCCATTGAACTGCTGCAAACAAAGTGAGTGGTTCAAATCCACAAGCTGTTCCAAGGGGGAAAGAGGATGTTGTATACTTGCATCAAGATTTAAAATCTTAGAAATCTAAAGGGACAGCTCTGCACTATTCTATAGGATCAATACAAGTTAGAAACCCTGGTAGTGTTGTGGTTACACATTGGACTGCTAACTCTAGGGCCAGAAGTTTGAAACCACCAGCCATTCCAAAATAGAAAGTCTGAGCTTTCTATCCTCATACAGAATTACAATTTCAGAAACTCACATGGGCACTTATGACCTGTCCTATAGGGTCACTATGAATCATCATTGATTCTATGGCAATTATGAACTGGAATAATTGACTCTATGGCTTTGAGTTTGAGGGTTTGCTGTTGTTTGTTTGCTTTTAATCTGAGTCAGCCATGCTTTTTGACGGCCAATATGGGCATCAGAAACCAGTGGCTTCTCCTATAGCAAGAGGTTAGGCTATGTATTAAGAAATAAGGGCTTTGATTCAGACAACCTTAGTGGTGAATCTAAGTTCCCATACTTAGTACCAGTTCCTTCAACAAATCACTTAACCTCTCTGAACCTCAGGTTTCATATCCACCAAGTGTTTGCTTCACTGGATTAACAATTAAATGATAAAACATTCCAACCCAAATGTCCAATGAACATATATCTCATTTTCTTGTAACCTAAACAAATCCTTCTTGTTGATTAACATGACAGCCTTTGGAAGAACAGGACACAAAATGCCATTAGTCAGTGGGTGACATAGATCATTGCGTGATAGGGAAGATATTGACGGGCATGTGGACCACACTACAAATCTTCCCTAGATCCCCAAGAATCTATTCTGAGTGGGGAGCCAGAGCCAAGGATGATTTTGGCTAGAGTTCTATTATAATCTCTGCCACCTGATAGGACTCCTGCTGATTGGCTTGCCTGGGAAACGAAAGGTTGACTCAACGAGCTGCAAAGGAATGAGTCTCTAATGTGTGTCACACTGCACTATAGGAAGAAAGTCTTCCACATTCATCACATTGTCTCATTGGGATCATTTTAGTTCCCTGGGAAGAGTTGGCTGACACAAGAAACACACTAGCAGCTGCATTGTTTTCTTCATTGATGCTCATCAGAAACTAGCAGGGAAGCCACCTGTCTGATTGCTCATCCAGCTAGGCTGGCTCTGCTCAGCTGCCCTTGAGTTGAAGAAGATAAAGGATGATGCAGAAAAGGAAGCTGGCTGTGCAGAAGCCATTAAAATGACGACCATCAATTGCCCAGGCCTTCAAGCCAACTGGTTAAATTTTAAAAAGGGAAAAAAGCTTCTCCGTACAGGAGGGGAATCTGTCTGTGTATGATGCTTGGGGTTTGATTAACTTAAAGGATTTTCCAGAACTCTTCAAAATACACCCACAATACCAATATATTTTTTTCTGCTTCTTTTTTTTTTAACAGAATAATCTTTTCTAGAATATAAGCTTTAAGAGGCCAGGCATTGTGCTTGTTTTGTTTCTGTGAGATCTCCAATATTTAGAAAATTAACTTACACAGGCTTAAGTGTTTAGTGATATATATTGACAAATGAATAAAATTATTTCTCTTCTCCAGGAAGATTATTTTGGAGATTGACTTTTTATTACACCAGTTATAAAATAGATGAATGAGTTTTAAGAGCAAAATCATAAGGCCCAACCCAGTAATGCTTAGGGTGGAGCAGGTGAGCTCATATGGTGCCATGATGGCACATAATGGTACAATGAAGGGGGCCTTATGCCTATACCAATAAAGTCTTCTAAAATTGCATTTTCTCTGGCTCAGAGATTTGACTTTCCCTAATAACATCTTACAGTATAATTCCAAGTTACTTGGGGAAGTATTTTTAATCTATATAATGTTCTGGTTTCAAATATAAACAACGTTTTCTCTTATTTTACAAGAAAAACACACTAAATGCCAACAACAGGGAAATAATAAAAAAGGAAATGTTGTGGAAACATTAAATGATGTGGTCATAAAGTACGTGATCCTGGGATTTTGAGGTTGCACATCACAGATTAAAATCAGACCCCTTTACCCTTGTTGTTTTATTAGTTAATGTGGAGATGGAGCGATGGAGGTGGGGGGCAGGAGGGAAGGAAGGAAGGAGGGAGTGAAAGAAGGAAGGTAGGAAGGAAGGAAGGAAGGAAGATAACTAAGAGATGGGAAAGGAATGTTTGCCTGAATTGCTTTTCTGTAGATTGATCTGGAGTATTATTCTAAGGCTATGGTTCTGAAGGGTGGAATTAGACATTCAAATGAGGACATGACTAACTTTTGATGGCAAACTAAACAAACAATAAGCATCCACTCCCATCAATTGTAGAGTAGTTCATTTAGGATGGACATCATTGAATAAGAGACCAAATCTCTCCTAAGTGGACAGCAATGTGGACCTCAAACATTAGGAGGCACATTTGAATGAATTGGGTTAGAAGTGAAGTTATATTTTCAGTGAAAAATGAGATCTGTGTAGAAATACCCAAATGGAAGACGTTTTTCCCCAAGGAGAAGTCCATTGCGTGAGTGAGGTCAGGGGGAGAATGTCTGCTGGACACTGTGGTGCTGGGGAAACGGGAGCAGCAAGGTCTGCTCTTGACGAGCTCTCTGATTCTAGTTCTTAGTCGCCGGCGGTCTGGCTCAGTCACAGAATAATCCTAGATGTGAAAAGCATCAGACTAGTCTTCAAGAGAAAACAAGGCAACACAAAACTGACGGTGAGATGTTTCAAGCGATTAACTACATACCAACCTGGCACTGAGAAACTGTAAATGCAAGGCATGACAATCAACTATGCTGGCCATCTTTGAAAGTGAGCTCTACTTCGCACTCTTTTAACTCTCCATTAAAACACGACTTCACTTCCATGATGATCTAGTCTGATAAGCTCTTGTAGCTGAAGAGGGAAGAAATGGTCAAAGACATCTCTGTATTATATATGGTTATCCTGCTCTAAAGAAGAAGACTTCCTCTCCTCCCACCCTTTGCAGCTTATCAAAACAGTAACATTGTCAGATATATAGAGGGAATAGCAGAATATGGATTGGAATGAACCAGACAGACAGTGGCATATGAAAGTTTATAGGACATGCAATGAATTTCGTGTCATAGAACACTTGTGAAACTGGCTGCCATATTCTTGTTTATTGATGCAAAGCTTGCCAGCGGGGTCAGATAGGCAGAGCCCGTAGGGGAACTAATCACTCCCAACAGTTGGTGGATTCACTGGCTCAGAATGTCCTCAACAACTCTTCTTCTGAGAGACAATTTCAGAGACAAAACTGTGCAACTCATTATAGTGCCAGGCACCAGAGAACTGAGCCTTGGGTGATTGGAGATGTTTATGGGCCACTGCTTGGTCGTCTTCTTTAATGATAACATTCCTGCTTCTTAATGTCTCGGCAGTTATTTTTTATGACCCGCTTGGATAATATCCTAATTGTTAATGCCCGTTACCCCCAGGGTACCATCACTGCCTTTCTTGCTGGGAGATCAATCTGTCTTATTTGTGATTGAATTTTATAGAAAGGAAAGGTACTGGATTTTCTATAAAAGAAAGGAATACAATAGCCCTTGGCATTTATCAAAGGTGTATGCATTGGAGCAAATTCTCCAATAAGCAAGGTAATCACAAGCTTAGTTGTGCATATCTCCTAAGCTGTAGTGAATAGTTTGTCATGAAAAGCATGTGGAATTGTTCACTGCAGAGCTGTAAGTAAGCACAAGTATACCTGTGTTTACCTTGCTTACTGGATTCTGTGTCCCTGGCAGGGCCTATACTGTTGAAAAGAGGATTTGCTTCATGTAGGAAGATGCTGTAGAGTTGGAAGAGAGATGCCAGCCAGGCCTACAAGCAGAAACTTTGATGTGGCAAAGACATTTGAAACTCTTCATTACCGATCAGTAAGTAAGCACAACTCAGAGGTGTCTGCAGTGGTTATTGGTAATCCAACACTGTAGTAGTCCAGTCCTTCTGCATAATCTTTGTATGATGCATCTCTTTGAGTCTTAGCTTCTTCATTGAAGGTTGGTGAAAGGCCTTGTTCTTCATTCTTGTACAAATATCTCAGGTCTATCCTTTGTCTGGCTCTTTATGAGTCAGGGGCCCACCTTATTATTACATGTGTCCAACTCCAGAGATGGCCATTTTGTTCATTGTCCTTGGTTCTTGGTAACTTTTATGGCCTCTAATGAGTCTCATGGGCTTGGCTTCTCACTGGACTGTACAGAACTCTCTGTTTGTGACGATATAAAGAAATGTAGAGCCTCCAGTGCTGGTCACGTGCTTCCCACTACAGACTCACTCTCCCTCCTCCTCTCACTCCCCTAAGGGAAGCCTATTTGATAGCTACATAGTTGAACAAGACAGTGAATATAACAACTATTTATTAAAGGACTTTTAGGTAGCATATCAGAATAGATCCTATGCTTACAATCTATATCCTTGATTCAGGGGAGAACTGAGACATAAAGGGAAAGGTAGCTGAGAGTCCAAGGAATCAGCGAGCTCTAACAAAATAAAATAGCTTGTCCAACGTGACTCAGCTACATAGAGAAAGAACAGGAAATGAAAGTAATGATCCCTTTGTCAGCTTTGTCAGAGGGGATGCATGCCTTGGAATATATATATATATGAAAGATAACCCTACAGAATGCAGAGATTATTGAAAATATCACTAATATCCCATGTATGTAAGTAAAATTTTGCTGAGAATTCTGAAATAAAATAATTCAATAATAATTCAACCATACAGCTTTGTGCAGTGGCAATATCACAGCCACTGAGGTCTATCCGAGGTACAATTACTGCTAATTGAAATAACACAGTAATTGTTGCAGCTGTATGTCGACAGTGAGCTGCCAGAAAGTCAAGCTGGAGTCAGAAGAGGATGTGGAACAAAGCATATCATTGCTGATGTCAGATGGATTTTGGTTGAAAGCAGAGAATACCACAAAGATGTTTACTCGTGTTGTATTGACTGTGCAAAGGCATGCTGTTGTGTGGATCATAACAAACCACAGATACGACTGAGAAGAATGGAAATTCTGGAATAATTCATTGTGCTCACACAGAACAAGTACATTGAACAAGAAGCAGTCAGACAGCCAGACGAAGAGAATATTTCATAGCTTAAAACCAGGAAAGGAATGTGTCGGGGTTGTATGCTTTCCCCATATGAATTCAGTCTATATGCTTGAAAATTCACCTGAGAACTTGAACTCTATGAACAATGTGGCATCAAGATTGACGTTTGATGAATAGCCTGGGATATACAGATGACACAAACTTGTTTGCTGAAAGTGAGGAGCATTTGAAGTCCTTACTGCTGAAGAGCAAGGACTGCAGTCATCAAAATGGATTGCAGCTCAATATAAAGAAAACCAAACTCCTCACAACGGGAGCACCGGAGGACCTGATGGTAAACAGAGAGATGAACACACTTACCCAGGACTCACAGTCAATGCTCTAGGAAGCAGCTGTTTGGGAGCCAAATGGCATATTGCATTGGACAAGTCTGCTGCACAAGACCTTTCTAAAGGGGTGAAGAGCAAGGGTGTCACTTTGGATATTAGGTACACCTGACCTAAGCCACGGTGTTTGTAATCACCTCCTATGTACGTGAAAGCTGAACAACGAATAAGAAAAACCACAGAACAACTACAGCATTTAAATTACAGTGTTGGAGAAGAGTATTGAATAGCAATAGACTTCCAGAAGAAGAAAAATAGTGGCTTGTCTTGGAAGAAGTACAACCAGAATGTTCCTGATAAGCATATACTTTGGGCTGGTTATCAGGAGACACCAGCCCTATCAAAAAGGTATCATGTTTAGTAAAGTAGAGACGGCAAAAACAGAGGAATAAAATCAAGGTTGGCACAATGGCTTCAAATATAACTGTAATTGTGAGGATGGTGCAGGACTGGGACGCATTTCATTCTGTTGTGCATATGGTACCTTTGAGTTGAAACTAACTCCAAAGCACTAAGGACAGCAGAATCACACATCTACACGACAGCAGCAAAGTATGTTGGAGAAAACGTTTGCCATTTTAGCCATTATTGAGCATAAACTTATGTGAAATGAATTACATTCTTCATGCTCCTTCAAAGATCCCTGGTATCACAGCGGTTAAGCTATCGGTTGATAACTGAAAGATTGGTGGTTTGAAGACATCAGCTACTAGGGGTCTGTTACATTAAAGATTGCTGCTGTGGAACTCTATGGGAAGCTCCGTGGTGTGCTGGGAGGTAGGGTTGCTATGCATCAGAAAGGACTTGAAACAGTAAACTTTTTATGTTCTGTTGCTTATCTTTGAAGTCAGATAGAATTGTTTATTAAATATGTATTATATATTTCTGGACCTCTTTCTTCATGAGGGGCTTCGAAAGTTCATAGACTTTTGTTGAATATCGATGGGGGTTTTGAAAGCTCCTGGGCAGCTATAGAAGGTACAGCTATTGGTCTCTCACTTCCCAGAGAAAGAAGAGTGAAAAATGTAGAAAATACATGAAGCCAATTAGTCCAGTAGACAAGGCGAATATCCAATTACCCAAGATTCTGAGATCGGAAGATTAGATGGTGCCCAGTTATTACTCTAAACTGCTCTTAAAGGGATCATATTAGATGATTCTAGGTAGAATGGGACAAAAATGTGCAATAATACTCAAAACCATAAAGGAGACCAGGCTTACTGGTCATATACAGAGCAGTAGAACTCCTGAGACGATGACCCTTCATCACCCTTCAGGTCTGCAACTGAACTAATCTGAGCTCAGTTTTTGGCCAAACATAACACTAAGGAAATACCCACTCTTTAGCATAATCAACTTTTTGAGATCCCAAAGGCAGCATTCATCCAAGGACAAAGCTCAGAAGGCTTGGAGAAGAAGGAGGAATGGGCACAGAGTGGGGAAGTAGCACAAATGGTGCTACATTGTGGAAGTTGCAACCAATGACTTGAAAACAAATGTGTGTGAACTGTTAAATGGAAAACTGATCTGTTCTGTAAGCCTTCAACCAAGCCATACCACCACCCCCTAAGCAAAACAACAACAGCAGCAAATTAATAAAAAATCTTCTTCATTACCCAAAAGAAGTCCAGTTGGGGTGGCTGCAGGACTGATTGCTCTAGAAGCAAGATTACTTGGTCATGGGCTCAACTTTTTCTGTATCTCCTCGGGCTGCCTTGAACCTAGAAGCCTGGCTCCGGACATCAGAATAGGGTCATCTTAACGCATGGAGAATGATTCAGCTACTATCTTGCACCCAGTATAATTATGGCTAACTCCCTTTTCATTTTCATTGGTGCTTGGGTTTGGATGACAAATTGGAAGTTCACCAATATCACATTTAGGTGTCAGATTCCAATGGGGGTGAATTGTTCATCATATTCAGTGGGGGGGGGGGGGGCTCCTAGAAAGGTAAGAACTTTCTCCAAATCTTCTCCCACCTTGTGGTAGTTACATAATCTGGTGTCAACTTGGGAAGGGCTGGAGCCTAGCCTGTCACTCAGGTCACAGCTTGATGACCTCATTTGGAGGTGCCACAGAGATAAATAGCTCACTGGAGGCCAGATACACACAGACTCTCTGCTTCGTCGTCCTGCTGACAAGACACATGGAGGTATGCTAGAACCCTAGAGCTGGAGGAGCCACGTGGAGATCCATGCCAGTGCTGAGATGCCCCCACCGCCACTGCATCCACAAGATTTTCCACCCACTGGCCTGTGATGTTCCTGCATTCAGCATCATTGTATGTGTTGCGTGAGTCTGAAGAGGAAATCATACGGTGGTATCGAACATATGGGCTAATATTGGGCTTATGGACTTGATCTGGACTGGGCTGGGATGTTTTAATGATATACAATTACTCTTTGATAAAAAGTTCTCTGTTGCACACATATGAGTGTCTCTGATTTGTTTTTCTAGTAAACCTGGACTAACACACACCTATTTCACCCAAACTATGGCATAAAGGATACCATCTTTCTTAGTGCCTTCATTGTTTGGAAAACACAATTTTCAGTAGAGGCCTTCCCTAGAACTGAGGTCCAATGCTAAGGCATATGTCTACACTGAACACAAATGAGCACTTGAATATCATTAGGATTCTCTTAAGAACAAGGACCTTATAGGAACAGCCATAATGTCCTTGGTGATAAACCTGTTTCTTGGCCATCTAGCAGGGAAGCAGCAAAGCCCACATGGAAGAAGCACACCAGCCTGTGTGATTATGAGGTGTTGATGGGAACAGGCGTGAAAGGTTCAAAAATAAACAACCTCATTGAGGTGATGGAGAGGGGTCAGAGCCTATCCATGGATAATTGGATATTCCTGCACAGAGGGACTGTATGGAGGATAAGATGCACTCGGGGGCAGTCTTGCACTGACAAAACACACAACACTCCTCTGATTCTTTAATCCTTCCTCCCCATACTATTATGATCTCAGTCCTACCTAGACCAGTGTATATCTGTGGCTCAGATGAGAGTTTTCAATATGCAGAATTCAGGAAAGACAATCCCCTTTAGAATCAGTAATGGGAGTAAAGATTCCAGGAGGGAAAGGGAAGAGAAAGGGAAAGAAAGGAGTGAAGGAGGAATGGATAGCAATGACAGCAGAATAACCCCTCTTGAGGGGGACTAATACCAGAACAGAAGGTGAAGGAATAGAATGGGTTGTGTAATATATGTGTAAATAATAATAACAACAATGTATACTATATTAAGGGTTATATGGAGTGTTAGGGTGGGGGATGGAGGGGGAAAAAAGAGGAGCTGATATCAAAGGGCTCACGAAGATAGATAATGTTTAGAAATAGTTGATTCCATTAAAAGGATCTACATATAACCTCCTCCCTGTGGGACAGACAACAGAAAAGTGAGTGAAGGGAGATTTCAGACAGTACAAGATATGACAAAACAATTTATAAATTATCAAGAGTTCATGAGGTTAGGGGGGAGCAGGGAGGGAGGGGAAAAATGAGGAGTTGATACCAGGGGCTTAAGTGGAGAGCAAATGTTCTGAGAATGATGAGGGCAATGAATGTACAAATGTGCTTTACACAATTGATGTATGTATGGATTGTGATGAGTTGTATGAGCCCCTAATAAAATGATTTGAAAAAAAGAGAGACCATTGATTCCAACAATTGTGCATGTTTGCTTGATGTAATGGGTGTATGGATTGCTATATGTAAGAGCTCTCAGCAAAATGATTTATTAAAAATAATAAACCTGCTTCTTACTCATGGCATTTGTCAGAATTCTCTGTTGACATTCATGTGCTACTGATTGTAAGACTAGAAAGAAATATAAGCTAATCCAGGCAAGATAAAAGTGGTACTGTATTGCTCTTCTGGTTCCATCACTAAGCTTATGACCATGCCAAGAAGCAATAGCTGTTCAGTGTGTGTTTGTTGATTGACTATCTGCTCAACCAGCCCACATATCTTTTGATTCCATCTTTGTCAGTGCTACACCAAGAGCATAAGGAAAGGTATAGACTCCCCCATGAAGAACACCCTAAATGTCTCGGTTCTATCCAAGTCATTGATGGAAACTTTTTGTTAACCATGTGACTTCAGAGCATCTCTGAGGTCAAGGTGTCGTTATACCCATGAACTACTACTCTGTAGGTGTCACGCTCTTGTTTCAGGCATCCAAAGGAACCTGCTCTGCCCTTGTGGCAACTGTTGTTGCCATCTTCCCTTTGGCATTGAGGTTGTTCTTAAATTTCCAGCTCATTCAATTGCTGGAGGATGCAATGCCTACTATTGATCAACCACTTGTCTCATCAAATGATTGAGCAACTTTAGGAACTATAGTGGTAACAAAAGTAATCCTTGTTTTTATATAGACTTTACATTCTTACAGAAGACAGCCATTGAAGAAATGGTTACCTGGCACATTAGGAATTTATAAGTGCTTGGAAACAAGAAAAGTGCAGAGACTGGAACCATAGGAGAGGATTGGGAAGAAAGTTGTTCTTCATGGGTTGGGAGGGTGGTGTTGGGTTGTGATTGTGTTACAAAAAGGCCTCTCAGAAATACTTGAAAAGTGCCATGCCATGCAAATACCTGTGAGCAGTGCTTAGAACTGTCTGGATGTTGGTGTACATGGATGGGGTCACTGTGAGTTTACCCTGACTCAAAGGCACTGAGCAAAACCACAAAATTCAGAGTCATGATTTATTCATCTGTTCGTCGTCCTTGGTACTCAGCACAATGCCTGCATGTAGCAGCTCAATGAATGTTTGCAGAGAGCCTCCCGCATTTCCAACCCTGGAACAGTGTGGAATATTCTGATCCCAATGGTCAGGTTCACTTTAGTAGGGATGCCAGGACATGGGAGAATTAAACACTTCCAATGTCTCTCAGGCTAGGCACAGAGCATACATCCTGGACTAAACTTGAACTTCATCAAGAGCAATGATGCCACTAAAGGGATACCTTCTCTTCTTTCTAATGATTAGTTTCAAGTACCTGTAAGCATATATGACTACATTTTTACACCCTTCAGCACTGGTCACCCCTGTTTTATGACATGCAGGAATTGATGGCTGAAGTCATCACATGACTCTGACACCCAAAAAGGAAACAATACACACTCACTGCCGTGGGGGTCCATAATGACTCATAGGGATGCCTGGGAGAGAGGAGAATTTCCACCTGCAGGTTTCTAAGACTGCCAATCTTTACAGGTGTGGAAAGCCTCAGCTTCATCTCTCAGAGTAACTAGTGGATTCCCACTGCTGACTCCGTGGTTAGCCACCCAACACCTAACCCACCATGCCACCAGCGCTCTCTTACATGGACTTCAAGAATTCTTCATCACAGAATGCACCTATTCCAAACCAAACCATGCCCAGAGCTGTGTGGTCGATTCTGACTCACACACTAGAGGACAGAGGGGCTCCTCTCCATGGGGCTCCCACAGGCCAGATGGTGCTGTTGGGCAGCATTCGACTGTGAGCCACCAGCATGGCGGTCCAAACCCAAACAGCTGCCCCTGGAATGGAGATGAGCCTTCTCTTCTCACACAACTCAGAGCCTTGGCTGCCCTACTGCAGGCCGCTCCGAGTCTGAATCAACCCAATGGCAGTGGGCTCTCGTCTTTACAGAGCAGACTGCCCAATCTTTCTCCTGTGAACCCAGTGTAGAGTAAACAATACATATTGCTGCATTTTGGGAGTAGATGAAGAAATCTGGCTAGAAAAATATTGTCCTCAAATATTACTCTCAAATATCTTTGTATCAGTATGTGAAAATCATCCTGCCCCATGTCTCCCTTTATTGGATGAACACACAATTTGAGCTGTTATGCAAATGTGACCTTCTGGGAAGTGGAGGTGCAGGGGGGCGGGGAAAAGATACCATCAGCTGTCCACGAGCATTTTGCCTACACTTCATATTTTAATAAAAGCAAATCTGGGCTACCCAGCTCTGGTATAATAATCAGAATCATCACTCTCATTATGCTGGGCAAGACTTGCATGGAATCTAGGTTTCCATCATTTACGTCTAGGTCTTTCTGCATGCGTATGTTTTAGATGTGCCTTAAGAGCAGTTACTTGGATTTTGTTTGAAAAGTTGTTGTCTTTGTGTTTTATCCAGTTTGGTCCTATTTTTATTTTGAATGGAGCCTTTAAGCCTCTTACTTTAAAATGCCATTTACACACTTCCGTTGTAAAGTGACGATGCCCTTTATACTTTTCACCTGTCCTACATGTCCCAAGATTCCTTTCTCACCTTGTATTAATGCTTCTTTATTGCTCCAGTTTTGCCTCTTCTCCAGTTTAAGTTGATGTCCTATTTTGAATATTCCAGTGCTGTCAGGGACATGACAATAAGAACCCCCAAACCAAACGTACAGCCATGGAGTAAATTTGGATCATAGCAATCCTCTAGGGCAGGGTAGAACTACTCCTGTGGGATTCTGAGACTGTCACTCTTTAGGGGAGTGAAAGCCTTCTCAATTTCTTCTCTCCCCTCTCCCCTTCCCCAGATCTCTCTCTTGGAGAGGCTGGTGGATTCAACCTATTGACCTTGCATCTAGCAGCCTGACAAGTAGCCACCATGTCACCAGCGCTCAGGTGGGAAATGGCAATAGGCATGCCTTATTTGGTTCAATCACCCCATGCCCAGCCCCTACAAAATGTCAGGACACTTTGTGCTCATCCAGGCCCCTGCAGACTTCAGAAAGATTGACAGGGGTGTGATTCTTTTTTGGTATTTTCTATAGTTTTTATTCCACAAATAGTATTTAAAGTTTATAACATATGTTCCCCTTTGGGCTGGTATGTGTGTCTGTTGTTATCATTGCTATCCCTTTCTTGGTCTCTATACTTGGGCAGAGACTGAAACCTTGACCTCCTTTCTTGAACATCATTACCAATCAGGTACTAGTGTAATTTCCAATCAGGTACTAGTTTAACTTCCACCATCTACCGTCATTCCCCACAGGACAAGAGGACAATTCCCAGTGAGGGGCTAGCTTAAGGTCCACCATCCGTGGTCATTCTTCAGAGGACTAGAGGATAGAGCAGATGCAGACACTAACAATTCTCTGGCAGGGAGGGTGGACACCTGGATTCTGGCAGATACAAGAACTGGGGTTGTGCAAGCAGCTTTCACAACTAGGGTGTTTCAGGCAACAGTTACCCCAGTCAGAGAGCAATTAAAATAAAATAATCAACAGTGGTGTCCTACAGTTTCTATGATTATAATTGTCTTAGTCTCAGAAGAAACACGGTGAGCAGGCTCCTTAGAAGTAAGGATGGCGTCACCTCGGGGCACATATCTTGGACAGCAGGACACGAAGAGAGGCCAACCACTGGGAACGGACATTGAGTTTGGCAGAGAAAACCAGGGAAGTACTTAGTGAGATGGACTGACACAACAGCTGTGACACAAGGGACAAAGCCCTCCCAGGGTTGTGAAGGCAACACAGGGCCGGCAGCATGGTGCTCAGTCTTAAGTACGATCGCGTGCATTGAGAGTCACTGTACAGCAGCATTTCTCAGAGTGTGCGATGCTGTCCCCGAGAGACACATCCAAGGTGTGGAGAAGGGGCTGCAAACGTAGAACGCTATACTTTATTCTGAATGGTATAAAAGCTTTAGTTGTCCAGGTGGTACAGAGAATGTTTTCTTTATCCCAAAAAGGGGGTGGTAAGCCAAATAAGAGTAACTCAACTAAGTGGACAGCAACTAACAGCAATACTAATCTCTTTCAAACTGCTTCTCACCCAAACAGTTTTCTGTTGATTAAAATGTCTTCATAATATGCCTTCACGATTGTCCTGCGTCCTTCAAGAAACCCTGTCAAGATTCTCCCTGTGCAGTCTCCCAAACAGTCACCTCCCCTTCTGAACCGGCCTCTTCACCTGCAATGGAACTGGCCCGGCAGCTTCCCGCAGACGCCGCGGCCAGGGCCGGGTCTTCATTCCTCCAGCACTTCTCAAGCCCTCTGCATCTCTATTTCGCCTGCCGTCAAACTTGTATTTTCTGAGATGCTTTAAGCCCTTGGTGTTTCCTGATGACCCATCCAGATTCGGGAAGTTGACGTCATAGGCAACAGTCGATCATCCTCACTTGGTGTAGTTGTTGTTGTTGTTGTTGTTGTTGTTGGGTGCCATGGAGACAGCCTGACCCGCAGTGATCCAAGCACAACAGAAGAGGACACTGACAGGATCTGCACAAACCGAACAATGACCGTGCTTAGTTGAAACGAACATTTTACCCTTTCATGGTGACACGCAACATGTTCTGGTACGGAATTTAGACAGTTGTACCACTGCCCACATTAAAATATGAGCCTCAAGACCAATGTACAAGCACAGGCACTTCAGCAGGTTCTGCAAGGGGGAAAGGAGCAGCGAGCCCACGATTTCCTCCCCTTCTGAAGCTGTGGATTAGAAAGCATGGTCAAGGGAGAACTCAAAAGAGGACCCCAAACCAAACTGGCTGCCATCGACTCACTGCCCACCCATAGCAGCCCTATAGGAGAGAGGATCAAAAGTTCATGACAATATGGGATGAAAAAAAACAATGGAATTTTCCATGCATTTTAGAAGCCCCCTCATTGCTATCTACATCAAATTTTAAGCAAACAGGCAGACCACCAAGGTAAGCTCCCAGATAACGGCCGTGTGTGCCTTCAGTTTTAGTTTAGGGAAAGATGCTGTGCAAAAATCCTTCCAAAGTGAATTATAACTGATCCCCTCACATTAAACTAAATGCACTGACCATAATATGATATAATCTTTCTTTAACTATATAAAGACATTTCCCAGACATTATTTTTAAAGTGCTTTTGGCAACCCTACTCTCCTTTGCATATTTTAGCACCATCTTTGTAAGTCATGGTCACTGTTTCAAAGCCCCTTGCATTATCGCTTCCACTTACTGTTTGTCTGCAGTTTGATAAAATTGAAATGAATGGTGCTCCATAAACTGTGGTGATGTTTAGAGAAAAGGAAATGATATAAGAAAAAAACAACCGAAAAAAACCCTGCTATGAAGGAGTCAATTCTGACTCGAGCAAGAGACCCTGCAGGACAAATTAGAACTGCCCGACAGAATTAGCTAGGGTGCAAATCTTTTAGCAAGCCAACTGCCTTCTGTTTCTGAGTGTTTGTTAAACCAAGACCTTTGGGTTAGGAAGTGAGCACTTAACCAGTGCACCACCAGTGCTCCTAAATAAATTGCAATCTCTATTAACACGTGCCTGTTTGATTTTTTAGGGACCTGTTTGATTTCAAAGTAGTTCTGCACTCCATTGGTTTTTTCCAAAACAGAGTTAAGAGATAATGGGACTTTTCCATGAACTTTTTGAAGACCCTTCATGCATCTGTATGCACACAGACTTTTTAAATGCAGCTGATATTGTTTCAAAAGTGTACATGCCATTATTATGTTACTGTTGTTGACAGGTACCATAGAGTCAGCATAGTGACATGACGTACATCACGTACAGCAAAAGTGAGTACAACACAGTCCCGTACCAACATCACAGTGGTGAGATTTGACCCTGTTGCTACAGCTTAAGGGTCTTTCTTTTCTTCAGTGCCCTTTACTTGACCAAGCATGATGTCATTTTCAGGCACTGGTCTTTCCTGAAAACGTTGTCAACCCATGGTGCCCCTCTGAGCAATGACACACTGCTAGGTCCTGTGTCACAATCGTTCCCAAGCTCAAAGCCATTTTGCAGCCATTGTGTCAGCCCGTCTTGTTGAGACCTTCCTCTTTGCTGCTGCTCTTCAACTTTGCCATGTACCATGCCCTCCTCTGGGCAACTATGCATAAGGACTTCTCCAATGGAAGACACAGAAATCAAATTGACTATCAGTGGAAAGAGACAATGGAGACGCTCAATACCAGGAGCTAAAATCAGGCCAGGGGCTGACTGTGGGGCAGAACATCAATTCCTCAAATTGCTCATAGGTAAGTTCAGGTTGAAGCTGAAGAAAATTAAAACAATTCCATGAGACCCAAATTATATATTCCATGACTCTAGTAAAATGCACCTTATCTTAGATACAACTTAGTGGCAGCGTGTATCTTGGTCAAACTCTATACCCACATTTGGTGTGGCTCCTCAACTATCTAAGGCTTATTCTCCATTCTCTCAGGCTTCCACTGGCATAACCACCAATGAGTTTTGGTTTCTGTATCAATATGTCGTCTTATCTTTTTATAATATTGAGAACATTCAACACTTGTCCTTTGGCAATTACATATTTCACTCAGTATAATGACCTCCAGATTTAGCCATGTTCCTAGGTATTTCCACTGCATAGTTTCCCACGGTGCATTTGCATTCTCCATTCATCCATGGGCACGTAGATTGTTTCTGTCAGTGGCTGCCGTGTCTAGTGCTGCAATGAGCCATCTGAGTACATTCACAGGGCATTTGTGCAATTACATTCGGGGTCACACAATCTCCTCTGAATGGTCTGCTAGTCTCCACTCTCATATGTGGACTCTTTTCATTTTCCAGTCCTACATCAGAAAAAAATGTCCTGTTTCTCACTGTTTTCCCAAAGCAGACTTTCTGTATTAAGAATCTTCCATAGTGACTTATGGTATATGGCACGCACAACTATTTCCTTCTCCAAAGACTGGGGTACCATTTAGAAGAGATTCATCCACCACTTGCATTTTGAATCCAGTCCTCTGTATAATGCACCAGCATCCTGCCTTCTGCCCTAACACACACACACACTTCTGGTGAGCATTACAGCAACACACACATAACCCACTACTGACAGATGGGTAGTGACTACACAGACTGTTCAGTGGTCAGGAATTGAATTCAGAAGAGGCAAAAAAGCCGACACCGAAACAGCAATGCCTCACAATTCACTCAAGTACAGTTCTCAATCCAATGTGACTGGTGTCCCTACAACAAGAAGTAAGACATATCTAGAGAAGATGAAGACAGAAATTGGAACGATGCAATTTTCACTAGAAAATGCCGAAGACTGCCATGGCGGTCCTTAAGGCTTTGCTTCACGTTAATTGGGCCAGGATTCTCAGTGCTCCAGGAGTTGAGACCTAGTGGTCTCCAGGGAGCACATCACACACAATGTAAGCACTCCCACCATGAGATGTATTTCAGAAGATTTTCCAGTTCACCATTTTCAGGGGTATAATTTAGTGATATTGATTACAGTACTCTTATTATACAACGATCATGATAATATATTTGCGATGCTGCATTTTAATTATAAAATTGAGATGGTAATAACTTACACATAGATTGTAAGAATTAAGGAACATAAGATATTTGTATATAACTCTCTGGACATTAGCTGTAACTACAGGCTAGGTGAGAGATCACTGCAGGTCTCTGTTTTGGGGATGCACGAAGACTAACCACGCTGTGCCTTTATAAAATATACCACTTTTAATTATAGAAAGTGGAATTTCATTGTATGACTCCAAGGAATAGTAGAAGCAGCAGTTATCATTTTTAATGGTCACTATGTATTGTGTTAGACACTTAGTAAGGGAGACTGAAGAAGAACTGATGTATTTGAAGGATGGTGCTGGTGAAGAATTTTGGAAGTACCAGGGACTGCCAAAGGAACAGACAAATCTGTCCCAGTGACGTCGAGCCAGTATGCCCCTTAGAGACAAGAATGGTGAGATTTCATTTCACGTACCTTGCCCATGTTGGCTGGAGAAGCCTACCCCCGGAGAAGGACAACATGCTTGTTACAGTAGAGGAGCAGTGAAAAAGAAGGCCTTGCACAACACGGATCACCACCGTGGCTGCAACCATGGGCTCCCACACAAAAACAACCGGGAGGAAGGAGCAGGATGAGGCTGTTTCACTCTGCCGCTCGTGGGGCCTCGAGGAAGTGAGACCAACTCAATGGCACCTAACAACAAGGACAGCGTACGTTATATATATTTGTGTGTGTGTGTGTGTGTGTGTATAATGCATTATTATCATGTCTGCTAGGGCTCCAGTATGGCTGTCCTGACACTTTGTTATAGATGTGGCCCCTCTTTGATCACCAGACACCACTATTCTGGCAATAGAGGAACAGGCTACATGTATGAAAGATTCCATGAGACCAGATCCCTTGACCGTGAGAGCAGAAGTGGATGGTTCCCAACTACCATGATTGGCTATTTAGATAGAAGATGCAGAAGAATCATGTTCAAGAGGTTTAAAATAAGGAAGAGAATTTTAAATCTAATGCAATGCTCATGTCTGGAATCCTTGAGGACGGACGACCCCCTAAATCATTACCTTGAACAAATGTTTAAACTTTGACCCAAAATGATCTCTTGAAGTCATCTTTGAACCAAATAAGCCTTGCCTACTGAGTAAGGGGTGCCCACATCTTATGCTTCAGTCTTCTAAGTAAGTAGCTGCCGTGCATAAATGATCAAAGCACCAGGAAAGGCGGGAGTAAAAGCCAAGGACATTAGTGACTCGGCGGACGATGGGGAAAGCACTTGGAAATGGCTGTTCAGAAAGGAGTCACGAACAAGACTGCCATGGAATGGCCTGCCTACATGTAGAGAATGTTGACATGCTGCATGTTTCATTGTACATATGTGACTAAGTATATATGTTTTCACCCGAGCACTAAAGGAAGAAGGCACCTCGCAACCACAGGAATGGTCTGTGATATTCTGTTGACCATTTTGATTATCGAGACAGTCCACGAGGAGCCTGCACTCAGAGCGCGATGCCAGGAGAAGGAAAGGGGGAGATGAGTTGGAGATGAGCCATGCATCTTGAAGACATTTTTTGGTGGGCATTAGATGTCACATTTGAGTGGAGAAGGGGGGATTATTAGAGAATGACCACACAGGATCATGGTGGAGAAGGGGGAATTGTTAGAGACTAATCACACAGGAGCAGGAGCAAATTTGACAGACATTGCATCAGAGAAGGTGTGGAGAGCTACTTATTAGGCTCTGTACACTGACAAAGATCCACCTATGAATAGATCTCAGAAAGCATATTCGTTAAGAGCAGGAGGAACTTTTGTGAGGTAAAGTCTCAAACACTAGATACCTAGAGAAGAGGGACCCTGCTGTAAGATTCATTTCTTCGACAGGAAAGGGAGAGGCAAATGCATTTTCCTGAAGAAAAAACACCCATAAGAACAATTATGTTTCTGGCCTTGACCCATGATATAAATTCAACTGTTTAACTTAGGCAGCAATTTCAATAGCTATTCATTTGGTTGACTTAAAAAAAATGCTTAATCTGTTTCTCCTCGCTAAAGTTTATTTTTCAGAAAAATTTAAAAAAAACCCATGCCATGCATTGCTTAGGAGCCTGGTTGAACAATGGTGAAGGTACTTGGCTGCAAAGCAAAAGGTTAGAGTTTGGGCTTACCCGCTGCTCCCTGGGAGAAAGATGTGGCTTGAAAACTCTGGGGCTGTTCTAGTGTTCTGATGAAGAGAAATATTCCAAATGGATGTCAGCTTACAAATAGATGAGTATAGTAGTCAGTGGAGAGAATGGAGAAAGGCGATGAATCTGAGTACAAGGGTCAGTGAAGGTCCATCTGAAGAAGTGGAAACCTGCATAGAGTCAAAGAAAATCCCAGGGCACCACTGGGTGGAAGGAGAGGAGATGCAAAAGAGGAGAAGGAGATAAAGCATCAGTTGGGTCTGAAAAGGAGAGATCATTGGATCAGTACGAACTGAAGGCTAAGGCGTGTGGATGAAGGCTTCGCGGTTCAACAGCAGAATTCTCAACATCCACGCAGCAGATCCGGGCTTGGTTCCAACCACCTGCTGTCCATTGGAGAACTGTGTGCTGCTGTGATGCTGAATAGATGTCAGCAGAGCTTCCAGGCCCAGACAGAGGAAGGCAGAAGTCCTGGGAACTCCCTCTGAAAACCAGTCATCGAATTCCTATGGCTCCCAGTGGTCTGATTCACAACCAGTCCGGGGATAGCACAGGAAGGGGCCACATTTTATAGTGCATGACGTCTCCATGATCCAGAGCATAACTTGGGAAAGCTAACATCAGGGAGTCAGACGGAGGATCAGAATGGGATTCTCTAGGGCCTCCTGGTACATGTTGGGAGTTATTTCTGAATCCTCTCATACTTATCCTGTAGCGAAAGCCAGACCTGCTTCATCTTTGCATAAGCAGTCCCACTTATAAATGGCTTCTGTTCTTTAAGTTGAATCTGTGCGTCAGCCAGAATAGTGAGGCACGGATTGTATTTAATGTCAGTACAATGTTTGTCTTACATTATAGTATACAGTGTTCCTGTTTATGCCTAAAAAGAATTAAGGAAATACATCCTGATACACAAAAAACACATAAACATACAGGAATTATACTAATAGCATTTTGATGTATGTTGAAAAGTTGAGCATATTCATTATTAGAAGCTATAGTACTACCAAGAAATGTTAAGATACTAGTGTGGCACTCTGATGGTGTAGTGGGCTATACACCGAGCTGATAACCAGATGATCAATGATTTAAATCCACCAGCTACTCCAAGGAGTGAGTTTTCAGTTTATCAATGGAGTTGGTTCATAACAGTGAGCGGAAAGTAGGTCAGACAGTCTGATATTGGTACCTGGGTATCGCCTGCATCACATTGCTTACAACATGCTTGCTCATCCACTATTGCATTTAACACCGTTAACTAATCAGAGGCTGGCAAGAGGGACAGGGTAAAGGTAGAACGAACCTGGCGGAAATGGCGAAACAGAGAGATGTGGACACAGGTTTCCCCACACACCTCTCCAGCACTAAGGATGGGGAAGGGCAGAAAAAGATACATTTTCTTCTCAATGGAAGAGAACAGAGACAGTGAGGAGATAATGAGAAAGCTGGGTGGAGAAATAAAGGATGTTCGCACTACCCCACAGTGACTGCATAGATGCCGCACACACTGGACATCCGGGTCTGAGACAGGAGCAAAGCATGAAGTCTGGGGTGCTGGGGTGCTGGGATGGACATATTCGGAAGAGCAGGGACACCACAGAGGGTTGATCAATGGCAAAAAAACTACTGGAAAGCTAGTCTGTCGTAGGAGATCGCCATTAGCGAACTATAAGGTCCCACGTTTCATTTTCCCAGGTTTTCTGGACTAGCTAATGACCCCTTGGAATTCTTTTCCAAAGTAGCCCTTTCTGTTCGAAGCTCACACTTTCTGTTCCGACCTCTTCTCTGACTCTGCTCTGCATTTTGTCCCCCTCCCGAAATCTGTCATGTGATCCTGACAAGAACTCAGGAGAAGAGAGGCTTAAAACGTTGAACCTCCTCCCAGTCACAATCTCACAGGAACCTGGTGCGCACTGTCCTGACATATATTGGACCCGTTTTCAGAAGAGACCAGTCCCTGTGGGAGGACAGCATGCTTAGCAAAGTAGAGGGACAGCAAAGGGGAGGCAGGCCCTCAATGAGATGGATTGATGCCAGTGAGTGCGACCGTGGGCTCAAGCCTGAGCGCACTTGTGAGATGGCCCAGGGCCAGGGAACATTTTGCTCTGTGGTGCACAGGGTGCTCTGGGGGTCTGATGTTGATGCTGTCTAACAACCACACACTGTACTTACGGAGACATTAGTACGTCCCGGGCTCTGTGAGTGCTCTACAGTTGGTAGGCTTGTCTGCCTGTTCTGTCCTATTAAATCCCCCTCAAACAGCTCTTCTCAGGGTCAGTGATGTCCTTCCTCCCTCCGGAACCTGGTGAGCTTCTCAATGTGTGCATTTTCCGTGGCACCAGCCCCCAACATCAGTGTCCTTACCTCTGTGTCCCCATGAGAGTCCTCGGCAGAGCATGTACCAGAACCACGAGGCTTCTTGTCTGGCTCCCTCCATGCGCCCCAGCTCCCACAGCGTCCCAGACTGTCTTTTTCTTCTCGGGGGCTGGAGAACTATCTGCCTATTCCCTTTCTGCGAACTGGCAACAAAGGAACTGTTTCATGAAAGTCAGAGCGAGAATTCCCCCAAGTTCAGCTTCTGCTGAAGCATTTTCTCACCCTGGTTGTGTCGAGCATCTCCGGAGGGCTCTCTCCATTAGGCGCTTAAGTAGCTGCTCTAAGACATAGATGTCTGCTAGGGTGTTAATAGGTGCTAATGACTTCACAGGGGAGTCGGGCAAGGTAACACAATTTCATGTGCAGCACTGGCCTGGTAAAGATAAATGATTGTAGCTCAACATTCTCCAGATCCCAGGATCCGGGGACAATAGTATAATAATATAATTTCCTCAGCCATTTTGGTCTAACCTCTGAGAACAAGAAAACGACAGTTTTCACCCTAAATACTGTTGAGTAAAATAAAGAAGTATGAAAGCATGGAATAAACACCTTCCACGAACATAATCAAGAAATCCAATGGCATATTGCAGAGAGCAAATCTGCTGCAACAGTCCTCTTTAGTGCCTGCGGAAAAACAAAGACTTAGTCCCCGTGAGGACTCAGGTGTGCTCCACCCCGGTCAAGTCTCTTCCGTCACCTCACCTGCCTCTGAAAGCTGGACAGTGCGCCTGGAAGACGCAGGGAAAAGGATGCCTTCAAACCGGGATGCTGGGGAAGGATGGGGCCTATGATCGCGCACTGCCTAATGTCTGGGCAACATCTGATCCTATACCCACGATCCTGTCCATAAGGCATAACGTAGGTCATCAAACTCCATCACGACTGGTGTGAGTCACAAGGGAGAACCCGTTATTATTACAAACCATTGAACGCACTTCGTAATCAATATACTAGGCTTTAAAGGGCTTGCTTTGTCTCTATGGCTTGTACCTGCATCACCTGGGGGCTGCTTGGCATTAGACAGTGTTCTCAAAATGTCAAGTCATGTAAAAGTCTGATGCCACAGAAAGCACCGTGGGTGGTAAGTGATACAGAACTGTGTTCCATTGGGCTGCCAGAAGAAGGAGCGAATCAATTTGAGAAGTACAACCTGAGCGCTCGAAGGAAGCCAGGCTGGCAGAACATTGCTTTCCTCACTGTACACATGGCCTCAGGACACAGGAATCCCTGGAAAAAGACTCAAACCCAGTGCCACGAGGCAATGTCTGATGTAGAGACCCTGTCGGAAAGAGTAAAACTTCTCCTGTGGGTTTCTGAAACTGTAACCCTTTGCGGGAGTACAAAGCCTCATCTTTCTCCAGCAGAGAGGCTGGTGATTTCGAACTGGTGACCGTGTGGCAATAAGGTCAGGTTGACTTTATACATGGGACTTGAGGCCCTGAGAGCAGAAATAACGAGTCGCATGACTGGAGTATTTAGGGGAAATGAGGAGGAAAGGTGTTAGGGATTATCCCTCTGGTGGTTTCTGTTCACATGAGGATGACTTTTCACCTCTTCTTCCACCCATTGAGGGCCATATCACTAGAAACATGGATAAAGGTGCACCAGCTATTGATTTTCACATTACCACCCACACCACAAACTGTATGCAGCAGTGGTCTTAAGATTGATGGAGAGCTCTCCCAGAACTGAGAGTAGGGAAATGTAGGGACATCTCATGGCTTATCTGATAAGCGAGCTGGCTTCATCCTCTGCTTGTGCTCCTCTTTGTACAGCAAAGACGACCTTAACCAAACACTGGGAAATCATTCCAGGACCATGGACCATTGGTATTGTGGCTCATAATTCACCTGAGGTCATGGCCAGCCTGGGTGCTCTTCAGCTCCCTCCATGCGCCTAAATGCTGATTTGTCCTGATTTCAGCCATCTCTCAATGATGGGTAAATGCAATATCACCTAAACCACTTTATTCTATCAAGTAAATTAGCTTCTCTAAGAAAACAAATGCTGATGATTAAATGAACTCTTATTACTGATTTCAAATATAAGAGAAAATGATGCTCAAGGTCAGAATGAAGGTTAATGTGCCTCATTGGGTATTTCAGACACCATGATCCAATTCCATCTCAGAGCATATCTCAGTGCACTCTGGCTGCCCCAGAGTCTATGGCTCTCTTGGGAATGAATCAGACACTGAGCAGGGTTTATTCATGACCCTAACAGTTTCCCAGGGCCCCAGTGTCTGCCTTCTGACAACCCATTGTGAATATCTCCACCAGTCTCTTAATAGTATAATCTCTGAGCTGAAAATGCAGGGGAGAGCTTCTAACCCAACTTTTTTTCACCAGTGGGATTTCTAAGGTTTCTGGATTTGAACTAATATGCAAAAAGGTGAGATACTCTCAGTAGTAGGAGGAGAGCTGGAGGTGGAACCAGGAGCCTGCATCCCTACTAGGCTGGCTTTATCCTGTCTCACAGGACCTCTTTAAAATAGAGGTACATTGTATGCAGAATGAATTTTACCTGGCCAAATGGCTGTCCAATTTTATCAGAAGGTCTTTCAAAGGAGAGGAATGTCAGTGTTAGCTGAGAACCTAATCGCTCAGGACTATGCAAGTGGGGAGACTGAGATAGATCTTGAATGATTAGGAGAGATTTCCCAGTCCCATCTGGTTGAAATTCCATAGTAGCGTTCACTTACATTATGCAAGATTACTGGCATCTAACCCCAGGGTTCTCAAATTTTTACATAGGTTGCAGAATGAGGAAAGTAAAGCTCAGAAAAAGGCTAACGAACAAAGGTGAAATTATTTATCTGTCATATATGAGAAAGAACTTTAGTTATGCAGTAGTTAGAGTGCTGGGCCACTAACCTAAAGGTCTGTGGTTTGGATCCACCAGTCACTACGTGGGAGAGAGATGTGTCATTTAGTTGACCTGAAGATTACCTAACCCAAAGCAAACCCTTTGCCTGTCAAATTGATCATTGCACCCCAACAGGACGGAGCAGAACTGCTCCCTGGGATTCCTGAGGCTGTGAATCATTCATGGAAAAGACTGTCTCATTTTAGTATAAATCCTAAGGAGTTTTATTCTGACATCAATGGAATAGCTATTAGTCAGACTGGACTCAAGGACAACTGTTGTTATTGTTGTTGTTCAACAACATGTTTTTACCCAACAACAATATGTTGGGTAACATATTGCTTATGGTAACAACAAGCTTGTGTTCCAAAGTCTGTTTGATTCACATTGTATTGAAATGGCAGTCTTAAATCTTAAAGACTATATAGCTTGTATAACTGGAAGGTATTATTGATCAAATCGCTGATGTCAATGAACATTTGATGAAACACACTGATGTTAAGCTCCAGTTTGATTTTTCAAAAAAGCAGAGAATGATGCAATCTCTATCCCTAATAGCTTGTAGAATATTTTAATCTTCCCAGAAAGACCTTTATGTCTTTTCTATTTCTCACCACCCCATCACTCCCCATTCTCCAGAAATCCACTGATTATTATGCCTTTTGTAGAAAACCATATCAATGCAATTATACAGTGTTCACATACACTCTATTATGTCTGCCTTCTTTCATTTAGAATTAATATTTTTGAGATTCATCCATATTGTTGCATACATTAGTAACTTGTTCTTTTCCATTGATAGGTTTTAGTCCATGGTATGAATTTACATGCTATTTACCCATTTTCCTGTGATGAATATTTGGGGAGGTTTTCAGTTTTAAGGTTATATGAATAAAGATGCTATTATTCTTGTACAAGTCTTCTATGTTTATCTGCTTGATTTCTCATGGGAAATTCCAAGGATTGTTGTTGCTGGGACATGGATAGTTGACTGCTTAAGTATTTCTGAGGCTATGGACCATTTCTCCATCATGCTGGCACAAACTTGTCTTCCCATCAACAGTGTACGAGAGCTTTGTTGCTCTGTGTTCTTACCAGTTACTGTTGGCAGTCAACCTAATAGGTGTGTGTTGACATTTCATTTGGGTTTCAATTTGCATTTTCTTAACAAAGGATAATGCTGAGCTCATGAGCTTATTGGTCATTCAAAACAAACCAAATAAAGTAAACTCCCTGCCATCAACTTGATCCCAAACCATAGCCACCCTCTAGAGCAGAGTTCAACTGGTCTGTGGGCTTCCAAGGCTGGAAATCTTTAGGGCAGCAGCCTGCCCCTGTTTGCTCCATGGTCAGCAGGTCAAGACCACACCCACTGTACCATCAGTTGTCTTCTCTTTCCTCCCAGGCAGCTTCCAAAGTCTTGTGGGAACAGTCCCCCGCCTTGCGATTTCGTCTCTCCAGCCACTTTGAAATGCTGTCCTGTGTGCTCTTCTGTGAAATGAAGTTTTTATTGTCAGACTGGTTCTGGGATGGATTTGTGAGGTTTGTCTGTCTTTTTTTACTCTATTCTGGATGGAAGTTCTAGGTCACATGAAAGCCAAGGCAAGCTTACTTTCTCATGGAAACCTGATATGATTGAGTAGAATTACTCCCTGGAGTTTTTAAAGGGAGCAGTCAGCCTCAATGCTCTCTTCAGACTGGCCAGTGGGTTTGAACTGCTAAACGTGTGATTAGAAGCCTAAGGAATAACACAATAAACCATTAGGTCACCTTGGTCACATGAGCATTGACAACATTTTCTCAGAGTATGTGGTTTGTGGTTTGTCCGGTCTTTCATTAGAGGTATCTTTGGAAGCAAAGGTATGCCCTTAGATAAGGACCTTTGGTGGCACTGTGAGCCAGGTGTTGGACTACCACTGTCTGCAAACATGCCATTTCTCCGTGGGAGGAAGATGAGGCTGTCTGGTCCCAGAGTTCAGTCTTGTCTCAGAAACCCTATATAGAGTTGTTATGAATCAGAATCAACTTTTTGGCAGTGGGTTTGGATATATGTTTTAAAATATTTATTGTTTTATCAGTACTATGAAACATTTATCAACCTCGCAGATGTGAAATTATCTTCTCTGGTTTTGTTCTACATGCGTCATGCTTTTAGCATTCAACAAGATCTTATGATGCATCATATATTATTTTGTATGTAATGTGTTGGAAATAAGGGTCTTCTTTTGTCTATGTGCACCCAGTTCTAAAACCCCTGTTGAAAAATATTTCTAATTCTCATTGAATATTCTTTATTCTTATTTCAAAAATCAATTGATGGAACTATAATTCTCCATATAATTCTTTATTCAGTTCTACTAATCTATTTGCCTAGATTGAATTGTATCAATTCAATACAGTCTTGATTTTTGTTGTAATAGATTAAATCTTAAAGTAAAACAGGCTATGCAGTCAACTCCTTTTACTATTTTTCAACAATGTTTGACTTCTCTCTAGTTGTTTTACAAGCCTATGTCTGCTTTAGAAGAAGCCGCCATTTGCAGATTAAAGAAAGGGAGGGATGAAGGAAGGAAGGAACAGAAGAAGAAAGAAGAAAGGAAGGGAAGGAGGAGGGAGGCTGGAAGGCAAGACTAGGTCTGCTGGGATTTTGATGGATTTGTGTTGAAGCTTTACATTTGACAGAAGTAAAACTCTTAGAAATATGCAGTCTGCCAATTCATAAACAAGACATATCCCTCCACTTTTTCAAGTCAATTTAAATTTCTCTCAGCCATAATAAATTGTGTTTTATAATTTAGAGGCCTTCACACCTTTGATTAAATTTACCCCAGTATATTATGATTTTTATACTATTATAAATACTGGTTTAATTTTTAAACTTTACTCCTAAAATGTTTGCTGATTAATGTTCATATATTGACTCTATGCTGACTGTTTGTCCAATTCACTCATAGAATATAATTATTTTTTCCTTTCCAATCATAGAGTCCTTAGAATTTATCCATATTGTGTTAATGTGGCAAATTACACTCATAGATTTTTTTGAATACTAAATCATCATTGAATTTCCAAGATAAACCACATTTGATCTTGATGTAGTATTCCCTGTAATATTGCCGAATTCAATTTACTCATATTTTGTTAAGGGCATTTGCGTCTATTTTCATAAGGGATAATAACTTATAATTTTGTTTCCTTGCAATGTTTTGTTTGCATTTGCCTTTGGCATTATATATATTTTGTTAGTCTCATAAAAAAATTGTGAAGATAGTGCACACTGGGAGGATTTTATTCTGTTGTACTGAGAGTGTCTCTGAGTCAGAACCTTACAACAACGAAAACATCATCTTTGAATTGGAGAATGAAATAAAATGTGGATTTATTTTATTTTGTAAATGAGACTACAATTCAGCAATGAAGCCATAGGGCATGGAGCTTTTCTATGGAGAAGGTGGTTTTCATATTTCATATTTTTCATTGATTTGGTTCATATGTCTCCTTAAATGAAGCAGAATGAAAACCCATTGCTACGGAGCAGATTCCGACTCCTAGCTGCCTAAGGCACAGAGTAGACTGAGACTCTCTCCTGGAAGAGACACCTCATCCGCCTCCCACCGAGAGGCTGGGGGTTGGAATCCCCAGCCCTGTGTTAGCTCTCCAGTGCTCAACCCACGTTACCGCCTCAGCTCCTTCTTTAAATGAAGGTGTCTATTAAATGTGACGTTGTTTAATTTCTTGACACTCATTTGGTCATTATATGTCCTTACTATTTGTTAAAGCCATTAAATCTGATGTGATATCTTTCCCATCATTCTTAGTAATTATGTCTGTTTTTATTGATCAGTCTCTCTAGAAGCATATATGCTTCCTTAACAAACGCTATGGTTTTATTTTATTAATTCAGTCTAACTTACACTATTTTTCTTTTTTCTAAATATCCTGAGTTTTTTTCCTTTGTAAAATGCAAGCATCATTGGTTTTACCAACTTCTTTATTTTATAGTATAACTACTTAAAAGGTACAGACTTATCTTTCAATCACTTCTGTAGCTGCATCCCACACAATTCGATATGTTGTATTTTTTTATATAATTCACTTAAGTACTTTCCAGTTTCTCTAATGATTTCTTCTTCATCCTAGGAATTATTTTTAAAATGTCGTATAGCTTTCAAGTATTTGGAGGTTTTTTTAAAGACATCTTTTTTGTAGTTAATTATTTCTAATTTAATTCTTGTTTTATCTGATAATATACTTTACCTGGCTTTAATGCCTTAATAATTAATGAATTTTATTTTATTACCCAATTTTGGTATAGCTTTATTTGCGCCATGTGCACTTGAAAATAATATGCATTCTATAGTGCTTTAGATCACAAAAGAGTTGAAAATTTTGGAACAAAATATCAACCAAATTAACCTAAATACAATTTATAGAGCATTGTATCATTAGGGATATAATGTGTTATAATTGTTAGGCTAATTTCTTCGATATTTTTATTCAAAATTTCTAAACTCTTGTTTTCTTCCATTCTTTAGAGTTAAAAATAAAATTTATAGGATTTACTATTTCTACATTTAATTCCATCCAGTTTTACTTCATGCATCATTAAGCTTTTATTGAGGATTACACTGCATGGTCAGCAGTTCGAAACTGCTAGCTGCCCCACAGAAGAAAGACAGGGCTTTGGATGTCAGTAAAGAGATGCAGACTCAGA
>NW_022103896.1:5209142-5227085 GCF_000313985.2 Echinops telfairi
TGTGTGTGTGTGTGTGTGTGTGTGTGTGTGTGTGTGTGTGTATTGATGGTGTTGCCTGCCATTCAATCGATGCTGACTCACAGCGACCTTTTAGGGACAGGCTCCAAAACTGACCCTTTGGTTTCCTGAGACTGTAACCCTTTACGGGAGTAGAAAGCCTCTTCTTTCTCCAGCAGACCAGTTGGTGGTTTCCACCTGTCAACCTTTTGGATCACAGCCCAACTCACAATGCTGCAGAAGGTGGCCAGGCAATGGGCTGGGAGAGGATCACATGTTGACAACCCTATGAGGCAATTCCACTCTGCATAAGGCGGGGGTGGGGGGGATAGTCTGAATTGCGACTTAAATCAGCCTATTCCATTATCATTTAATTCCTTTTGACATAAACTTTTTGAAGTCCTCTCATTTATATACTTATATACTTGCTTATTTAGCTACATAATGGAAATGCACATATTTTCATTGTGTAACTCAGAGGTTCTTTCTCACATCATTTCCCTCCAGCCTAAAGACATTTTTTATTCTTTTTTAAGTGCAGAGATATTGAAAACTCAAAGGAGAGCTAAATCTTCCCAGTGCGTTCCATCTCTAATTTGTTGTTCCATCTCAAGGCTTATTAGAAAACCTATAGATAAAATTAACTAGAATTTTAGCTGTAAAATGTTCTTTGATCATTTTCAGCCACATTTCATGCATTTTTATTAAGATGCATACTAGTACTAGCTCCTAACATAATAAAAATGGGGCCCCCAACCAGAATATGATAAAGGTCGTAAAAACGAGAGCACCATTCAGGAGCACATTCATTTATTTTAAGACTATTTCTAAGTTTTATGCAGAGAGCTACTGATTTCTTATTCTTAGTATGTACCTTGTCCTATGCTAAAAATTTGTCATGGGGTATTTTCTTTTTATCTTGCAGTATAGTACACATGTTATTATTCATACTTTAAAATGAAGGAACTATGGATCCAAGAGTTCCGGTAACTCACCTCAAGTTGTATGGCTTGACAGTGGTCTGGGAGAATTTAAACACAGGGAAGTTTGGCCCCCAAACCAGTTCACCACATTGTAGTCGAAAATATTAGCTAGATGTTTCACTAGTGGAAAGTGGATTGAGTCACCATTTTCTAATTCAGTGTATGAGTGGTTTGGAGCAAAACGATCTGGATTTAAATGCCCTTCTCCTCAGAGCTGGCATTTCTCCAAAGCTATGGAGAATATCACATGACTGGAATAAAGCAGGTGCCCTATAGAATTTTATTTTATGCACAATATATAAACAAGTACCACTTTTCCACTATCGATCAATATATGAATACAAGGATTCCATTGGAACTGTAAGGGTGTAAGATCATTTGAATTATCATGTTTCATTAATAAATGCAAAAGAAACAGTCGTTTCAGGTCAGGTCCAATAAACTTTAGGCCATGTGGGAAACAGCATTGGAGGTGAACATAGCTGATTTGCCCTGGCTTCTCCATTGCCATGAACATAACTGACATGCCTCCACATTCCATCCTTCTTTTCTGATTCTGGCACCACCGATGGCTCCCAGGACACTCTACTTCTTTCCTGGGTTCAATCATTTGTTGCAATCATCACACAAAATCCACAGCCAATACTCACAACCATGGAGTTTATTAGGGAAGTTGATAATAGGTCAACACAAGTCGAGGTCAGTAAGTAGTAAGGATACAATTGTTGGTTTCCTCAGCTACCCATCAAATCTCCCTCCAGGCTTCAGTCTTTCAACCACAGGGACCCTGTCCTTTGCCTCCATGGCCCAGGAAGGCAGCCAACCTGCTGCTCTGCCCCATTGTTCCACAGTCTCGGGCCCGAGGAGGGGAAGGCACCCAACAGTCTCCATACTGCTCCTTTGAGTCTCCTGCCAGTCTCTGAGCATCTGGTCTGGGGGTCTCTACCACTTCAGATAGAGATCTTGGGCATTCCCTTTCAATATCCTCGAGCTTTCTCTCTCTGCTACTATTTCAAATGGTTCATCGGTATAGCCAGGGAGGGTAGTAAGGAAAACTAAAGAATCCCCTCTCTTAGCCCATAGTCCCATGTAATCACTTGATAGATGAGCCATATTAAAGTTCACTCCACCATAACCAAGAGGGGTCTATTGCAACATACTCGAAGATTTAAAACAATTAATCTCTGTATTCGTTGTTTTTTGTTTAAATAAATGCCACTTGGTTTCTTAGGTAGACTGAGCTACTCATCGGCAGTGATTTAATTGAACGAGAATAAAGTGCTCAATAGAATGTCCCAAGGAGCCCTGGTGGTACAGTAGGTCCTGTGCCCTGGAACTTAGCCAATTAACACATTGACTTGGACTTGACATGAAGACGTGTGATTACCCCTCCTGACTTTTCTTGCAAAGACCACCAAGAACACACTTGTATGTTAGCCTGCTGGTTTACTGTTGGCTGTATAGAAGGATCACACACACCACGGGGAACCAGCAGGGGTCTCAGGGAGACAGTGCTGGAAATATCGGTCTAGATTGTGAGTATTGTATAGTGCATATGTGGTGGTGGAGGTTAGGCACCGTGGAGTCTGCTCTCACAGGAACGCTGTACAGAATCACGGGTATGTCTCAGCCCTTTGTTGCGGCCACTGCGGCCATGTTTCTCCCTGACATCTTTCTCTTTCTCTCTTTCTTTTTTGCTGACCTTTTACCTTCGCAAGCCTGATGTCCCTTTTCAGTGACTGGTCCTTCCTAACAACACGCAACATACGTGAGATGAAGTCGTGTCATGCATTCTAGGTGTATTTCATGCAAGACAGATTTGCTTGTTCTTCTGACAATCTGTGCACCTTGAACATTCTTTACCATTGCCATGATACAAACACATCACGTCTTCACTTCTGAGTTCTCTTTTATTCCTGGTCCAGTTTGTCTATAGGACGATAGAGAGTGGCACACGAATGAGTGCTCGTTAGAACAGTTGAGGAATGGTCTAGGAAACTGGACATTCATTCTAAATTGAATGCTGCAAAACCAGGGTTTTTTATTACAAATGAAATAAGTTTAATTTAATTTAATTTTTATATTTAGAATTTTAATAGTCCAGTCGTTAAATCATATCAAGGAGAATTATACAATCATGACCACATCAATTTTAAACCATTCCCTGCCCACCATGGTTAAATCACCTTTAAAATAAATTGTGCGTTCCTGATCTGTTTCAGTGCTCCCTCCCCTTTCCCCCCTTCATTCTTACGACTATGATTTCTTTTTTTTTTTAATTATTTAATTGGGGCTCGTGCAATTCTTATCACAGTCCATACATATCTGTATAATGTACATCCTCTGGTTTACCCAGAAGAGGCAAAATCAGTTTTAATGTTGATTATCTTAATATAGTTTATCTATCAAGACAAGTGAATTCACCAGCTGCTCCTCAGAAGAATGATAAGGCAAACTTCTGTTAACATTTACCATCTTAGAAATCTCATAGAACAGTTCCACTCTGTCCTATCGGGTCATTATGAATTAGGATCAAATTGAAGGTAGTGGATTTATAGAGAGAGCAGACCAGAAGGAAGGTAAAGCTGTAGTCAGCAAAGACCAGTGGCTTTCTATCCATTGAGTTAAGAGAGGGGCTATATATTATTTTGTGGGTGGCATATTGAAATTGTTTGTGTTTGTGTGTGTGTGCAGAAATACGATGTGGCCTTGCTTTCCCCGTGATATCATGGTCTCCAATAGCCTTGTCACAGGCTGCTGTCCCACGAGATGCCTGGTGCACGAGAGGAGCATCCTGGCCAGGATGAGAAGGGCCAGTGCCTGGACCAAAGGGCAGTCCTCAAGGATAGTTCTTCTTCTTCTTCTTCTTCTTCTTCTTCTTCTTCTTCTTCTTCTTCTTCTTCTTCTTCTTCTTCTTCTTCTCCTTTTCCGCTTGAGCTCTGGACTCAGCTCTGCCCCTTTGAGCAACGGAAACTTGGGTAAAACATTGACCGCGGGCAAGAAGATTTTCTCATCTGTGAATTGGAAATTGTGGCTGGAAAGATGGTATTGGGGACTCTAGTCTGAGTGCCCAGCTTTTTGAAAGGGCTCAGGGGCTAGTAGGCATCCCTCCTGAGTTAACACATAATGGAACTCTTCCCCTTTTCCAATAATTCCGTGCATCAATGTCCCATAGCTCCTGAATTCACAGTTTAATTAAACATCCAAGGGATTGGCTGGCTTCTCAGAAGAAAGCCGTAGGAAAGACTCGCACACATCAGGCCAGCTGTTCTCCCAGGAGGAAAGCACATCAAACCCAGCACTTTGCCAGCGTGGGGCTGAAGCTCCCTGTGGGATCATTGCATGCCTGACTTTTCTGCTTATTTAGTGCTCCTGGGTCAGGTGCAGCAACTGCCTGCCTTTGTTTTGCTGTCTAAGGAGATGCCCTGCCATTGTATGCACCCTCCCATCTGCATGGCCCGTGAAAGCATTGCCATCCTGGGCTCTTCCCGAGATACTGTGCCATCCCACAGCTTTGTGCTGGTGTGGTCAGAACTAGAAGTGCCCCAGGCTTTGAAGCTAAAGCGCTCCAAGCACGTTTTATATTCGTATGTTCCCACATGGCCTTCGCTTATGAGTTCAAAGGAAGACAAATAAAAATGTCATGTTTAGACATGTCTATTCTTGATTCACATGTGCATCTTGTTGTTGGTTAGTGCCACTGAGTCTGTTCCAATTCACAGGGGATCTATGTGCAACGGGAGATGCAGCGTCCAGTGCTGTGCCGTCCGTCACAATTCAAAACCCTACGGCTTAGACCCAGAAATCGAAGAGTGGTTAATGAACGTTGGTATGTACACACAAGGGACTACTATGCATCACTAAAAACATTAATTAAACTACAAAGCACCTCAATACATGGATGGACCTGGAGAACATCATGCGGAGCTAAGTTGTCATTGCTGTTGGGTGCCATGGCATGGGTGACTCAAAGCAACCTTACGTACAACAGAATGAAACGCTGCCCGTTACCGTGCCATCCTATCACTTGGCACATCTGAGCCCATCATTGAAGTCAGTGTGTCAATTCATCTTATCCAGTGTCTTCCACTGTGTTACGGTTTCTCTACGGTATCAAGCAGGGTTTCCTTCTCTTGGGAAGGGTCACTCCTGCTAACAGATTCAAAGTACATTAAGGCGAACTGTTGTCATCTTTGCCTCTAAGGAGCGTTCTGACTCTACTACTCCCAAGACAGATTTATTATATTTATGGGGCTATATATAAGGGGGGACTCTGAGTATAATCTTTGATGTAAAAGCAAATGTATATTCCAAGCTATCGCCCTAATACCTGGGGAGGTCACATAATCACCATGTGTTTTAATGTTTTGTATCTGCAAAATGAAGATCCTGAGCACTATTAGGATGCAATGGATGGATGCATGTTAAACATCTCAAATCATGATCAACGCCTTGTAAGCATTTTCTCAATTCTAGTTGTTATTACTGATTACTGATAGCTTTGTTGTTGTTGCTGTTAGGTGTCAAGGAATTGGATGAGTTCCTATCGACACAAAGAAAGTAGAACAAGCAGAAACATCGCCTGTCCCTGCACCATCTTCACACTCGTCCCCCACATTCAAGCTCACTCTTGCAGCCGCTTTCTATTTCATTCAGTCTTCCACACTGAACAGCATGATGTCCTTCTCCACTCGCTCAGCCTCCTCATAACAACTCCAAAGTATGTGATGCGAAGGCTCCCCGCCCACTCTTTGTGGAAGCATTTTGGCTATACTTCTTTCAAGACAGATGGTTGCGCTTTCTAGAAGTTCACAGTAACTCAGCCTGCTTCACTAACACCCTGAGTCAATGGCAAAGATTCCTTTCTAGACTTCCCTATGCAGTGGATAGCTTTCACATGTTTGAAGCCATCGGAAATACCATGGGTTGGGTCAGTAGCATCTTAGTCTTCACGGGGATGTTTTGGTTTCTTAAAAATTTTAAAGACGGCCTTCATAGCAGATCTCCCCAAGTCAATACACCATATGATTTCTTGAATGCTGCATCCATGGGTATTGTTTGAGGATCCAAGCAAAACAAATTCTTTGACAAATTCAATCTCTTTTCCTTTTATCATGATAATATTTATTGGTTCTGTTTTGAGGATTTATGTTTCTTTGTGTTGAGGTGTAACCCATACCGAAAACTGTAGTCATTGATATTCATCAACAAACCCTTCAAGTTCTGTTTACTTTCAGCAAGCAAAGCGATGCCATCACCATAGTCCACCCATTAGTGGGTGTCCACTGATCTTGATGCCAAGATTGTCTTCACAGGAGCTCGGTTCTCATTTGTTGAGCTCACAGATTGGATCAGCACACCTTTCCTGATCCTAACCCACACAACCTTCCCTTCTTGGACCTCAGTGACTGCCTCTTGGTTTATGCATAGGTTCTGCAGGAGAATAATTAGGTTTTCTGGAATTCCCATTCTTCACACAGTCAAATGATTTTGCATAGTTAATAAAACACAATCAAACATGTTGCAGGCGTTCTCTGCATCTATCCAAGATGCACCTGACATCATCAATAGCTTTCATTCCACATCCTCTTCTGAATCTTGCTGCAATTTCTGGTAGTTCTCTGATTCAGTCCTACTCCAACTGTGTTTTTGTTTTTAATTATTTTCAGCAAAATTTTACTAGAGTGTGAGATAAATTATACCATTCCATAATTACCACATTTTGTTGAACCACCTCTTCTGGTAAGTTTTCTAGGTGGTTTTCTTCCAAAGTTCTTGGCATTGGAGAGCGAAGTTTTCAGTGTTACATTCCTCTCTTGAAACATCTCAATGGGCAGTCCTTTGTTTCTAGTCTTGTTTAACACCCACCCCATTAGGACAGGTTGGATTTCTTTCTTCAATACCATCAGTAAAGTTTGAATGTTAACCAATTACTTTGAGTACAATGACCCTGGGCATCTCCTCCCTCTTATTGTGATCCTTCCTGCATATTCCGTATTCTGTCCTGGTGCTGTTGTCAGATGCCATTGAGTCAGTGCAGACTCAAAGTGACCTTGCCTACAAGAGAAAGAAGCACTGCCAGGTCCGGTGCGGTCCTCACAATTGTTCTTATGTTTGAGCCCATGGTTGCAGCCACCATGTCAGTGCATCTTGCCAAGGCTCTCTCTCTTTTGTGCTGCCCCACTATTTTACCAAGCACGATGGCCTGGTCCCAGTCCTGCTCTCTCCTGATAACCTGTCCAAGGTGCATGAGAAGAAATGTCTGTATCTGTGCTTCTAAGGAATATTCTGACTGTACATCTTCCAAGACAAATTTGTTCATAGAATTATTCAGTATTGTAGCATGGGGCTTAATTTTAGTTTTCTTCAGTTCTTTCCCTTAACAAATGCTTACATTTCTTTTTTGGCTTTGTTATTAATCTAAGAACAATTGTGAGACTGGCAGAGGACCTGGGAGTGTTTCATTGTTTTGTCGACAGGGCCACTGTGAGTCAGAACTAATTCATCAGACCCTATCAACCACATAACTTAGTTATAAAGTTTGTTGCTGTTGGTGTTAGATATCATCTAATTGGCAACATAATGTACAACAGAATGAAACAATGCCCGCTCCTATGCCATCTCTATGGAGCTTAGAACCAGACAAATCACAGTGTGATTTTTTAGTTTTTCATTATTGCCTGTGAACTGAAATAAAAATTACTTTACTATACTGAGTATACTAATACCTGTCCCTCACATGAATGAGAAGATTAAATAAGATATGTGAAAATGATAGAAAGTGGCATATATGATCCCTAATATATTCTGGCCTCTTAGATAATCCTAGTTTCCATGATCTACCCTCCCACTAAGGCAAGTATCACACAGCTGTCCCACAGATGGGTCTACAAAGTCTTCTGTGTGCAGTCTCATGGAAATCATGAAAAACAGCTCTGTTCTTAGTGGGGTATGTCCCCAAGGGACCTATCCCACAGGGAGTAAAGTCTCTCCTTCCCCCGGCTGCTATGACCATTGCTGTGTCTCATAAAAGCAAGCCATGGGCCAGGTGCTCACCGAGCCCAGGCTGTCTATGGAAAAAAGAAGCTGAGAAAGCCGTATTGCTCAGGAAGGGTTCAAGAAGTCATGAGTTTTTATAAACTTGCAAAAGTGAGATATTTTAATGACAAGTCACTGAGCCTCTTCTCTGCTATTCCACATTCTCCTCCAGTCCACTGCCCCACATTTGGAGAGGCATTGAAATGTGTTGGTAGTTCCAGCCATCAGTAGGCCATTGACACAACTGGTGAAGTGGTGGCTACGATTCCAGTAGAAAAATGTTGTTGTTAGGTGCTATGGAGTCAATTCTGAATCATAGTGACCCAACGTTCAACAGAACGAAACACTGCCTGGTCTGCTGCCATTTTCACAATTGTCCGTACGTTAGAGCCCATTGCTACATCCACTGTGTCCATCCATCTTGTGTGGGCCCTTCCTCTTTCTCACTGCTTCTCTACTTCACCAAACACCACGTCCTTCTCCAGGAACTGGTCTCTCCTGACAACTTGTCCAAAGTTGTCTCTCCATCCTCGCCTCTAAGGAACATTCTGGTTGTACTTCTTCCAAGACAGATCTGTTTGTCTTTGGGCCATCCGTGGTGCTTTCAGGATTCGTAGCCAGCACCATTATTCCAAGGCATCGATTCTTCTTTGATCTTCCTGTTTGTTCAACGTCCAACTCTCATGCACCTGAGGCAACTTAAAGTACCAGGAGTTGGTCTGGGTGCTTCTTAGTCCTCAAAGTTTCAAGCTTGTTTTCAACACTTTAAGGTGGAAAAATGGTTCCAAATAAGTTCCCCCGTCGACATACGAGTGCTTTGGCATGCGACTCATCACCCCAAAGTAATGCTCTAATTGCAAAACCCTCAGGCTCCCAGAAGCATTAGACACTCTCATCCCCTGTGGGTTACTTACAGAGCCTTTTGTCGCTCAAGCCCTGAATTCTAATCCACCTAAAGAGTCATTTTTCTCTGTCCACTCACCCAGGGCACTTGTAATATCAAGAGCATAAAAGCAAGGGACGGTCCACCTTGTTTTACAAAGAAGTAAACAGCAGACAGATTAAAGATTCAATTCTCACCTCTGCTGTCAATGCTAGAACTGGCAGGTGAGCAGAAACACCACAATAGCTAATCATGAATCACTAAAAGTTCAAACAAACTTGGGAAAAGGTTTTTAGTAACTACATTTATATTACTTCTCTCAAACATTATATTTACATTATTAGATGGCTGTCACAAAAATATAATAAAATACAAGCAAGTGGGTGAAGGGAGACATCAAGCAGTGTAAGACATGACAAAATAATAATAATTTATAATTATCAAGGGTTCATGAGGGAGGAGGGTGGGGAGGGAAGGCAAAAAATGAGGAGCTAATACCCAAGGGCTCAAGTAGAATGTAAATGTTTTGAGAATGATGATGGCAACAAATGTACAAATGTGCTTGACACAATGGATGGATGTATGGATTGTGCTCAGAGTTGTACGAGCTCCCAATAAAATTATTTTTTTAAAATACAAGCAATCCAAAATGTCTGCACAAGTTACAAGATAAATTTGTAGACAGTTAATACAAATATTGTATTATTCTTATGGATGTTATAATATCAAAGGAGACTTTATGGTCGTGAGGGTGAAGCATTGGTTTGTTAATGGGAAGTGCAGCAGTTTGAGCCCACCAGCAGCTCCAAGGGAGAAAGGTGTGGCAATGTGCATTCGTAAAGGGAATTGCCCTGACAGCCAGGGGGCAGTTCCACTCTGTTGTGCAGGGTTGCTGTGAGTAGAAATCAACTTGATGGTCGTGGGTTTAGTTTGGTTTGGTTTTGCTATTTCTTCACTTTTTAAATTTATAATTTGTGGATGATATGTTATTTTCATTTTGATTAAATATTTTAGTGCCTTATTTTTATTCACACATATATGTACATGCATCTGTGTGTGTATATATACATTCACTGCCATCAAGTCCCTGTCAAACTCCCTGTGGGTTTCTGAGACAGTGACTGTTTACTGGATGAGAAATACCTATCTTGCTCTCAAGGAGCTGCTGATAGTTTTGAACTGTTGATCATGGTGATCGCACCCTAATGTATGCTTCGGTATCCAGACACCTAGATGCCATGTAGACTTTAGGCCTTTGATATACTATCATTGGTATTCGTGCATACCTGGATCCATATTACCAAACCTACGCAGAAGGAATCTTCCCAGTGGGGACAGGAAGGACGGAAAGAGTACCACCTTTAATGAGGACAAATGGATCCTAAATTGCAGGCTGTGTGTTATGAGGAAAGCCATGCTAAAAATATCTGGAAAATGGTTTCCTTTTCTTCATGAAAGGTGCTCTTTCTGTACTTCCTTGTTCGCACAACCTCATGGATTTCCCCTTGCCTAAGAATGGCAATAGCCTCCTATCTGTCCTCTTGGTTTCTAGTGTCTTTCCATTTCATCCATATTCTGTAACAGGACCAGAATCATCTTTGCTAACTGTCTAACTGACTGAGCAAACACAGGTACCTCTGTGCACACACACATACAATCAATCACACATAAGATATCTAAGCTAGATCACAAGGTTTGACTTAAGGAGCTGGGACTAAATTTCGATTTCTGCTATCTCTTTAACCCGGCGATCTGTGGATATCGTAATCTAAAGAGATCATAGACATCCACCAGGCCTGGCTGAACTGCAAGTAGACACCAAGCTCCTCAGTCTAGTTCATAAAACTTGAAGCACTTGCCATTTCCTCTTTTCTACCCTCCAGGAGCCTGGTGGTATACTGTTGCCACCTGTTGAGCCACTAATTGCAAGGTCAGCAAATTGAAGCCACTGGTCATTATGCAGCATAAAGACAGAAGCTTTCTACTCCTGCAGGGAGTTACACTCTCAGAAACGCACAGGGCCAGCTCTGCCCTGTCCTATAGGGTCCCTGTGAGTTGTTATCAGCTCCAGGGCAGTGAATTTGGTTTGGCTTCTTGTCTAGCCCCTAAAAGACTTATCAAACAGATCTGACTTGGAAGACGGACAACCCGAATGACCTTTAGTCATAAGAATGACAACATTCCGTCTCATTTCTCTGTACATGTTATTAGGAAGGTCCAAGCCCTAGAGAAGAACACCATGCTTGGGGAAGTAGCAGGTGAGAGGAAAGGACAAAGATCACCAGTGAGCTGGAGTGACGCAATGTTTTGTTGTGTTGTACACAGGCCCACTGCGCTTTGGAATGGACACAATGACACCTAACAATCGCAACCATGTGAAACCGAAAATGATGTACTATTTCTCATTGTGTCCTGCTCCTTCCACTTCTTTTTGCCTTGGCACCTGTTTGACCCCTGGCTGTAACAGATTCCCAAGTCTGTCTTGACTGGGGAATTTCTAATGAGCCTTCAAGACTCAAGTGAGGTGTTACTCTCTCCAAGAGACATTCCTTATTCTCTTCTGTAAATGGAAATCTAAGGGTAGTGTCCATCCCTGCCAAGGTCTTTGAAAACCACAGTTTTGGGTTTGTTTAGCTGAAACACCCAGAACTGTGTCTTTCAACTCTGCATTCTTTGCTCCTTGCCACATATTGAACTATATTCATTTTCACCATCACCATCATCATCCTCATCGTTATGATTTAATGGGGGGCTGTAAAATGACTTCCCTTTTCGCACAAGGGAAGGACATCGATACATGCTCAAGTTCAGGGTAGACGTTTCCCACGTTAGCTCGAAACACCACTCAATAATTTATCTAGACTTTAAGTATAGTATCGTTAATTGATAGAAGTAATTTTGGTGCTTTTTAATATAGCAAATCTCTAGTGAGCTATAAAGCTACTGGAGAGTATAAAATATGCAGACCTTTTAATTTAACAGTAAGTTCCGGGCTAATTTAAATGTGGAGCTGCAGGAATAAGAGCCTAGTGAACTTTGGGTGGGTGAGGGTATGTCCCAACCTCTTATGGAGCTGAATAACACACATCAATTCTCAGTACAGGAGAAGCCGATGCCTTTGGATGCTCTGAGAGCCTAAAATCCTTTTGTGAGTATTCCACACCCATCATGCGGATGCTCGGAGTGGGTGGTGAGTTCTGCTGTGGAGCATGAGGGTATACTGGAAGCATCCTTAGTCAGCGGTCTTGGAGACAATGGCTCATTGGGTAGGTGCCCATCTTTCATGTGAGGGACCTGGGCTCCATTCCCAGACACCGCCCCTCAGGCGCAGCTACCAGCCGTCTCGCAGTGGGTCTGTGTGCATCATGATGGTGTTGCACAGTTTTCAGCAGCTCTTCCAGACTAAGACAGGTGAGGAAGAAAGGCCTGGGACTCTTCTTCCAAACATTAGCCCATGGAAACCCTGTGGATGATATCAGCTTCACCCAGAACCAGTAATAGGTAGGGCACCAGACAGGGTCTTGTTGCTTCACGAATCAGGGCACGGCTTACCAATATCTAACAGCAAGATCCCAACTCAGCTAAATGTGGGACGAATTCATGAGCCCTCTGATATACTTAAAGATTTGGGGGAGCAAACCATTGGCCTCAAAACGAACATTATAGAGGTGAGACATTTGGGTTCAAAGAAGTTCCCAATATGTGTCACGCTGCTTTGCATTGCCTTTGAGGAACTTCAGTGGAAAATACCGGGTAGAGACCTACTGATTAAAGTTCTCCTCGTGAGACTCAAAGTCTTTAGAGAGATGATCTCAGACTATCTCCCAGACTCATGATCGGCAGCCATTTTTGCATACATTGTGCCTGCCTAAGCTCCAGCTCTACAAGACTTTTAAACCTGCTCTGATGCCTACACAGATGGAGTAAGTCTCCTTGGCTGCATTATCTCCCTGTACTTGCTTCTAGAACTTCGTCCTGTCTCAAACCCAAATCGGAGTCCATTCCCGATGAGTCAATTCTGACGAATAATGACCCAGCAAGACAAAGTAGAACCACCGCGCAGGATTTGCTAGACTATGAGTAGGAGGCAGCTCTCTGCCACCGAGTTTGGCTTGTTTGGTAAACTTTAAGGAACAAGACTGCCACATCAGAAAAAAAAGACTGCACATCTTTCTCCTGTAGAATGACTTCTGGGTTTAAAATGATACCCTATCACTTAGTGGCCAAGGACAGTAATATTAGGGCTTCTCTCCTGCTCACAGATAGCTGTCAATGTTTGGCGCATTGTGGAACCTTCTGCTCAAACTCTGGATTGTCAATATTTGAAGCTAAACTCTGGATTGTCAATGTTTGAAGCTAAAATTTTTTTTATCTCTTAGTAGATTGTTTCCATTTTCAGACATAGTAAGTTATAAGACAACTGTCATGGAAGTAATTCTGATTCATGGGGACTCAATAGGGCACAGTATAACCACCCCTTTGGGTTTCTGAGCCTATAAATCTTTATGGGAGCAGAGATCCTCATGTTTCTCAATGGAGCCACCAATGGAGTTGAACTGTTGACCTTCAGGTTAGTAACTCAACTTGTAATTCAATAGCGAGGTAATGTTCTGCAAGGTTAACTGCTAGATTTTCTACTGTCTTGTGAAATGCCAAATAATGAAATAGTTGATAATTGAGGCACAAGGTTTGAGCTAGTGTATAATGGTTCCATGATGAGCGATGGAATCAAGGGCAGTGTATGCATTGCATCAAAGAAAATCATCTATATAACAGATTTTGATCCAAGCATGAGTCCTGGTAGTGTCATGAGTTGAGTGTGAGATGACGAGTTAAAAAAGTCCACAGGTCCAGCTTCCTGCTGATCCATGGAGAAAGATGAGGCTTTCTGCTTCTGTACAGATTTACAGCCTTGGAAGCCCACTGGGAGATTTCTACTCTGTCCTATATGGTTGCTTTCTACTCCTATTAAAATGTACAGCACCGTGGCAGGTTCTACTCTGTGATTACTTTGAGTTGGGAGGACTTCAAGACATTGAGTTTGGTGTTGAAGTTTGGAGGAAACACAGTTGATGTCACACTGGAGATGGTGACCAACCAGCACCTTAAAAAGAATGACATTTTGATTTTCAATACCATGTTTGAAATGTGGTATTATTCATTTGTGCGATGCATTGTTGAATGGGGTTCTAACAGTAGACTGTAATCAAAGCAGATGTGGATGCCTATTTAAGAGTCATAGAGCCCCATGACAGAGTCTGTTTAAAGTAAAAGTAGAGTTTTCCTGAGGGAGAGAGACGTTTACAAATTGGAAACAGGGGTTTAGTGGATCTCAACAAAGTGTCCCACAGAGAAAAGAGGGCAAAATGTTTTTATCTGCAAAGAAAACAAGTACACATGGTTATAATCATAATGGTTTGGAATTACAGTCAGCTATAAGACAACCCACCACACCACCCAGTGACATTGATCTTAGCCAATAGAAACCCTACGGGAGAGAGTACAACTACCCATTTGGGATTTTGAGGCTGTAATTGTTACAGGCGCAGAAAGCCTCATCTTTCCCCATCAGAGTTTCTGGTGGGTTTGTGTCACTGATCTTGTAGTTAACAGCCCAATAAGTAACTCAATAGCAATTTACTATCCTACCAGGTTAGCTGATAGATTTCCGGGAGCCAATCTAGCAAGAAATCCTCTGGTATGTGTATACTATTTATGCTGCACATAAACATTCTTTATATTTATCCAGAGGGCCTTTATCTCAAGACTCTCTGGATACACATTTCCTAGAAAACAATTCTTCACAAATCATTGGCGCATATTTTTAACTTTTTATTGTGAAGGTTTACAGAACAGATCATCGGTTTTATACTCAATGGTTTATTTGTAGTCTGTTTCCTCTCATTCATTGAAAGCCCCTCAATGGAACCATTCTACTAAGGGAGAAGGGGTGTCTGGGCTGGTGGTTCACAAAGATTGTCTTGGAGAAGGCCCAGTTCAATTAGCTGGAAGCTTTTAGATCTCTACCTCTTGAATATCTAGCTAGGATATAAATAGATATTAGTGCAGCAAAGATACATAAATACTCACCTACAAAAAGCCTCTGCCAACATTACAGAGATAGATGGACTCAAAAACCCACTGCCGTTGAGTTGATGCTGGCCCATAGTGAACTTGTAGGACAGGGTAGAAATGTCCTGTGAGTTTACAAGACTGTAATTCTTTACGTGAGTAGAAAGCCCCATCTGTCTCCTGTGGATTGGCTTGTGGTTTCGAACTGCTGACCTTGCAGCTGGCAGCCCAACTATGCCACCAGGAAAGAGCAATGGTGTTGTCCAAATTCAGACTTAATTTTTATTTTCAGCTTAAGAATAGGGAAAGGTGTTACTCTGAAAATTCAGGTGCTGCTGATGCAAGCCATGGTTTTTCCACTGCCTCATGTGCGTGTGAAAGTTGGACACTGAGGAAGGAAGACGGAAAAGGATCGATGCATTTGAACTTCGGTGCTTGTGAAGAATATTGACAGTACCCTGGACTTCCGGAAGAACAAACCTTGTCTGTCACGGAAGAAGTTCAGACAGAAAAAGCTCCTTGAAAGTGAGGGTGGCAATATGCTTCCTCTCACGTATTTTGGACACACTCTGTCTTCCAGACTCTGGTCATATTGTCAGGAGAGACCAGTCCCTGGCGAAGGACATCATGGTTGGTAAAGTGGAGAGTAGGTGAAAAAGAGAAAGGCTGTTGAATACATGATAACATTCAAGATAACACAGTGGTGTCATGCACAGATGACACATGACTGCCACAATGAGCTTGAACATGACAATACTTGTGAGGATGGTGCAGGGCCAGGCAGTTGTTCTGTTGTACAGAGGGTTGCTATGAGCTGAAAACAACTGAAGGGTGGCTAGCAACAGCAAAAACATCTTTGCCTTGATATGTGTGAAATCTCATCTTCAGGGCAAGCAGGTTTCACACCCTGTAAAAGATTAACTCATTTTCTGCAAGGACTTCTTATTGGTTTTAGGGATGGTTCATCTTCTGAACCTTTAAGAACATGTGTTTGATACAGCAAGGCATTATCTGTTTTCAGGACTGTGAGAGTGAGAAAAATTAAGAAAAACAACCTGCTTGTACAGCGAGACAAGTGCTATCAACTAAAATCAAACTCATTTGAAAAATCTTTTTCTAAGTACATAATTATTTTCATGGGCATGGTGCCAGAAAGTGGGCTAACACTTTAGGGAAATATAGTCATCTCATATATAAGGTTCCCTTAAAAACAATGTTGGAACTAATAGTAAAATTGAAGCTAAACCAAAACACGAATCCCATACCATTGAGTTTGTTTTCACTCAGAATGACCCTATACGACAAAGTAGAACTGTTGATAGCATCTAACAAGCATTAACAATATATTTATTAAAGCAGATGGCCTCCTCTTTCTCCTGTGGAGCATTTACTGAGTTCAACTGCTAACCATGGGATAACTGGTCCACCATGTGAGTCAGTAGCATTAGCTTTGGGGCTATCATTTAACACAGCATGGGCCAATAGATCTGAATTTTCATGCACAGACCAGTACAAAGGATGACAGATGCAGTAATTAGTTAAGTCATCGTCTGTGGCTACTGATGGTCATATAATCTAATGTATGCATTCTAATCTCAAGTTTCAGTAGGAGTAAAGTAGCAAGAAAAAGTTAGAAAGCGCTTCATAGCTCAAAAGAAAAAAAATAAAAGTAAAAGTAATATTATAAGGAAAAAATATCATAAAGATGATGGTTACAATAAAGCAAGATCCATCGTCTAATTGTACAAAAGCATCTTAACAGGCCACATGCCTTAAGTATTAAAATTAGGCTCCTTTGTGAACAGTAAGTATTTAACAAGATGAAATGACTTCAACAATTTGCATGACCAAGGGAAGGTTATTAGACCATAGGTCTTTAGGGGATGCAACAAAATAAAAATAGCAAACAATATATGCCTTCTACAAAGCCCAAGTAGAGCTGCTTACTTCATAAAATCTTGTTCTGTGGTATTCGGATCACCTGCTATGTTTATAGCCTTCTGCATTTGGCTATTTGAGCATTTGAATTTTAGGTCTTTCAGTAAACTGCCCAACCCAAGAAAATTTAGTTTTCTTTAACTGATGTAGATGTATCCATGGTTTGATGCCGTATAAGTTAGCACCCCGTGGCTTAATCAAAAGTGAAGCCTTTTCCCATGGGACTTTACAAACTCTTTCTGATGATGTCTCTTCCAACATGCATAGTCTCCGGGGGTTATAGCAGGAAGATGGGTGAAGGTAGAGCTGAATGATTAAAGTCTCTTTGCCTTGTGAGTAATATTCTCAAATATATCTAATTAACGATTATACATATTTTAGCGACTTTATGTTGGCGATATGAGAAAGACGCATTAGTCTCTTATGACAATTTCAGAAGCACTATGAAGTGCCAAATGGTGTAGATCTCATATTTAGGAGAATTAAGGAACACTTAACCTCAGTTGAAGGTAGGCTTGTAGTTTATCCAGTTGAGTTTTTATAATACTATTAGACCATTCCACTAAACAAGAAGATTGAGACTTACAGGGCAATGAAGTGGCTGATAAATGGGGAAAATGCAGCAGAGTCGTCTAATGATTTGTCTAGCACAATGTGTTCCTCTGCCATTGCAGAGGACAGATGGACTACTTCACCTGAATGCTTTCTAGTGATCCTTGACAATGAAAACTCACTGCCGTGGAATGGATTCCGATTCAGTGAGACCCCTTAGGAGAGAGGAAAGCCTCATCTTTCTCCCTCTGTGCCGTCAGTGGGTTCAAACTGCTGGCCATGGTTAGCACCCAACAGGTAATGCAATATGCTCATGGGTCTTTGGCAACCAAGAAAAGTCTCAATCCAGTGGGAAAAGTGGTAAATTATAACAAGTATATTTATAACCTAGAGGGACCAACAGGTGTAGAACCTATGCGACAACATGAGAGGTCCCAGGTGCCACTACCTTGAAACACTGCCCCTACCAGTAATATTTCA
>NW_022103896.1:5227186-5267931 GCF_000313985.2 Echinops telfairi
ATATCATGGGGATATCATGGGGATATCATGGGGATATCATGGGGATATCATGGGGATATCATGGGGATATCATGGGGATATCATGGGGATATGCCAATGATTTGATGGAACTAAGTTTCCATCAAGCCCATTCCATTCCACGGCAATTGTTTTCCAAACCTTTTATCTTCCAAATCCAAAGACTTTAAAACTAATTACTTTTGTTATTTGCTTGTTTTGTTCTTTTATAATCAATTTATGACTTCAGCACAGAAAAGTTACAATTATTCAAAAATAAATCCAGATAGCTCCGTGGTGTAGTGGTTATGTATTGGGCTGCAAACCTCATGATTGTCAGTTCGAAACTACCAGTAACTCCAAGGGTGAGAGACTGGGCTTTCTACTCCCGTCAGTAGTTGCAATCTCAGAACCCCACGGAGTGTCACTGTGAGTCAGCACTGACTAGATGGCAGTCAGAGTCTCCATCTTTCGTCCTCATTAAAGCATACATTTGAGAGACATGGTATTTCTCAAGTCTATAAATAACTCACATTTCCTTTTTTTTTTTTTTAGCTTGAGATTCCTTTTCAAAGTTGGTCCATTGGGAGACTGATTTATGGGTTCAGCAATGTTCTACTGTCCACCAATATTTTTCTATAATATTAAACATTTTTATTCATCCTGATGGAATGGGTCCTGCAAAGTTTGAACTGTGGTGTTGAGATTCCATTCGATACTAACCATAACTCAGTAGAACAATGTTAAAAGCATCTTGACAGTTTCCTAGTGACATCAAGGAATGGCAAGAGCAGCATGTGAATTAGCATCTTCTCTGTTTGAGGGTGTAACGTTTCGTTAAAGCAGAGGCAGAACGTGTGTGAGACAGGATGCTAAGCAGCAGCCATGAAACTGTTATCTGAGGATTCCGGAGTTTAAGGGACTCCTCTTGGTGAGTGAGCTGGAACTTTTTCTAACATCCGTCTCAGAGGAAAGCAATAAAGGATCTAAGCGGTCAATAACGAAAGTTTCATTTTTTATAATATTCCTAAGAGGCATTCAGAATCCCCTCTGCTTCCAAACCAGGACGACATAATGAGAAATTCCAGATTCATAACAATATTTATAAATAAACATATTTATGGACTCTCCTGAAGTAAATTTACTGGGTAATTAATTCAACTGATTACGCTGAGGCTGCTCCAGGGAAGGCTTGATTTTCAGGTACCTCAGTAGAGGTGCTGTGAAGGTGTACTGTCTACATGTTGGACTGTGAAGCTCAAGGTCAGGAGTTTGAAACCACTAGTTGCTCTGTGGGAGAAGGATGAGGCCTTCTACTCCAATAAAGAAAGAATTACAGTCTTGGAAAGCCACAGACGCTCTTTACCTTGTCCTGTAGGGTTACTGTGAGTCAGAATCGACTTGATGGCAGTGAGTTTAGGGGGGTTTGTTTGTTTTTGTAGAATCAGTAGAGGTGATTCAGTTTTTCCAGCTTGGTAGCAAGAACGGGAAACATAAACCTGGAAATAGGAAACATTTGCAAATAGATTTAAGTTAGGATCAGCAAGACAAGTCTCCTTCACTTGCTTTTTAGGCATTATCAACCATTATGTCAAACTTACACAAGCATGGGTTGGATGTTCATCTTTCTCAAAGTTGAGGAGGACAATGCCTGAATTCACATGACACAAAAACATCAAAGAAGTGTTCAAGGGCAATGTCTGTAGCAGGTTCTACCAGGTTCACAGCGATGACCCCTTACTCAAAAGCAATAGGGATGGACTTGATCTAATGAATCCAGTTAAAGACTCTACGACCATGTAGGCTGAGCTGTCTCCCATGCTTTGAGGCTGAAAAAAACCATCTAGTGAATTTCCATCGATCTCATGTAAAAATGATAACAACTCCAAATGAGAATTTGGAAAATCTTAGGCTAGAGGTGAATTCAAAGCCTCATTTAAAGTTTTCATACTTTGACAGACTTCTTGAGCAAGTTCAATCAGATTCAAAACCTTCGAAGGCTCATATGAAGGTTAGGCCAATAATAAAAAGTTGGAGAACAAGGACCGGCAGTGCAGGAATCATAGAATGCTAGGAACCCAGAGGCTTTTTGTTTGTCTTGGTGAGTAAGCATATTTCAGTATAATATTTTACTTCATCTTCTTGAGCTTCCCTGAGAAATTTTCTATTCAGCTTTGTGACGTCATCATGTCTTCCATTTGACTCAGCTACTCTACAAGGAAGAGTTTCATTGCCACTTCTGACATCCACGGTGATCTGTTCTTTCTTTTCAGTCTTTTAATGAACTTTTGCTTTCTCCATGAGTGATGTTCTGGATGCCCTCCCACAGCCCTTTCCGTTCTCTGTCATCCATGGTCAATGCAACAAATCTGTTCTTGGAATTTAGCTGAGATCGAATCAAGTCCTATTTTGACTCTGATGGAGTGGTTTTAATTTTCTTCAACTTCAACCTGAACTTACATATGAGCAACTGATGGTCTGTTTCACAGTTGACCCCTGGCCTAGTTTTAGCTGCTGATGCTGAGCTGTGCTGTTGTTTCTTCCCACAGATGTATTCCATTTGGTTTCCGTGTGTTCCATCTGGAGAAGTCCATGTGCTTAGTCTCCTTTTGTCATTTTAAAAAGGGGTATTTGTGATGGAGAAGTTGGTGTAGCAAAATTCTATCACGTGATCTCCAGCTTTATTTCTATATCTTCCACCTACTTTTCCTTACTCTTTGTTTCAGCTTTTGCATTCCAAATGCCAGTAATAATCAATGCTTCTTAATTGCATTTTTGATCCATTTCAGACTGAACATTTGGGCTCTCATAATGACACTGTAGAAGGTTCCTGAGGCTGTAAATCTTTATAGGAACAGAAATCTTCATATCTCTCCCATGGAGTGACTGGTGGGTTTGAGTCTCCGGGTTTGTACATTGAAGCCCAAGGCTTGTCTGACAGCACCGCCACCAGGGCATTCATTTGGCAGTGAATGGTATATTTAATATTCTCAACAGCACTATAATCCGAAGGCATCTGTCCCTCTTCAATCTTCCTTATTCATTGTCCAACATTTGCATGCCTGTGAGGTCATTTAAAAGACTGTGACTCGGGTCAGGCATATCTCAGTTCTCAAAGGGACATTTTGCTTTTCACACTTCAAAGAAGTTTTTCTGTAGCTGATTTACCTAATGTGAAATAGCATTAGGTAATTGATTTCCTAACTACTGCTTCATTGGGCATGGATAGTGGACACCAGTAAAGGGAAATCCTTGGCAGCTTCCATATTTTTCTCATTTATCATGACATTGCTTATGGGCTAAGTTTGAGCAATTTGTTTTCTTTATATTGACATATAATCCATACTGAAGACTGTAGTCTGTCAATTTTATCTGTAAGTGACTCAAGGCCTTCTCACTTTCAGCAAGCAAAGCTGTGTCATCTACACATCACAGGTTGTCTTCCTCCACTCCTGCTGCCATTTTCTCCTTCATATAGTCCACCTTCCAGGATTATTTGCTCAGCATAAGTGTAGTGAGAGGCTCCAACCGTGAAGTTCACCTTTCCCAATTCCAAACCAGGCAGCATGTGCATTGTCTATTCAAACAACTGCCTCTTGGTTTATGTGTAGGTTCTGCATGAGCATGATTACTCAACTCAAATTCACTCCCATCAATTCGATTTTGACTTATAGTGACCAAATAGGACAGGGAAGAACAGTCCCTGTGGGTCTGGGAGATGGTAACTCTTTCCTGGAGTAGAAAGCCTCACATATTCTACAATTGTAATTCTTTGCAATGCTATCCATACATTCTTATCTACACAGTCAAGTGCCTTTGTAAAGCCAGTGAAATACAGACAAACATCATTCTGGTATTCTCTGCCACCAGTCAATATTTATCCTACAGTTGAAATGATATCCATTCTTCCATATCATTTTCTGATTCAGGCTTGAAGTCATGACAGCTCCCTTATCAATGCACTGCTGCAACCATTTTGAAAATTATCTTCAGCAAAAGTTTACATATATATAATATTACTGAAATTATTTCTTATTTTATGAATTCTGGTGGATTTCCCTTTTTTATTTGAATGAGTAGAAATATGGATCTCTTCTGGTTGCTTGGTCAGAAAGTTGCCTTCAAAAAATTTTATTTTTGCATCCATCAGTGAGCACTTTCAGTATTGCATCTGTTTGTTGAAATATGTCCATTGATACTGTGTCTTCTCTGGAGTCTCGTGTTCCCAAATATCTCCAGTGAAACTTGGCACTGATTCTTCAGTACCAGCACTTCTTGATCAGATAGGTGCCGTTGAGCCATTTCCCACTGAAACCCACTTTCTCGGAGTTGGTTCTGACTCATAACAATCCAATAGACAGAATCGAACCTGTAACTGCTCAGGAGGGTTTCCAAGCACAGACATCTCTTTGGAAGCAGGCTGCCTCATCTTCCGTGTACAATGCTATCATCAGCAGACCTTTCCATTCACAGCCTGGCACTTGACTTATTGTAACAACATTAAATGATTTAAGATTACATAACGCCGTCCTGGAACCACCTAGAAAGCAATCCGGTGCTACAGAGACATAAGCATTATCTCAAGACACTCTGGATAAACAGTCACTGGACAACATCCCCTCACAGACCTTAGTTTTGCTTCCTTCATTGTTAGTTGTGTGATTAAAGTTCCATTGTTCATTAAAGTTTTCCTATTCTAGTCAAAAGTTAATTTTCTAACCGATTACAGTGGAAACTTTCAGGTATGCCAGGCTGCTGTTTCAGGATAATGATGAAAATGGAATATGGTTCTGAATAACTACACCCCTGTGTCCTAATACTCAGGTACTTCCATTATTACTTGAAGTGTTCTTACTTACTCTTACCTACAGAATCGAGCTCAGCAGATGCTTCACAGGTTTGTTTTTCTTAGTTTCGCTTTGTTTGGTGTTGCATAATGAGAGTAAAAGCTGAGGATATTTCATTTCATTAAAAAAGAAATAAAATACAGAGAAATTTGAGAGAATGTCTTCCTAGGACGATGGTTGGTGTGTAAAATCAATTGGGAAGCAGGTAAGGCAATTAGACTTCCTTTCTGGAAATAATTAGTCTTCAGGCAGACTTATTTCTTAAGGCCAACTCTGGATCATAAAATTGAAACTTAGATGCAGTAAATGCTATTTATTCCCATTACTCCCTATAGCAGCAAGGTGGTACAAAACAGGATCAGATATGATCTACTATGGGTGGAAGGCATTCTACAGAGGGAAGAGCCAAGGATCAAAGATAGGAGAGATTGTAGTCAGGAGAGAGAATGTGAGAAATGGAGCATCATAGGGAAAGTGACATAAGCAATTGATGAGAACATTTGAGCCCTGGATAAAATCTGATTGTAACCATGGGTAATCTAGTGGAAGAACACTGGCTGGCAGTGGAACACATTTTTCATGTGTGCCTCTTAAAAAGGACTTTCAATTCCATTTCCAAAGAGGAAGTCCAAAAACATTTGAGAAATGGCTCTATTTTTAAGACATGTATATAGTCTACCAGAGTGAGTTCTGTGAAGAAGAAGCCAGTCTGCGGTTCAAAGACACCACTGAACATCATTAGTGAGTGGTTTCTCTTCTAATATAAGTCTAACATATATATCATTTTCATGACTCTAATGGAGGGGACCATGTAATCTATAAAGAAGTCCGGCTTGATAATAATTAACTAAAATTCTTAAGATTGTCTATATGGTTTCTTTCCTTGCCATCTCTTTTTCCGTTTCTCTCTGTATTGACCCAGAAGCCCCTGTGGGAGAGAAAAATGTGTCATGAACTAGGGAGATTCAAGTGAATGGTGTTTAGGTCAGGAAATATTATTAAGAATTATGCAGGTATAGAGTTTAAATATTATATGGTTTATATTTATTTTCTTGCCTTTTGCATACTGAATTTCTTTAAACCTTTCTAAAACTTAGGTAATGCCTGGCATCAAATACTTGATTGAGATAAAGGCTATTTTAGCCAATGAAACTTTTGTCTTATCTATTTTGCAGTGTTTATTCTGATGAACATTTTTTTAAGTTTTTAAAAGTGCTTTAAATGAAAAATTATAGATATAAAATAATATGTTGTCATTTAATTTTAATTATTGTCGCTGTCTTAGTCTGGGTTCTCTACATAAGCAAAATAATTGATGCTTATCTATGCATATGTCTGAGAGGTTTATATCAAAGAAATAGCTCATACAGTTGTAGAGGTAGGCAAGTTCTAAGTCCATTGGTCAGATGTCAGGGGAGAGGCTTCTCCAGACTCACATAGATGCAGGGCCTGATGAACCCAAGATTGGCAGATCAAACAGCAGGCTTCTGGCTATGAAGGGAAACCCATCCAAGTTTGATAGTTAAGCTGACAGGCTGCTGGTAGAATTAATTACCAATACAGCTGGTTGATGGTTCAAGTCCAAAGAACTGGAGGTCAGCCGATAAGTCAGTTACAGGATCCACAGTGGCAAAAATCAAGCATGTTGTTTTTTTTTTCACCACATCCACTTATATTGGAAGCAGGCCTCCCCCAATACCTCATCATGGTGCAACTGCTGTCTCGACTGTTAAACTGCAGAGAACGTCTTCTCATCCAAGTTGACATAAAACCTGCACGCTCCTATTTATTTGGCACTTTCATCCTTGACATCTGTTTGTTCGAGACAGGACGCCCTTCTCAAAATGCAGGACAATCGGCTGTTGTGCGGTCGCATGAATTCTGTGAGAGAAGATCTCTGAGTCCTTTGTCCAGCAAGGGGCTGGGGGTTCAGGCTGCCAACTGTTTGGCCAGCAGCTGAGCATGTCACCCCTATGCCACCAAGACTCCTACAACATAGCCTAGTGCATATATTTGACGACATCAAAATCAGAGAAGCACCCATGGAATAGTCACACACTCTATATTCATTTTCTTCTCCCCACAGACTTTTGTTTTTGAGGACTTCAAGTGGATGCTAGTTTACATCTCCAGACCAAGCCATGATCATTGAACTGAGAACTCAAATGATAGTATTTACGTTGAACGGGCCAAAAAAGAGAGACACGAAGGCACGGGCTATTCTGCTTCTTTCCAAAAGGACACCGACCCCGGTACCAGCACGTTGATTCTGATTCAGCAGTTCCATAGGGTGGAACAGCACTGCCCTTCTTGCTGAAACGCCTCGTGGGAGCTGAAAGCAATATCTCTTTTCCCGAGGATCCGTGGGCCACTGCATCACCCGCAATGCTACCAGAGCTACTTCCAGAAGAACAGTCTTGTTTCATTGGGTACATTGTTCTTAGTGACCGAGTGAAATATAGAGCCTATGGTCGAAGGTGCTTCTGGCATCTGTCTGGTACATGTACCTCCAAAACACAGCTATCGTCCATAGGCCTATTTTAGGAGCTTTTTACCGACAGTGGAAAGGAGACAGAAGATTAATTTTCATATTATAATACAAATTTAAAATGAAATTCATTTGTTGTTAATTAATTGCTGGGAATAAATTTGCATCCAATTACTACGTAAATTAAATTTCAGAATGTATCCCTCATGGCTGTCCCTCTGATGGGACTATTAGATACGGTTTGAATTAGACATGACGGGTACCACTCTGCACCTTGGTGATCTCCTGACCATGTCACTAGGGATTTAAAGGACGGGAGTATGAAGTGACCACAGGGCAACAGTCTAGACTAAGAGCATCTTTCTGGACTCGACTGCAGCATTTTCATGAGCTGTTGGCAAGGAAGGGAATGAGAAAGTCATATTCCAAATATAGATGGTTTTAACTAGACAGCTTTAGTTGGTCCCATTCCTTCTCTTAACTTTATTTCTCTAGTAGTGTTCACATAGCTACTGGCTGGTGTCCGTCATAGAACAACTTTTGGCATTGTCAGTTGGAGCCAGAAGAAATCACTCATGTAATGGAGGCTGGTTGTCTCCATATGAAACTATGAGAAACTAATGAAAGCCCCAAGTAGACACCTATCATGCGGTGCTGCGGGTTCCATGGGCGCCTTGGTTATGCATTGGGTTGTGAACCACAAGGTAAGCAATTTGAAACCACTAGCTGCTCTTCCGTAGAAAGGTGGGACTTTCTACTCCCATAAGGAACCCCCGGGGCAGTACTACTCTGTGCTATAGAGTCGGTGTGAGCCACAATGGACTTGATGCCAGGGATTGTGGTTTGGTGCGGGGACTCCATAGCACTCCATAATAGAGTAGGTCTCGGCATAGAGAAGATGAGGAAGTTCCCTGTGTTATTAGTGTAAGCTGCCAGGTTTGGTACACGTAGGTTAAGGAAAGTATTTCCTTCCATACGACAAAGGATTGCCATCACCTCCAGCAAAGGGCACTACCAGGGCCTTCAAAAGCTTAATGGTCCGAGTGTTTATTGAAGCAATGGAGGCAGGAACCAAGGATAAAGGATGAAGTTCTGGTCCCTTTCCTTCTTCCGGGAGACCTACTAGGCTTTGTAAAAGGGTTCTATAGACAGTTAACATCCCCCGCTACTCAGTCTGCCTAGAGGCACTTTGGAAGAAATGTCGGATGAGTTATTTCTAGAAAACTAGCAATTCAAACTGGAGTGTAGTTCAAACACATCGCGGCAAAATGAGTCCTAATCAACTGGTTCTCGCCTGTCCTCTGCCCAGACATCTGCATTCTCTCCTGTCTTGGCTGCATGTTGGCTTGGTTAGCAGCAGTGGTGCAGTAAGGCTGAAGGATTCTGGCTGAGTCTAAAGGGTGTTGGATTTCAGGTCTTTGATTTGACCTTGCATACTAGTTAGTCACTTCTCCTTCCCAGCCCTAACTGCTGATACAGATATGGAATTAATTGTCTCAAATGCTCTTTAAACAAACAACACACAAAAAGTGTCATTATTGTTTTTCTAATCCATGTAAATATATGCATTCATTGAGAATGAATATACCTTTTGTGTGTGGCAGGGATATTTAACTACCTATATTTAAACAGTAAAATCCACACCTGAAGGAACGTTGGCCTTAAAGAGAAGTATGCCTATGACTAGGAGTCCGGTGATATAGTGGATTACAGGTAGGGCTTCTAACTGCCAGGTGAGAGTCTAGCTAGATCAGGTGTTATCCATTCATCAAAACACCCACCCGTCCATATAAATACCCACTCACCCATCTACTGCAAAATGTTTGTGGGAGAAAAAAATGAGACTCTCTACTCCAGTGCTGTTTTACAGTCTTGGAACCGAGGAGGGCAGTTGTACTCTGTCCTAAATGGAAACTATGAGCTGGAATTGACTCAGTGTCAGTGAATTTGTTGTTGTTGTTGTTGTATGTGGGGGGGGGGTATTTTGTTTAGTTAGAGTTTTATGCTGCTGACCTCAGTGCCTTGTTTTCTCAATAACTCTGAGTGGAGTCTTCCTTATATAGAAAATGAAGACCACTCTATTTGTACTTTAGCCAAAGTTAACAGAATTCATAAAAGATGAAGAGAATATTCAATACAATGTTGACTGACTCCAAAAGTCTATTTTTTCCCCTAAAAGGTTCACCAAAAGTGAAACCCTGGGAGTGAATTAACTGCCTTGAAAATTGACCATCAGGGCCAGCCTGCCTGGGTGATAGGCCCATGTTAAACACCCCTGTAATTTGAAAGTCTGACTTTGAAAAATGACTATTATAAAATGTTCCAAAAGATTTACAAATCTTCATAAGAGATCAGGTATTAGACAGAGATGAACACAAAAGTAGAAGTTGCCCTAGGTTGTCAGAAACAGTATATTTTTAAATTAGTCACCATTTGGGGTAATAAAGTTATGTGCCTTTCAAAGTCACAGCTAAGTTCTTAGCAGCTTTTCCCAAGTAGATCTTTCCATGGGGAAAGGAAAGAACAAAAGAGGATTACCCAAGCAGAGGCACTGTCATTAGCCTGCCGTTGTCAATCACTTTCAGAACACATTTATAGGGTCTGGAAGAGGACCCGTTCTCCCAGCAGAGCACACCTTATGCACATCTGGAGCTGCGCTAATTTAGTCGTCTCCCATCATTTCTCTCTGTTGCTGGTCTGGCAGAGAAATATCCATGGTTCTGCATGAATCAGGTGAAGGTAGGTGTTGTGTGCTCCTGGCATCAAGAGCATGCTGTGTGATGTTTCACAGTTTCAGGAGGGATGCTGGACCCTTTTTACCCTGCTTCCTGAAGAGGAGAACACTGGGGTTCAAAGAAGACAGGTGTTCCCACATGATCTCACAGTGATTAGTGACATCTGGTCGATGTAACACCTGCATGCTAGCATACTGTTGTGTTCAAGTCGGTTGTTGGGGAAATGGGTTTTACCTACAATACACCAGCCCCTTCACACGTTGTTTTTTCTTTAATGCACAACATCCATGCAGTTCTCCCAGAGTTCCAGTTCAGTCTAGTAGAAGACATTACAAAAGAGATTCTTTTCATACAACGTGATTATCAGAGTGAACAATGACATCGAGAAGTGTTAAATTTCTGGAGAGTCAGGAGAAGTTACATAGAAAACAATGAAGTCTGAGTTTGAAGGTGGAAAGGACTTGGGAAAATTATTGGAAGCTGTTTTCGATAGAACTTCCTAAGTAAATATAGAAGGCTTTAAAGTCTGGCTTTTGTTGGAAGATTGGAACTCTGGCTGCACACCCTGAACTTGTACTTAGCAGGCCAGTGCATGGTGCCTGAATAAGGGAAGGGCAGAAAGGAAGAAAGGAGAAAAGGGGCAAGTAAAACTCGGTATTAAATATAAGATATGTATTCATTCCAAATAAGCCAGAGGAATTCTCAAGTGTTTATCAAGATTGGTAAAAATGCTGGTCTTTGTTTAATTTCATAAGGGTGTATGCTGAAGGATTCAATGAGGTAAGAGGACATTGACATGACTCTTTCAAGACAGATAAAGCTGATGCTCCTCAGTGCAACATCCACAGATTTATGACACATGGTTCTCCTTCTAGACTCAATCTCTCACCTTTCTATGCCGACCGCCAGAACCTAACTGACTTCCCGACAATTCCTCCTCGCTAGCCAACGGCTCTCACTTTCCTCTCTGCTGCACAGTCACTGCTGCTGAGTATGTTCAAGAGCTAATGGGCCCGAAGAAGGAGTCCAAGCTGCACTGAAGGCACTGGGGAATATCAAGATTCCAGGGATTGACAGAAGGCCAATGGCAATGTTTCCATGAGCTAAAGGAGCACTGGAAACAGTCAGACATCCATGCCTACCAATATGGTCAACTGACTGGCAGCTATCCACACCCCATCCCTATTCTCAAAAAGGTGACCCCACAGAACGCGTACATGATCAGAAAAACAATTAAAATCACAGATAGGTGAAATCTTGCTGAACATAATTTTTAAATGGCTGCAGTAGCGCATAGACAGAGAGCTGCTGAGAATTTAAGCCAGGTCCAGAGAATATTCAGAGTCAAACTTAACTGCTGATGGCAGATGGATCTTAGCTAAAAGCAGAAAATATTAGAAAGATGTATACTTTTGTTTGATTGAATAGGCAAAGGTATTTAACTATGTGGATCATAATAAACTATAAATATCATGGAGAAAAATGAGAATTTCAGAACACTCCATTGTGCTATTGCAAAACCTCTGCACAGAGGCAGTCCTTTGAACAGAACAAGGGAATATTGTGTGTTAATCTAATCAAGCCACAAGCAAGAGTCTCAAACCACCTTAATATTGGGAAGAGGGCATTGCAATCTTGATTTGCTGGATTGAACTCGGTACTTAGCCAGTTGACAGCCTGTAGATGTGACCTGTTTGTTCTGGGTGCAAGTATCTCTTACTTGTTCCATGACAGAAACTTCTTCCCTGGCTTTCTGAATGTTGATGGGAGTCTTTCCCTTTTTACACATTATTTGTATTTTTGTCTTTATGCTATTATGATTTTATCCTTACCACCTCAGTGCGATTTTGTTTTTCTCTGTTTTCTGTTGGGTCTCCCAGCTGGGAAGCACAGGAAGAGTGGATTCATAGTGATAATAACTGATACAAGGGGATATAGGGAATTCACGGGTGGGAGGATGACAGAGAGGGAAAAGGGATTTGGGGAGTAAATAATGAAGGTGGGAGGGACCCGGAGCACTAGAATGGATTATGATTGCACAACTCATTTTAAAAGTGATTTAATCATAGGGGTGGGAATGCTCTAAAATTGATGTGGTAAAGATTGTACAATTCTCCATGATATGATTGAATGATTGAATTACTGTATTATTTGATATGTAAATTATGTGCCAATAAAACTGTTGGTGGTAAAGTCAGGGAACTTGTGTGATATGTGTGAATCTTTTCACCATAATTATTCTATCTGCCTGCTGAGTAAATAATCCAAGAAACTGAACTTTATTATGACGAATTCAGCATCAGAATTGGAAGAAGCTTAACAACAAACTTTGATGTGCAGGTGACACAACCTTGCTTTCTAGAAGCTCAACTATGACAGCATTCAGTCTGGAACATACCCTAATGTAAATAAGACAAAACCCCTCAGAGTTGAACAATGATCAACATCATCAAAAGTCAAGAGAGGAAAGAAATTGTCAAGAATTTCATGTTACCTGAATCTACAGTCAGTGTTCATGGAAGAAGCAGTCCAGAATGCAAATGATATTTTTCAACAGGAAAATCTACTACAAAAGGCTTCTTTAAAATAGCACTTTGAGCACGCAGGGGCACCTGATCCATACCATGGTATTTTCAATCCCCACACATGCATGTTAAAACTAGACAATAAGTAAGAAAGACCAAAGAACAATGGATGGATTGGGATAATGGTGTTGGTAAAGAGCATAGAATATACCATGAACTTCCTGAAGAACAAGCAAATCTATCTTGGAGTAAGTACAAAGGGAACATTCCTTAGAAGTGAAGATGATAAGACTTGATCTTACATATTTCAGAACAAATAATTAGGATGGAGACGGACATCTTGCTCGGTAAAGTCTGGTTCAAAAGAAAAATGGGAGGCCCGGGAAGAGCTGGATTGACACAGTGGCTGCAACAGTGGGCAGCAATTGTACAACAATCGACAACAATTGTAAAGATGGTTCAGGAGTGGGGAATGTGTTCGTTCTGTTGTGCATAGAAGACTGTGAGTCAGAATGGGCTCAAGAGCATCTAACACTAACAATACGACGGTGTTCACATCCCCTCTTCTTTTCCCATCTAAGTTCCATCGATATTCAGGGCACTTTCCTCTCCTTCAGGGTGGGGCAAGTGTCTCTTATTTAGAAGAACCACAGGCATTCTTCTATTGTATCCCTTGTCACATAGTGTTGACATTTTCTGCTACCTTCAACCCCTCATCACTATATTTAGACCAAACTATAACTTATGGAGATTGATTTTGTTTGACTCACCTCTTGCCTGTAGCCCAGTGCCACTAGTGGTGTGCTCAGTAAATGTTTGCTGATGAAATAAATCAATGCATGAGTGATGCTATAAACAATTTATGCTCGGAAAGTTCAGTGCCTGCCTTGAGGAGATCTGATTTCATGAAATTATGAGCCTTGTCGAGGAGATATATTGACACTGTGTCCTTCTTGGACATGAGATGATTCCTTCAACCCCTCATGTGCTATTATTAAAGGACACTTGCTTTCCTTGCTTGCTCTACTGGGAATCTCCCCCTCCCACCCAATATCTGATCTACTGGGGATGGCCAGGTCTCATCATTAAAGTTGAGGTAAACCTGTTACCTCTTTGTAGACGTTTTCTCTCTCCACCCATGGAAATTAGATGACGCCAAATCTGAACCACAGCACAATCATTTACAAGTGAGGTTCCCCACAGTGAGTAACACTAGCATTCTTGAATCTTATATATATCCTACTTATTTGCTTTGTGATGCACTGGAGTGGAGAATTTCACCCCCTCCTGTTTATCGCTATATCCCAAGAGCACAAATGATACTCGTATCCTTTATAAATATCCAGTGTATTTTTGAAGAAGTGAGAAAAGTGAGGGTTAAAAAGTCTATTTCACACTATGAACATTGTGCAGAGCTGAAACCCAAATCCGAACTTTGTAACTCAGAGATCAGCGTGCACACTGCTCCAGTGCTACCTTCCATTAAACTATGCTGTGAACAGGCCAATGAATGGTTTGCATATTTTTGCAACCTGCCCCCTAGATGATCCTTGAGAGTGTCACCTGGCTCTAGGTCACATATTAGTCCTCCGATGGTCAGCCTGGAGACAGAGTGACAGCTTCAGACTCTCCTTCTCTCAACAATCTTTGTTATGATTTGAAGAAGTGATGACACGCCGCACATCTGAATTATGAAGTATGAGAATCGTGAAAAATGGGACTCTTGAAATAAAATGAGAGCCCTGTTCTGCAATCCTGGCTCTTGGTCTTTGTCACTGCCTCTGGATTGCCTTTCTCTCTCCCTCCATCTCCTGTCACCAGTTTTGAGTGCTGGGTGTTTTATAATTTTTTCATATATATCTGATGGATGAAAGTCCATACAGTGAAACAAACTGTCACACTCGAGCCATTTGTCACCAAGCACTGCCGCTATCTCTGCTGAGTTGCTGGGTCTGAGTCATGTTTTTGCTTCTGAAAAATGCCAGTGTGATTTGTCACCATCTAATATTGATGCCACCCCAGATTACCACTTGCTCACCTTAGGTCAAAACCATTGGGTAGATCCGAGTCTTCAACCGTTCTTCCAGATCACATTCCCCCAGGTCAGCCTCTCACACGTGTTGCTCCCCGCTAAGAAAGCATCGGGATCTATATTATAGGTAAATATCCGACACATGGTAAAACTCAATTTGCCCAATGTCACTTTAAAAAAATCCTCAGTCTTCCTCTTCCCCAACAATGTCTCTAACAACAGTCTTAGCGGTATTTCTTTTCCTTCACTCCTGACTTAAACAGCATTTCCAGTTGGTGCTGCCCTACCTTTCTTCTCTCACGCAGCAAAGCTCAGTGCCATCAAATCGATTCCAATTCATAGTGAACCTCAGGGACAGGGTAAAAATCCGCATATGCGTTCCCAAGACTGTAACTCTACAGGCGCAGAAAGCTTCATTTTTCGGCCTCAGAGCAGCTGGTGGTTTTGAACTCCTAACCTTGTGGTTAGCAGCCCAATGCATGACCCATTAGGCCACAAGTGTTCTGACATGTTCTATGGCATCTCCTAATAACTAGGAAATGTGGAATAACAGATTAGGCAAAGAAAGGGCTTCTCCAAAATATCAGGCTCAACGTCCCAGGAAAACTTCACCAAAGACAATGGATCCGAAGTGATTTTGAAGACTGTCAAGTGAGCACTTAGACTGCAGTTGTGGTTAACAAGTTACGTGCCAACGCCTGAGATAAGATTGGACACGCTTCATTCAATAGATGTAAGCCACTCTGGCTAGTCAATGTGTGTTCCAAGTTTGCAAACTAGGCAGGCAATTCAAGGTCAATTTAAGAAAACTGAAGAGATTTAGTGTTTACCCCCAAAGCAGAAACCTTCGACTAGAGGTGAAATAAAGCTAGAGATCCCATGGAAACAAGCTGACTATACAAGAAATAAGTTCACACACATAAAACAAATTAGTAGGGCTTCTGGTGGCTGGATGAGCCCCTCCCTCACACTTTCAGGGTATCCTTAAGAGCGCTCTGTCTTATGGGTGTCCGCTATTATTTCTAGCCCAGCTATCAAATTATCTGGGAAGCTTTCCTCATTCATTTTTCTCCATCGCCAGCTTATCTTTCCCTCTGGAGATTCTCTCGTATTGACACGTGTGTGTCCTGGGGCTTCCACTGGCATGTTTCACATAGTAGGTGTCAAATGGATGTGTGCTGGCTGCACAGCCATGGAAATAGTTGAATAAACAAAACTACTCTTTGGAAATTAGGGAGATATTTACTTCCCAGGAAATGAACTCACCTCAGTGCCATCCAGTCAAATGTGAATCATGGCAATGCTCTAGGACAAGGCAGAGCTGCCCTTGTGGGTTTCTGACTCTGTAACTCGTTATGGGAATAGAAAGCCGCATCCCCCACCCCCACCCCCCTCAGGACATGCGATGTTATCATCTAGCACCTTGCAGTTTTCCTAGTTTCTCCAACTTTCCAAGGTGTGTTCGTACATTTCATATCCAGGTTGTCTGCATTGTTGGGCATGGGCATGGGCATGGGGTTCCATCACCCTCAGTTATCTGTTCAAATAAATCTCTGAATCACCTTTCTCAGCTCAAAATTTCCATTTCTCTTCGAAAGCAAATGTGTTGTTCTGGTCAACAAAGTACTTTCTCTTTCACCATCCCCACATTATCCACTGAAGCCCTCCCCATCTCAACTAAGTGATCCAGACACCGTGACATTCAACGCTAGACCTCAGACCCTTTCCTTTCTGTAGGTCGTCCGTGGCGTGGTGGCTAGACACTCTTTTCAGCTTCTTCTTCAGAGGTGACATCTCTGAACTCCAATCAAAGCAGCTTCCAGTGTTGCTATTTGCCTAATCTCTCAAAGGTTTTTTTATTGATTATTTATTGCATAATGGTCACACACTGTGGCAATCTGAAAGGTTGGTGATTCCAGCCCACCAGGGGCTTCAAGGAAGCAGAGATCTGGCCATCTCTTTCCATAGAGATTTATAGCCCAGAGAACCGTATGAGGCTGTACTTCTCTGACCCCTATAGGGTCACTGTGAGTCAAAATCATATAAAATTTGCATAAAAACAACATCCATTGCTATTTGTGCTCCCTCCATTCATCTTATTGACTCCCTACACTGCAGATTTCATGAGGGAAGGAAGAAGGTTTGTCTGATTTCCCTCTGACCACACAGCTCCTAGCATGAAGACCAAGTAGAAAATAGATGAACGGGTAATACTCATTGGAGAAGGTGAATGATGGAATGAGAGATGACCCAAAGAAAGCTCAGTTACTGTGCACAGGCTATGAAGCAATAGTAGGTGAATTTAACATCTCTGAATCCATTTCCTTTGAATAATGTCTCCTTGGTTGGAATTCACACAGAGATTCCTCAGTTCTGTTCTGAGAACTGCTCATGACTATCATTGCTTTTTTGTTAATTTTGATGCTAAATGCCAAGCACACTGCTTTACATATGACACGATATTGGTTCTGTCTCTCACGTTTTCTCCATGTCAAATTGATGGCTTCGTGGAGTCCTGGGTGTCTTGGTACACACTTATTCTGTAGCCCAGAGTCTGCCACAGGGAGTCCCAGAAACTCGATGTGCTATAATATGTCTACCCTCTCCCCAAACTTCATTTCACACTGGGCTCCAAACTAGTCTTGCTTGAGAAAAGAGGCTTTATCCCTTAAGCATGGCAGAAGAAATCTCACACTTATATGCTCATTTTTCAATGAGTATTCTATTTTTTTTTTACACGAGCATCACAGAAAGCTCAAGGGCCCCCTATCTGCTGAAAGGGATTCTCATTTTGTGCACTAGGAACTAAAGAAACCCCTATCTCAACAGGTCCGACACCTCTCTCAAGCTTTCCTTTTCTACAATAATGTTTTCTTATTGTCTTCCTCATCTCCTTTCTTCCTCTTCTCCCCCGCCTCCTCTTCTTCATCTGTCCTCTGTATGCTACCAACAACTAAAATTTAAGTTTCTTCAAAGCAGGGGTTTCGTTTGCTAGTTTACTGTCATACACATGACATATAACATTGCTTGTCAAGTTTGTAGACACTCCATAAATCTGTGTTATGTAGAAGTTCAACACAGGAGATTCTTTTTTTTTCTTCCAACATTATATATTAAATTTGTACTTAATCCAAGCTTTGGAATATATTAGGGGGCTTCCCAATGTTTGTGAGAAAATGAAATGAAAAGATAATGGAACATTTCCATGAGCACTTTGAAGCTTCTTTTTAGGAAAGCATCTATTTCTGATTTGGAAGAAAGACAGGGCGTTTTACTCGAGTAAAGAGGCAGCATCTAGGAAACTCATAGGGCCAGTTCTACCCTGCCCTGTAGAGTGATGATGAGCCTGCCTTGACTGATGGCATTGAGTTAGGTTTTGGTTTATTCACGAGTCAATGAATAAGTGAAACTTACCTGAAGCACTGAGTGTGCAGACTTTAGGGGGCAGGAATGAAGACTAGGAAGGTAGATCAGTGCAGGTCCCAGGCGCTAACAGAAATCCTGAGAAGCACATGACTGAACCTTCACACAACTACGTCTTTTGCTTTAAAGCCCAGACTCTGATTCTCCAGGATAACTTTGGGGTTACTTGCGCTGAGCGACCCACGCAAGTCCCTTGGATTAACAGCTCTTTCTGTAGATGTATCCTAGGAAAACAGTCTTCTCTATTTTAAAGAGCTAATGCACAAAGATATAACTGTACACTTAATATTCAATAATAAAGAAATTCTAAAATTGAAATCACTCTCAGAGCAACAATACATGAACTTCTGTGTGTAAAGATGTTCATGGAAAAACAGTTGCCATGAAGACTAGTTTCTTGGAAAGTGCTTTCCATATAAGAGTGATACCATCTAGGAGAAAAGTGACTGGCTGGGTTTCTTTTGAGCCCCAGAGTAGGCATAATCATCTTCTTTTTGACTTGGTAGGTAGATGTTTTAGAGAGCTAGCAGAATCCTTTTCTTCTCTGGGTTACTGAAAAAAAAAAACTGAGGTGTGAGCACACCTGAAAAGACTTCTTGAGTTGTGGAATGCTTTGTTGTGTATATCGTTGCCACAATTTTAAAAAACCCACGAATAACAATGAGTACAAGGAATAAGAAAATGTGTGGAAATCCATTGTGGTAATGATTGTACCAGTGGATTGTATGATATGTGGTGTGGATACAAGTGCCAATAGAGCTGGTCAAAAGGAAGGGGAGGGGGGGCGGACAATGCAAATACTGTGGATTATCTGGCTTTACCATTAGCTGAGCAAAAGAATCAATGGACCGTGTAAAAGTTCTTATAAGCCATTCAGTCTTTGAATGATTTACTCTGGACGCTGAAAGATCAATCTATGTGGAGGAGCAAGGCTTGTTTTTCTGGGTGTTTTTCACGAGCTCACATTAAAGAGTCAATTTTTCTAATATTTTCCTAATAGATATCCATCTACCTATTTGTAGACATCCAAATGAAAAGTGGAAATTCAAGACCAGTCACTGTTAGATCGACTCTGGCCCAGGCTGACCAACAGCGGATCACAGGGGAGAACTGTGCTTCACAGGGTGTCAGTGACGGCTGCCTCAGAAACTGAGCCCCAGGTCTTCTTGTAGGAGTCTGGAAAGCCTGGAACTGTCGACTGGTGACTGTGGGCACCAAGCGCTCTGTGTGAAGTGCACGAGGATATGTGCTCAATCATTGTACATCACCACTTTGTTGTGCAGGAGAAGACACAAGGGGAAATAAATAAGCAAATGGCTTAAAGATAAAATAGAATTTTGTTTTTACAAAAAAACAAAACTTCTGCCATCATGTCACTTCTAACTCATAGCAAGCCCATAGGACAGAGTAGAACGGACCCTGAGGGGCTCCAAGGATTTGAATGTTTATGGAAGCAAATTATCTCATCTCTCTTCCACAGAGCAGCTGCAGAGAGCAGACCACAGGCCTTCCGGCCTTCCAGTTAGCAGCTAAATATTTAACCACATGCACCACCAGTGTATATATATCTGTGTGTGTGTGTGTGTGTGTGTGTTTATAATGATAAAACTTCCACTTAGCCACTAAATGGCATGGAGGCCACATCTGAACTCCTCCAGCTTCAAGAGGGAGGAGAATCCAACTGTACACCAACCCAAGACCTACAGCCACAAGATCAAGATTAGTCATGCCTCTACCTTCCATTCTATTTTCCCTAATCTGGCATAAAGCATACTTCCCAAGATACCCTTATTCTAGTCTGGGTTCAATAAGCTGCTGCAATAGCCACACAGTACTTACTCTTAAAACTTTTACAATGGCGATTTCTAAGTTTGGGGAAACCAAATGGAGATGGCCATTGTGTTTCTACACACACATGGTGATTACATAATTATAGGCAAATGGTTCCTGTCCCAGTTCTGTCACATCACAATGACCTGTGGTCTGAATGACCTCATTAACCTTAAACCCTACTTTTCTGTTATAAAAATGAAGATAATACAATAACCTTCCTCAAAGTTTTTGTTGTTGTTCCCTCTCTCCTTCCTATAATATTACAATGTGTCTCTGCCTCTAATTCTTACAGAGATACACAGGCTCACACCAGGCTGCTTCCCTAGCTTATGCCTTCATTACTGCTTTTATCTATTTCACTTTGCTGACTTGTGTTTGCCTGTCCAGGAGTTCCCAGTGCAGGAAGTATCTGCTGCTGGTTTTGGAATAGTTGGGTGCGTCACTGATAGCATGCACGAGAGATGCACATTGTACCAATAGAAATAATGAGAGTACAAGCACAGAGGGCATCTTACCAACCAAATTTTGATGTCAGAGGCATTGTGAAGCAATGCTCAAGCAAAATACTTCCAGTTGCCATTCTTAGTGGCTGCTATTTTGGAACACTGATTACACCAGCAGAGACAACAGAAATAAAAAAGATGATGACCCATGGCCCCACACTGGGGCAAAACTGCAAAGGACATGCAATGTCTCTTTCCACATTTGAATTCAAAATTGAAAGTCATTTTGCCTCCATTTAAGCCCAGCAGTGCAGCACATTCTTTCAGCAATGTGCATGCGTTAATTTGAACGGAGACCCAACACTCGTGTGGAACGTGGAAATTGAGCAAATCCCCAGTTGCATACTTAGCTTCGCAATATCACTTTTTCTTTTCTTTTCAAACATTTGCATCCTTTCCACTCCTATCCAGAATGTATTCATAGAAAGACAAGTGCAGTGGAAGTTTTAGCACCATTGATGTGTTCATCACGGGTCTACACAAAGTTAGTAACTGTCAGTGGGTATAGATTGTTGTTGTGGGCTGTCATATCAAATCCAGCATAGAGTGACCCCATATGAGACAATAAAACTGATCCACAGGAGTTCCTAGGCTGTAATCTTTGTGGCATAGTTTGGATGACTTGTGGCATCATTGACTGATCAGTTAGCAGGCCAGTGATTAATCATTGTGCTACCAAGACTCCTTATGTTTTATACCAAACAACAGCAATAGAAATCCATGAGAGAACCATTCATATTGAATAATGACTAGCTTACGTAAAATGTGTGAGAGAGAAAAAAAAGGTAGAAGTGGAAAGAATCTATTGTCTAGCTCAATAGCTCTTTTCAGGGCATTTAGTTAAATCTCCCTCGACTTCAGTGTTAACCATCTTTAAATGAGGTCAATGTCACTCACTGTGTTAATCCGGGTAAACTAGAGAGACAAATTCAGAGAGACTCATATGTGTATAAGAGAGTGTCTTATATAAAGGGTAATTGTACAATAAAGCATCCCAACCCAGTCCAGTCCAAGCCCATAAACCCGATATTAGCCCACATGTCCAATATCAATCTATAAAGTCTTCTTTAGATTCAAAAAACACATGCAATGATGCCAAATTCAGGATGACCACAGGCCAGTGAGAAGAAAATCATAGGATCCAGTGTCCTCATAAGCATCTCAGCTATAGCAGGGGTCCCCACATGATTTCTCCGGCTTCAGAGGTCTGGTTGTGTCAGGGTAGTCCAGCTTATGGCACTACTGTAGCTCCATGTGTCTTGCCAGCTGCAATGTCTCTCAGGGAGTGAGAAGACAGAGAAAGTGCCTCCTGCCTCCAAGGAGGAAAAACAGGATTTCACAGAATTCTCAGGAGAAGGCCATGCCCCCACAGAGGCCTCAATGATTACATCGTGATTGGCAGACTAGACGCCATCCCTTTACTCTTAATCCTCTCAAGTCCCAAATTGACACCAGATTATGTAGCTACCACCTTCACATTTGACCTCCTGGGCGAAATTGGCAGGTTAATATACAGAGTATACAAGGGGGCTTCAACAAGTTTGTGGAAAAATTCTGTTATCTCTCAGTTCCATTTTCCTATGACCTTTTTAGAAGTTGTTGAGTACTTGAGAATGTGGTAAATAGAAGCCTTTCATCAGATGAAATCCCACTGCCATAGAGTCCACTGCACTCATAATGACCCTAGGTGGGTTTTACGGGACGGTAAAACTTTTCAAGAAGTAGACAAGCTCATCTTTCTCCTGTGGAGGGGCTAGTGAATTTGAACCCCAGGACCCTTTGGTTACAGCCAAACATAAGCCACTATTGCTACCAGGGCTTCTTAATTTCACCCAGTCTATCTTCTCTGTCTCATTACCACAGTTCCCTCTGGCTTGTAATGACCCTAGAGGACAGTAGAACTTCCCTTTATGGTTTCCTAAACTGTAACTCTTTCCTGAGGTAGAAAGCTCTGTCTTTCTCCTGTGTAACTCTGGGTGGTTTCAAACTACTGGCCTTGTGGGGAGCAGTCCAATTTTTTACCACTATGCCAGCAGGGCTCTGACACCATTTTTTCTCTAAAAGAATAGGATCTCCTAATAACCAGGAAATATGGATGAAAGTTAGGCAAAGAAAGGGTTTCTCTGATATAACAGGTTCAACATCTCCGAAATCTCACCAAAGGCAATGAATGAGAAGTTATTTTGAAAACTATCAAATCTACACTAACAGGAGAGAGAGAGGCACTGGAACACATACAATTGCTATACTATCTTATGCTTTGATGAGTTGCACTTGACTGTTCTCGGCCATTTTGAATCAGATCATCATATGGTTTACCATACTGGGAATGACAAATCTAAGAGGAATGGCTTCACATTCAATGACAAAAAGTGCATCTTGATGTCTATCTTGAAGTACAATACTTTTGTGATAGGAGAATATTTCTATGCCTATAAGGAAGTCCCGTTAATTCAGATATTATTCAAATTTATGCGCCAACTACTAAAGCTAGTGATGTAGAATTTGAAGAATTCTACAAACGTTGTCAGTTTGAAATCAATCAAACATGCAATCAAAATACATAGATAATTATTAATTATTGGAAGACAAAAGTTGAAAACAAAGATTTGTAAAACATGGCTTTCATTATAGAAACACACCTGGAGATCATGTGATTCAATATTGCAAGACCAATGACTCTTGAGAGCAAAGAACTTTTTCAACAACATCAGTGGAGAAAATACACACGAACCTATACAGGTGGAATTCATGGGAATCTAACAGACTACCTCTATGGGAAGAGGTCATGGAGGAGCTCAATATCATCAGCCAAATCAAAGTCAGAATACAACTGTGAAACAGACACCAATTGTTCATAAGTAAGTAAGGTTGAACAGAAGGAAGAATATATCCAGCATTTATCAAACAGAAAGAACTAAAAGCCACAATCAAGACTCATGTTGCAAACTGAAAGATCTTATTGGGAAAATGTTGAACGATGCAGGAAACATCAAAAGAAGAAGTTAAATATACACAGACTCATTCTATGGAAAAGAATTATTCAAACATTTCGTGATGTGGTATATGACCAAAAATTAATGGGATTGAGGCAGAACCTTATACTTCCCTGTAAGCATTAGAAAAATATACCAATGGAAATGTTGCAACAAACAGATGCAGCGCCGGAAGCCCTAGAATGTCCATGCCAAGAAGATTGGCCAATTTTCTGGAAATGATGCATATTTTTGCCCATTTCAAAGAAAGATGACCTGACAGAATGTGGAAATTATCGAACAGTAGCATTAATATTACATGCAACTGAAGATAAATTTTAAATCAAGGCAGCAGTCCCTTGACAGAGAGATACCAGAAAGTCAAGCTAGATTCATACTAGGATGTAGACAAACATTATTAAAATCAGAGGAATTTTAACTGAAATCAGAGAATACCAGAGAGAGGTTTATCCCCACCCCCCAAAAATCGAAACTCACTGCCGTCAAGTTAATTTTCACTCATTGCACTCCTATAGGACAGACTAGCACTGAGCGTGTGGATTTTCAGCTGTAACTCTTTACGAGAGTAGAAAGCCTCATCTTTCTCCTGCACAACGTCTGGTGATTTGGAACTGCTGATCTTGTGGATTGCAGCTCAACGCGAAACCAAATGCTCCACCAGGCCCCCTAGTTGTTTGCTTGTATGGTATTTATTGTGCAAGAGCATTAAGCTGTCTGGATCACAATGAACTGTGGATACTATTGTGAAGAATGGGAATACCAGAATAACTCATTGTGCTCCTGTGGAACCTGTACATAGACCAAGAGCCAGGCATTCTACCAGAAAAAGGGACACTCCAGGTTTTAAAATCAGAAAAGATGTGTGCCACAACTTTTATCTTTTCACCCAATTTATTCATTGAGGCAAAGGTTAGACAATAGATAAGAAAGACCAAATAAGAGTTGGTGCCAATTGATTACGGTGGTGGTGAAGAATGTTGAAAGTGCCATGAACCGGCAGGACAGAAAGATAGGATGCTCCATAGAGCAAGGTAAAGAGAGACGTTGTCTCATGCCCTCTGACATATTATCAGAAGAGACCAGGCCCTGGAGAAGGAAGTCATGTTTTTTAAAGTAGAAGGTCATTAAATAAGAGAAAGACTGTCAAGGAGATGAATTAACACAGCATGCGCGCCAATGGGCACAAACATCCTGACTGTGAGGATGGCACAGAACCGTGTGGTGTTTTGTGTCATTCTGTTGCACATGTGTGCAACACTATGAGCTAAAAACAACTCAAGTATATCTCACAGCGTCTGTCTTTCTGGTAGAAAAGAGGCATGAATCATCAGGACAATGTAAGATGGAAATTCTCAGAAATGTACTTTGCTGTTCAATACGGTAAAATCTTCTACCTTTTGATGTTATACTTACTAGTTCCCTGAAGAAATATGGTAGAAATTAGAACTGCCCTTGTATTACAGCTGCATGGAATTTAGGAGACAATGCTGACCTACAGTCAACTTGAATTTGAAGAGTAGTTTTTAGTGTTTTTTTGAGTTCAGTATTGAAGAGGAAGTGTTTCAAAAGAAACAACAGAATTATTTTCTATGGTTGTAACAAACTTCAGGATTTTGTTCTCAGGGAAAAACACCAATAAAAGAGAAGAGTGGTTTAGTGGGTGTTTTAAATCACAGTCTATATACAGGCCCTTCTTATACAGAAGAACACCTTGATGAAGCTCTAACACTGGCCTTAAAATGAGTTTACAGCCAAAGTCTGAAGCTTTGGGATAAGATGAATTAAAATGACCTAGACTAGGTCTGAAAAACCAGATGGAGTTTTATTGGGCACTATCCATTTTTTCTGAAAGGATCTATATATTTCCTGGCATATGGTATTTGATTGATTATGGCTTTGCAACCTTTTTAGGTAATTTTCTTGTCCCTGTGAGGTTTAATGACTATGTGGTCTTGCTTTGTCATTTAAAGGTCAACATATTCAATATGTACTCAATTTATGTTCATTTACTTTAGCTCCATAAATACTCCTTTGTTCATTGGCATGTGAGGCATATTTCTCTTAGGAAGGACTTTCAGTTCTAAAACAATATATTGACCGCTACATAGAAACTTGTAATAAGATTTGTACTACATCAGTAGACCGTGACTCATTCAACAGCATGTTATTGTTGCTATATATAAGATTTCCAGGGTAATGATTCTGAGTTTTCGCACACACTGCCCTGCCTCCTGCAAGATGCACTATAACCATGGAGGTAAGACAACCGGGAAAAAAAAAAAAGTATGGGTTTTAAAATAAAGGCGTGGTAAGAACATCATGTGTAAATCCTTCAGGAAAGATAACAGATGAGATGGTGCTAAAGAATGATAGTGCCTGGACATGGACGACACTGATGAGCATCATCTCTGAGTATGTCTAAAGTTGTGGGACAGCTAGGATCTATCCCAAAGATCATGGGATGTGTCCCACAGCACATTATGAATAGAAAAAAAGAGAAAAACCTCCCATTACTAACCCCATGTAATTATTTATTCATATATCTTCTTTTCAACATAAATGTGTTATTTTGGTCAATGGAGGAAAACACCGTGCCAGCACACAGAAAGTAAAAGTATTTGACCTCAGACTATTCCAGGATAACCTGGTTACCTTTCCATTTTACCAGCTGTGTGACTCAGGGAAAGTAGGTGTGGAAATCCTCAGTCACTGCATGTGTACAACAGTGGAGATGATGACGTTCACTAGACTTGTGAGGACTAAACCAAACCATGATCGAAAGCTGAGCCCAGTGGATTGCATGCAAGGAAGGTTAGTTCCTTAGCTCTTGTGCAAAGAACACAACTGGGTTGAGCTGTGAAGCGCATGACAGAGAAAGGGAGTAGATATTCTTCACTGATGTAGTGCACAACCTAAATGTCCAGTGTGAGCCACATGCAGGCAAATATATATGTGGGAGTGTATGTTTGCAGGTGTGTGTGGGAGAGTTTATAAGTGATGCACATTTGCATAAAACGTCCTAAGAGTAATTCAGCTTATAATTCTTTAAGCCCTGAGTGCCATCTCGAGTCTTCTTTCTCGGTGATCATTGCCCCATTTCCAAGTCTAATGAGTTCTTGATTTCTAGACATCTCTGAAAAGGAACATTTCCCACTTAGCCTAGCCTTCTCCCATCCATACCCTCTTTTCCTCATTGCGATAACTCCATGCTTCTGACTGACTTGTCTGCCTCCTCTCCTGTCCTTCAGTCCATCCTGCACACGTGACAAGAGTCATGACCACATCCTCGCCTTCTCTAAAATAAAGAAAGAAGTGAAATCTCTATTAAGGAGGACTAACGGCAGAAGAGACATGGAAGAGATTTCTTTTAAGTCTACAAATGTACCCCCGAACAAATAAGATAGTATACTCAATTGAATTAGAAAGCCGAGTGAGTTATATGACCTGGTTGTGGTAATTGCATTAAGCAACCATATTATTTCAATAATAAAATAAACCCATTGAAACAGATTATTTTCTAGGGTAATTATTTAACTAATTTAAAAGTGGCAGTAGGATGAATGTTCCAATCTTTGCATTTTATTATCCTCCTCACTGTATTCAGCCAAGATAAAAAATGCTGTCCTGGGTTATTGCACTTCTTTAAACTTAAACCCAAATCTCCTGGGTTTCCCCGGCGGCTTCTAGAATGACCATCCTTGTTTGATCCTTTTCCAAAGATTTCACGTACCCTGAAGCATAGGCGCCCTTGTGGTGACGTGGGTGAGGCTTTGGGCTGCTTATTCAAAGTCCAGTAGTGGGAACTCAGCAGCTGCTCTGAGGAAGAAAGATGAGGCGTTCCGCTCCCGTACAGATTTCAGTCTCAGAAACCCACAGGGATAATTCTACCCCATCCTCCGCAGTCAATCTAAGTTGGAATCAATCAATGCCACTGAGTTGTGAGTCCTGAGGGACGCAGAGGTTTGCTATGAGTGAGACTCTACTTGAAGATGCCTCACGACAACAAAGTCTTGAAGGATTCCTGCCAGGCTCTCCTCCTTCAAGCTAGCTTCCTCGGATCCCTAAATTCTGCTAGTTCCCCAGCTGTGTCTCTCCAATCTCCTGTGCACAGCCGTTCACAGCACCAGTTGGATCTCTGATCATCTGTTTTGTGTCTGTAAGGAGAGTAATGCAGAGGCTGTCATTGTGTTTTGTCTGGCTTGCTGTTGGATCTCCTGCAGAAAGTCTGGCGTCTAGTCCACTATTGGTGCCCAGAGTACCTGCTGAAAATGATGAAAAAGTGAGTCAGAGTGCTATTCTTATTAGCATCTTGCAGAGGAGAACAATGTGCCCTGGGACATTCTGACTCATTGAAACCTTGCAGGACACAATAGAGCTACTCCTCAGGGTTTCCGAGGTTATAAATCTATACAGAAGCAGATTGCCTCATTTTTCTCCTGCTGAGTGGCTGCTGGGCTGAAACCAAAGCCTGGTGCTAAGAAGCCTGGTGCATAACTCACCATAACTCACAGGCTTCCGTGTACTAAAATTCACATGTTACTAAGTGATAAACTAGCTTTAAACAATTCCAGACCCAACTCAGGAAAGCCCTGAGTTGTTGCAGCCCTGGCCAAAGTCTTCGTGTAAAAGTTCCCAAAATTATGAGACCTACCTTCCCCCTTTCAGAAAAAAACAAGTACTCAATATCCCTCTGGCAATTAAAAACATTTATAAGATAGCTCTTAATCCAGGATAAAATGTTGAGAACTCCCTTTGCAGCCCGCCTGCATCACTCTGCACCCCTTGGCGGGTGGTGTCACACACTTCAGGAAACTTTGAGTAGAGCAAGTTTCCAGATGCTATTTAAGAGTATGCTTTCTGGATCTCTGGCCTTTGAAACGGAGTTCTACCTTTTACTAGCTATATGACTTCAGGCTAGTTACTTAACTCTCTGTGTTTCCAGTTTTACATTTATAGACAGGGAAGAGTAAAAATGCCTCTTCGATGGGAACTTAGAGGATAAAAAGAGCAAACAATACTCAAGCACTATAAATCTCACTTATGGGCAATGAAAGGAGAAGACAGAGGAAGAATTTATGCATTCGACTTGTAGCATTGGTGAAGAATATTGACGATAGCATAGACCCTCAGAAGGAGCTGTGGTGGCAAAGTGTCTTGTGTATTGGGATGCTAGCCTCAAGGTCAGTAGTTCAAAACCACTAGAAGCTCTCCAGGAGAAAGACAGGGTTCTCTATTCCTGTAAATAGTTACAGGCTCAGAAACCCATAGGAGTCATTCTGTCTTGTCCTATAGGGTCACTGTGAATTGGCATTGACTTTTTGGCAGTGAGTTTGGGTCAGAAGAAGGAGGAGAATTTAAAAGAAATACAAGCAGCATGCTCCTTAAAAGCGAATATGGTAAGGCTTAGATTCAATTATTTGGGACATATATCAGAAAATATCAATTGCTAAAAAAAAGGAATCGTGTTTGCTATTACTTGTGTGCCATTGAATTTATTCTGAAGGATAGCTACCCTTTAGGACAGAGCTGACTGCCCTGTAGAGTTTCCTTTATCTTTAAGGAAGGAGAGCATCGTACGTTGTCTCCTATAGAGCAAGAGAGTCATTCAGTTCCCGGACCTTTCTTATCGCAGCCAAGCACGTAGCTATTGCACCACCTGAACTCACCGCGTAAAAGCAGGTGCGGAGGACAAGAAGGAAACCTTCGATGATGTGGTCTGTCCTCAAAATAGACAGAAACCTATGTCTTCCCTCAATCCCCAAACGTGGGCTCAATACATTTGACTATTTGGTTCCTTGGTTACCCTTTTGATTCAATTTGTCCAGTGGGAAATCCAGTGAGTGCGCCACCACCTCCTGAAGTATAGCTGAAAATCTATACGCTCGTGTTCTGAGAGTTTTCAAACGTTTCTCAATCTAAAGCCTCCCCGGGTTACTGAAAACGTGAGGGGGCTTCAAATTGTTGATGGAACAATTCCGTTATCTTTTCATTCCGTTTTACATGAAATTCTTGAGGCCCCTCTTACAGATTTTAAGCTGGGTGGAACATTTCCTACACTTCTTCTCATCTGCTATGGAAAACAACAAGTAACTGTCCCTCCTAGTCTGAGCAGCCAAACCATCACCCCTCTCCTGCAAAACAGAACTCCTGACCAGCAACAAACCCAATGAACTTAGCCCCTTAAACAGGTGCACTAATTCCTTTCATTTGACTGTTTGAAAAAACACTTCTAAGCAGTTAGCCCAAATCAGGGACATAGCCTATCCCACCCGACAGATCTAAGTGGTGGAAGTGGGAAAGAAAGACCGTGCAGAATGCCTCCTTTGGGAGTACAGCTATTGCTTTCTCTGAGGGAGGCAGAGTGCCCTTTTTCTCTTCGTAGGCTCCTACAGAGATGCTTCTTCTCTCCAGTGGTCATAAACAAAACATCAACAGATGTGAGGAACAAGTGATTACCAAGGAGGCAGTTGCCACGGCAACAATAACCATGGGAAAGTCCTCTAAACACCCTCCTCTGCACCAGCGACTACTCAGGAATTCAGGACATCCCCTGTTCAGGGACATACAGAAAAAAGAGTCAAGAGAACTTGAATCTAGTGGAGAGAAATGAGCTCAAAGATGAAAAATCTGAACCACCCTCAGTAGTTCCCATCCCTGGTCACATCCAGGGCTTACCCAGAGCAGAAGGGGGCAGGGTGTATGGCTGTGGCTTCTTTCCATTTGCCTACAGGATAGAGTGTTGTCCTCAGTCTGGTAGGTGAGGGTCTGTAAAACCTACATTTTATTTGGAGTGTGTGTGGGGGGGTTATTTGTCCCTTTTTGAGCTGAAACATGTTGAAGTCAAATTTGTGTATTTCATTCTCCCTTGGATATTCGACATACATTTTTGATGCCTACTGATGTTTCCCTATTCCTGAAAGTACATTTTCCCCACTTTGCCTATCACAATTCTGGTCAACTATCCCTTAGCCTCTGATCTGGTCTTTCATCCATGAAGTGTTCCCCAGACACATCACGTGACAGTTATTTCTTGAAATGTGAAGACCAAGTCCCAAATTCATCCCGTGGGCAAGTCAGTTAGTATCTCACATGTAAAATGGTGTGAATAAAATACCTTCTTTTCAAATGAGATGATGCAGTTAAAAATCATTTTATGCATGACAAAGAATAGCTGTCATTACTGATACTACATTTGGGACATTTAAGAAATCCCAGCTCCATATCACCTTCATTTAAAAAAAAAGAAGTGGAAAACCACCCACTTCCATGGATCAAATTCTGACTCCCAACAACCCTATAGGATAAAGTTGTACTAATGTATCTAGTTTCTGGAACTGCAGATCATTTTATGTTGCTTTTTACAAGTTTGCTGTCATTTGGTGTCATGAGGTTAGCGTCCAGCCACAGAGCCCTGGGCCCAAGTGAAATACACCATGCCCTCTGTTCCTGTGCCACCCTCACAATCGCTCCTGCGCCTGCGCGCACTGATGCAGCCACTGCATCCATCACCTGGTCAGGGCCCCTCTTTTCACTGCCCCTCCACTTTTCCCAGCATAACATCCTTCTCCCGTTGGCCAGTGGAATGTCTGTCTTCTCTGGTGAATTCGATGTTAATATTCTTTGCCCACTCTTTAATTAGATAATGTGTTATTTTTTTTCTGCAGGTGTTGCAGGATGCTGTATATTTCAGTGTTTCATCCCTTGTCTATGTGTCTTTGCTGAGGGTTGTTATCCTGATCTGTGGGCTCTTGCTTTATTCTTATAATGAAGTCTGCTGAGATGCATGAGTGTTTTATTTGTAATTGATCCCAGTCTTCTATTTGTCTTCTCCTTTGCTGTACTTGGCAGTCTGTGTATGCCCTGAACAGGCCCTTTAAGATCGCCCCAATTTTCTCATTGCTGATCCTTATAGCGAACAATTTTATATTTAGGTCTCTAATCCATCTGGAGTTTATGTTGGTGCATGGGATGAGGTAAGGGTTCTGTTTCTTCTTCTGCATAGGGGGTTCTAATTTTTTTCAACATCATTTGTTGAAAAGGCTGTCTTTATCTCATTTGGTATTTTCTGGTCCTTTGTCAAAAATTAGTAGCCTGTGGAGGAGTGTATTTATTTCTGTGTTTTCTGTTCTGTTCCACTGGTCTGTGTACCTATTATTTATTGTACCAGTATCATTTGAGTACTGTGGATACGTAGTAGATTTTTTGGTCAGGTTGTGCCAGGCCTCCTACCTAGTTTTTCTTCATAGGAAGTTTTTTGCTTATTGTGGGTCTCTTTCCTCTCCATATGAAGTTGATTAGTTCCTATCCATGAACACAGGATATTCTTCCATTTATGTAGGGTGGTTTTTTGGTTGTTGTTTTTTTTGTTTCTTGTAATTGTGTTCTATCATTTTCTTTGTACAGGTCTTTTGTTTCTTTGTTCAGGTTTATGACTAAATACTTTATCTATTGTTTCTTATATATTATATTATAATTGGTATTGTTTTTTGAAGCCTTTTTCAAAGCCTTGTCTACTAGTATACAGGAATCTAATTGAATTCTGTTTGTTAATCTCATATCCTGCAGCCCAACATACAACTCCATCCAGTGGGCTTTCAATCACTAAGGAATCTCTGTCTCCCTCAACAAAGAGCTATGGTGGCAAACTGGGTTACATGTGGGGCTGTGAACCGCAAGGTCAGAAGTTTCAAGCAACCACCCACTCTGTGGAAGACAGGTGGGGCTTTTTCTTCCCTTACCAATTTACAGTTCCAGAAAACTACAGGAGGACCTTTACTCTGTCCTGAAAGGTTGCTATAAGTCCAAACTAACTCAATGGCAGTGAGGTGATGTTTGTGAGACCCACTGCAAGATGAACTGGCTCAGTGGGGACAGCACTGGACTCAAACATCACAACTAGGATAATTATTCAGGACTTGGGCTGGCTCTGTTGTACATGGGGGCTCCAGGAGTTGGAACCTACTAGATGGTTCTTAACAACACCCGAAACAACAACAAGGACAAACTCATCAAATGCTTGCTGCATGTACAAATGAAGGACAAATGTGCACAATGGAGTGGGCAGGGTCACTCAATAGGTGTTAACACAACGGAACAAACTGGAATGTGGTAAACGTGCGATGACGAATACATAATTTGTTTTCAATTACCTATCAGCACAATTTTTTTTTTATCTTCTTTAATTCATATTATGTCAGCCCATAATCAAGAACTCGACTGAAATAGTTTAGGCAGTCATGCATATGTTCATTAAAAGAAAAAGAAAAAAGATTTCCCTCCCCCCCGAATTGTAAGAACCATAATTACAAAGAAGCACTGTAAGACTGCACTGAATAAATAAAGCAATTTCTATCCTAAGCTTCCTTCTTTGGATGATGCTAACTCATTCGTCAAACCTCCTCTGAACTCCATTCCCTCTCAGAAACTCCCTGGTCCCTTCCTGGCAGAATGGAAAGCTGACTTATATTTTTCCACATCACCTCCACTGATGGCACAATGCTATTTATTACACTATTAAACCTCTGTGTAGTTTTTACTCCATGTCTCCTCCATCACTTGTTATCTCATGCCTTTCTCCCTATTGCTCTACTGTGTCCATAGCCCAGCCTCGTGCCTGGTACAAGGTCATTAATTGTTGCTTGAGAGAATTAATACAGAGATGAGTAAATAATCAATGAATCAGATTAAATTAATATCATATATATGCATGTATCTGGTAATAATTTCTCCAAAATATCTTGAAAAAAATATTTGAGATTAAATGCAGACAGCATTTTAGTGCCTTGCAGTTACTATGTTATGAGAGCTTCGTGTGATTTTCAAAGACCCTACACCAATACACATTACCATGCTTTACACTTACAGGAATCAGGCCAGGCTGGTTTTGTCTCTGTAGATCATCTAGGTAGGCTGTTCTTAACATAAGGTGGTCAAAGAGTACTGAGCTAATTTGCATATATGACACCATCTAAAGGAAATGGTACACACATCCATCATAAAACCACATAAAAAAGTTAATGCATTTTGATTGCCATTTACCCATTTCAGAACATAGATTTTTGAACACTGTGCTAGTCACCTAATCTAGTGTCAGTTTAAGGATTAAAAGTGTATGGGGTAGAGTCTAGGCCAGGGGTCCTCAAACTTTTTAAACAGGAGGTCAGTTCACTGTCCCTCAGACCATTGGAGGGCCAGACTACAGTTTTTTAAAAAAACTATGAACAAATTCCTATGCACACTGCACATATCTTATTTTGAAGTAAAAAAACAGAAGGGGAACAAAAGCAGGAGCACTGACAATTTGCATTAGCCCTGAGTGCTGACTATCTCCGTTATCTCTGTGCTGCAATCCCCCTAGAAACCACCCCCAACCAACTAACCAACTTAAAAAGAAAGACTTCCTAACTTCAGGAAAAAGCCCCCTCAACTGCAAAAAAAAGACCCTACTAATTGCAAAATTAAAAAAAATAGACCTCCTAACTTCAAAAAAATAAAAATCCTAACTTGTTCTTCCCTCTGTCCTCGGCAGCAGCAGGCTCTGCACAGGCAACCTCTCCACTCCTCTGGGACAAGTCAGCTGCTAAGCAGGACAGGCATTGGAGGCAAAAACACCCAGAAGGCCAGATAAATGTCCTCCTAGGCTGTCAATCTGGAGATAGCCAAGGAGACCTGGGTGGGCATGGCCTACTCCTGAGAATTCTGGGAAATCTGGTATTTCCTCCTTGGAGGCAGAAGACACTTGTCTCTCTCTGCCAATTTGTGGGAGACACTGCAGAAGACAAGTCACATGGATGCAACCAGACCACTGAAGCCAGAGAAGCCACAGAGAGACCCCTGCCAGCACTGAGATGCTTACAACGCCACTGAACCCAAAGACTTTCTACCCACTGACCTGTGATCGTCCTGCATTTGGCTTCATTGCATGTGTTTCATGAGTCTGAAGAGGACTTTATAGATTGGTATCATCGGACATATGGGCTAATATCAGACTTATGGCCTTGGACTGGACTGGGTTGGGAAGTTTTCTCAATGTTCAATTGCTCTTTTACATAAACCTCCCCTTATACCTATGTGTGTCCATGGATTTGTTTCTCTAGTCTACCCAGACTGACACAAACACATAGGAATAAGTATACATTAATATGCATTTTAAGTCAGAAAAGATTACGGACAACTGGTCTCTCTCTGTAGAAAAGAAACTGAAGCCCAACCACGGGGAATTAGTTTATACTTAATGGCAACATCAGAAGAGTACATTTCTTTCCTACTTCCAGGAGCATGGTCTTTTCCACTCATTCTGGTGAGGTGCTGCATCGTGCTTTTGGAGAACCTGTGCAACTTGTGTCTTCTCTATCATTCTTGCACAAATGCTGCACACCAAATATCTCAAGGAGACCTATTTGGGCTCTAACAGACCTATTAGGGCTCATTTACAAGTAGTTCAGACATAACATTGGACTTTGGGGAAGGAGTTATCTGAGCTCAGGCCAGCAGTATGTAGATGATACATTTAGTTTTTAAAATGAAACAATCCCAAACGTGACCTAGTTATATGGTTAATTCTCATTTTTTAAATATGGCGGGAGGAGTTGGAAGCAATGATGTCCACTTATGTTTCATGCAATTTCTGAAAGCAATGGACCATGGTCACTGGCAGAGCTGCTATCTGTTCCTCGTGGGTTTTAAATAAGGGGCTTTTAGTATCTAATTTTATATTAATAGGAAAAGCTAAATAATTTGTCTAGAGCAGTCATTGCATAGATATATATTTTATCTGACATTAAAAAACCATCATTGATGCAGAACTCCTTAATAAGGAGAAGGGACTGCTTTTAGATGAGAACCAGTCCAGAATACCATTACATTAATCATCGCAACCTAGTTAGTCATATAATGTAATGGGCTCTGAACTACAGTAATGTAGGAAGACTGGAAAATACATGCTTGAGAAACAACAGTAAAGGAAAGTTTTGGTTGATACAATTTGATTGTGCTGCATTCATATTACAGTGCAGAAATCAAGCCAGGGCAAAATCATAGCAAAGAAATCTAACATACATTTCTTCAACAAGAAACAGTTTCCTATTTCTTATTTTCCAGCCCCTCCACTAGGCACTGATGATAAAACACAGGCATGGGTCCTTCTGAATCTGTAGCCTGGTGCTAGACAATCACAACTATAATATCAAATCATAAAATTTAGATCCTTCCATGGAAGATTTCAGACACCAAACTGCTGGGCACACAGCAAAATGAGGGGAGTCAAAAATGTTGTGGAAAAGTGGAATCAAAAGATCATGGAAATTACATAGTGACCCTTTGCAGACCTATAGAATAGAATAGAATTGCTCCATAGGCTTTCTGAGACTGGAAAACTTTCAAGGGGCAGATACCCTCATCTTTCTTCTGGGGGTGCATTGCTGGGTTTGAACTGCTGACCAAGCAATCAATAGCCCAAAGCTTAACCTGATGACCACCAGGGCTCTATCTACATCTAGGTACATGAAAATACAGTATATGCTATTACCAGTGTTCTTACTGAATAACTCAAAATATATAGTCTGAAGAGAGTACATTAAAAAGAAATAGAATCAGGGCAAGGTACTTGGCACAAAGGTCACATCAGTCCACTGAGGCAGTGATGCGATGGACAAAGCCCAGTTCTTTTCCCCTTTGCGCTACTCCCTTCACAAGTCAAACCTGTGTGCCGTACGCCATCACACTGCCAAACAATAGCCCTGAGTCCTCACCCTGAAGTGTTCAGTCACCCCACTTACTCAGGGAGAGGCATGTGCTCTGACTCAGTTTCCGTTAGGATACAAATACTCTTCCAAAAGTTCAAATCTCATGAGTTTCAAGCCCTTGAAGTCCTGGGCAGCAGACATCTACAGGTGACCTCACTATCGAAGATAGCTTGTTCCCAGGAAGTTTTGGTGTGCTCTCGCTGATAAACATAGGTCTCACATCTGCTATAGAAAGCATAGTTGCATGCAGTATTAAGATGATTGAGTCTGATGCAACCCATAAAGTAGATCCAGAATAGAAACCAACCTCAAGATGACTATGTAGAGTACAACCGAAGACTAAGAACCTACCTACCCCCTGCATTTAACCCTTATCTTGCATGTGCCACCAAAATTTGATTCCTTAACCTGCCCTGAAGAAGCTGAATTTGAATGTAGCGAATTAATAGAATTTTCTAGGGTTGTCCCCACCCCCTTTGAAAATCTTCCTCTTTTATTTTTGCCTACCCTAAGACCCCTGGTAGTACAGTGGTTAAGCTTCGAGCTGCTAACTGCACAGTCAGCAGTTTGAAACCATCAGCCACTCCTCAGGGGCAAGACGGGGCTTTCTACTCCCATAAAGAGTTACAGTCTTGGAAACTCACATGGACTCCGCCTCAGTGCATTTGGATTGGATTTGGTTTCTATGTTATTAAACGTGAAGTCTTTCTCCAGGACTGCAATTTCAGATGACAGATCCAAAGTAAGCAAGAGGAAGTTTTGCCATCCTCACTTGTCAGTGGTATTCTGGTTATGCTACCTCAAAGGCAGATTTGTTTGGTCTTTGGGATTTCCGTACCATATTCACTATTGTTCACTAATATGCATCTAAACATGTAAATTCATCTATAGATATCCCCAAAGACTCAAAAGCCTGCACCAGTGGGCTGAAACATCCCTACAGGGTTCACCATGGTCCTGAAGCAGGTAACATTTCCATTCTGGAGACATTGGTTTTGAATGGTTTCAAAAAGATTTGGTGCTGGCAGATTGAAATAAGGTCAGTGAGGTAGGTAGTTTATTGTGCCAACCTGGCCAATAAACACATGTGGGGTTAATTGAAGGTCAGAGGGATAAGTGACTCGCCTTTCTAGTTCTCAGGCCTCTTGCTTTCTGATGGTCAGACCAGGGTGAAGCTGTCTTAGCCAGTTCCCTGCTTTAGCTGGTAAGGCTCACTTCCTGCAAGACATCCCTGAGGAGAAGCCACATGGACCTACCTGATGCAGCCCTGGGTGCTGGAGCAGCCGTGTGGAGAACCCTGCCAGCGCTGAGATGTTTACACATTCACTGACTTGGCTTTCCTTCTGCAATTGGCATCATTGTGTCTGTTTTGTGATGGAGGAGGACTTTGTGGACTGGTGTTGGACATATGGGTTAATGTTGGACTTGTGGGCTTGGGCAGCCCTGGGTTGGGACGTTTTCTTGATGTGCACTTACCCTTTATATAAAACTCCCTCTTATACATGGGAGTATCTATGGATTTGTTTCTCTAAAATTCACAGACTAACACAGTCAGCATACCTGTTAGATAGCAACCACATCTCTTGTGCATGAGATTCTGACCCAAGTCGAAAACAAGACAGTGGTGCCCTTCTCACAGATGGCAGCTGACCATACAATTTTGAGTGTGTATTGGTTGGCTTCCATCTTAAGCAGAGCTCAGTTGCCTCTGATCTACACCAGGCAAATCTGATGTGCAAGAGGTTTAGTTGTGATGCAACATGCATGCTGCCCATTTCCATCAGCCATGACGGAACCATTGTGAACAATTTCAAAGCCCTGTGTTATACATGGGATTGCAATGATTCAGAGCTGACTCAATGGTACCTAACAATAGCACAGATTTAATACACATAGCTCAATTAATTATCTTTTGTTATAAGAATAATGTAGTAAAAGTGGAACATTTAAGAGCTAGAATAAAGACCAAGAGTCATTCAAATTTGCTGTATAATAATAAAACCTTTTGGCTTTCATTTGACTATGAATCTTGATTGTTTTTAGTTGATCTCACTCACTAGGTGATGGCTATTGTTAGGTACCAGTGAGTTGGTTCCAACTCCTAGGGGCCCGATGTATAGCAGAAGAAACACCCCGTCTTGCACCAGCCTTATCATTGTTCTTATGTTTGAGCCCATGGTTGCAGCCACCACGTCACTTCATCTTGTCAGGGGTCTTCCTCCTTTTTTATGCCTCTCTAATTTCTCAACCATGCTGTCCTTCTACAGAGACTGGTCTCTCCTGACAACGTGTCCAAAGTACAGGAGAAAAAGTCTCACCATCCTCGCTTCTAAGGAGCATTCTGGCTGTAGTTCTTAAAAGAAAGGTTTGTTTGTTTGGGGTTTTTTTTTTGGCATTCCTTGATAATTTCAATAACCTTTACCACTGACATAATAAAAATGCATTCATCCTGTTTTGGTCTACTCTGGTAGTTATGTTCCATAAAGTGGTTGCAAATACTGACTTAATGACTGCTGAAAGCTAGATCTTAAGGGAAATATAGGGGTAGTTTTTTAAAGCCTCTGGTCACAATGTTTTCATCAACCTAACAATTTATATCATTATTTTATGTGTATCTCTGTTTAAGAGAGGGTAATATAGATAGATGACAATAGATAGATGACTGATAGATAGATTCCTTAACCATAGACTCATGACTAGCAGCACTATAATTTATTCCTGAACTAAGCTTATCTGAACCATATATTTTCTCTGTGAGGAACTTCACAGCATTCAACCAAAGCAATCAAACAACAACAAAAAATACCCACAGCCCTAGGTAGACTACAGAAAGGACATTTATAGATCATGTATCAGATGAGACAAGGAGACAGAGTCTCACCATGTCCTATCTCAGCCGGGCCCATGCACAAGAGACAACTCTGATTTCCCACCACTCAGTGCATGCCAGCAAATGACAGCAAGATACTGTCAGTGTGGTTGTGAGGGCCGCAAATAAATGTTAGCCAGTCTGAACATTTGCAAATGCAGAAGTTGATTTTAATAGTGACAGTCTTTCTACAGCTGACAAAGTGAAGCTCAATTTACCTTGACCTGAGGGGATATCAGAGTTTAAGATCAAGGACAACATACTGAATTTGATCACCATGGGTATATAGGAACACAGATAGACAGAGTTTTCAGGAACTTTCCTATAAAGGTGTTCATGATGGCCAAGAAAGAGACTTGACTGAGATGTTCTTCCACGTCTATTACTTAAACTTATACAACATCCTCGGGTTTGAGCAAATTTAATATCTATTGTGTTTCTTTATTTTCCCTGTTTAATTGTGGTAGAAATATAAAACAAATATTCAAAGGGCTCAAAAGAGTTACTAATAGAAAATAAGTATATTTCATGAAACCTTAGGGTGCATTTATACTCTGTCTTGTATGGTCAGTATACATCTGAACCAAATCAACAATAACGGGGTATGTTTGGGTTTTCATGTGCATGGAGAACTCTGTGGTTAAGATGAGCATCTTAGTTCAGTAGCTGTAATTAACACATTTGTTTAATTAGAGTGCTCGTGAACAAGCTGTGTAAAACTAAAGTGAGTGAATGTTCCAATAAAATCTTGTTTTCTGGTAAGAAGCAGGTTCAGGGATGTCTGGGAAGATCACATATCACATTGAGACCAGAATTGGGGTTAAGGGAATCCCAAAGGGCTGGCTGGAAGGTGTTGTCTAAAAGAAGGAGAAAATGGAAGTCTGAACTCATGGACTCTGAGATAGGGAGTTACAAATGGCACTGGAAAGCAATGTGGGTTAGAAAATGAGTCTCCAGTGAATCCTACAGAACACCCCCCAAACCTGTGAAAAATGGAGAATTAAATTTCTCAAGAATCAGATAAGACCACAGATAAAAGCATCCTCTCCAACAAGGGACTCTGGAAAATTGATTCTTGATTTTGAAAGTAAAGCAATTTTTATTTGATTCAAAGGCATCTTCACAGGGCAAGAGAAGTTTAATGTGTGTATGGTGTGTTCCAAGACTTTGTGGGAGTCTGAGAAGCTCTCCTTTGGGTTCCATAAGCTGGTTTATTATCCATTATCCGTAACACAAAGATAATGAAAGTGGTACAATTGACTGTTCTGGAAGCCCACAGGAATCCCAAGAGTTGACAGCCATGATCTATCTCAGTTAGCTTTTCCCGTGTAAAACCATTACAAATCATACAGCAGACAGTGTGTTCGTTGAAGAAGACTTCACGTTGTGATGACAGGGTTATTCATTTATCTTCATTGAAAGAACTGAGCCTGCAGTATGCTTGATAACATCAATCTCATCCTATAGAAGATCTTCCCCCAATGACTTTTTTTGTATGGTTTCGTTAGAAATGTCCTTGTTTTCTAGTTCACAAAAGTAATACTAATATCCCTATGAGCCACTGAATCTTTCCACCCTGAAATTTAGAGATTGGTCAAGTTTGAATAATAAAATGAAGAATGCAAAAATATCCTAGAGAAAAGGGATTGGTGGTCAAAATGTGCATTACAATAAAAAAATAAAAGCACATAGAATATTTAAATCCACTAACAATTGACCTTTCTGTTTCTAATACTTCATACAAATGAAGCACC
>NW_022103896.1:5269558-5270474 GCF_000313985.2 Echinops telfairi
TCAGTATTCATCATGGTAGTCCTGATAAGAACCATAAGTAATGTTAACCAGGTAACACCTAGTTTCTTTCTCATCTCTGGGCTGGCGAGGCTATGATTCACATAGATAGTTAATCCTGTAAACTGTTTCTTCTTTGTATCTTGGATTTTCTTCTAGCTCTATGACGCCATTGTATTGTAGAGTCTAAGTTTTTCTAGGAGGACTACTTTTCGCCTCATTCAAGGTATCATATTCAATCACCTCATATGCATATGAAAGTTGTACATTGAATAAGAAAGATGGTAAAAGAATTGAGGCAGTTGAATTATAGTGCTGGTGAAGAATAGTCAAAGTAAGATTGTGTTAGTCTGGGTAGACTAGAAAAGTTCATAGACTCTCATATGGGTATAAGAAAAAGCATTATATACAAGAGCAACTGTACATTAAGAAAACATCCCAACCCAGTCCAGATCAAGCCCATAAGTCCGATATTAGCCCACATGTCCAATATCAATCTATAAATTCCTCTTCAGACTCACCAAGCACATTCAATGATGCTGAGTGCAGGATGATGACAGGCCAGTGGGTGGCACGTCTTGTGGATCCAGTGACATCGTAAGCATCTCAGCACTGGCAGGGGTCTCTATGTGGCTTCTCCAGCTCCAGAGGTCTGGCTCCATCAGCCTCTCTCCATGTGTTTTCTCCCCAGGCATGTCTTGCATGGAATGAGTTGAGAGAGAAAGAGAGAGAGAGAAAGTCTTTTGCCTCCAAGGAGGAATACCAGAGTTCCCAGAATCCTCAGGAGAAGGCCATGCCCACACAGAGGCCTCATTGGCTATCAACTGATTGACAGGCTAGACTCCACCCCTTCACTCTTAATCCTTTCAAATTTACAAGTGATTATGTAACTACCACAAGCACAGACTGCTAAAAGAAC
>NW_022103896.1:5271646-5274002 GCF_000313985.2 Echinops telfairi
TGTGTCCCAGGACTCCTTGTTGGCAATGTTAGAACCACCAAACCTAAAGGAGACCTCTTATGATATCTCCATCCCCCAAGCCTACATTCCCTCTGCCCCAAGACACCCATGTTGAAGGCCTATTGAAGGGAAGAATGCAAGTGTCTCTTACTTCATTGTGAGTATGGGGAGAAAAAGACGCTTTGATTGGTAATTCCATGTTATATGAGAGGGATGAAGAAGTGAAACAAAGAGGCTACCAATCAAAGTTTCTTTTCTGCAGTGTGAATAGCACCATAGAAATAAAATCAGTGATGATGACCACACTTCATTTCATTGCCATTTCATGGCAATGAAGTGTGGCCATCATCTCTGGCTTTATTTGGGTGGGACTGTTCACACTGCAGAAAGGTCTCCAGCATGGCCCGGGCCCATAGCTCTGTACAATTTACAGAGCTTTTCTCAGTCCCAGCCTCCCCTCTGATCTTTACCCTGTTCTGGGCGGGGTTTAGTCTTACTGATGAAGTGTATAAGGAGTAAGGCCAAGAAAAGTTCATGGTTGCTGGTTTGGGATTGGGAGGCACAAAATGGAGACTTGAACTTTGACGTTTGACTCCCAATTATGCGCTATTCCCAAGATGCATAGTCATTCTTTCCAGTGGCTTCTAGAAATGCAAACCATTTATTAACAAAGCTTTTATAAAAGCTCCACAGGGGCATTAGATAACAGAAGAACTTGCTTCCTTTGGTGATACGGTGACAATTTTATCCAGCAGAATGAACAGCAACCTATATTCCACCAAATAGAGATACTACATGGCATCTACCCACAAGGTGCTATAATCATGAAAGTACTGATCAGATGGGCTCTTTGAAAATGTTTCTTATTAACACATTAGGAAATCCCAAAGGGGGCAGAAACAAGGAAATTAATCCAAAATCAGACGTTAATTAGAAATGTATGATCAATGACATGTTGCAGATGAGCAAATATTCAACAGAACGTGTGTGTGCTACAAGTTGTAGGGTGGCAAACGCATTTTGGGTTCAAACACAGGTTAGCCTAACAGCTGCCCCTGGAGCCCATGCAACGGCTCCACAGAAAATGAGGCCAACTTCTGTGAGGGTGACAGCCAAGGGCTCCTCATGGCACAGTCGTGATCGGTAACACATGGGGCTGCTGTGAATGCTCACACTGTGATGGTTTATACCAATAGCCTGGCTCAACAGACCAGGATGTCCCATAAAAGTGAGGATGGTGAAACTTCTTTTAGTGTGCGTTGGACATATTATCAGGAGAGACAAGTTTTAGAAAAAGACAGCATGCTCGGTGACAAACAGGGTCTGTGAAAGAGGAGGAGAACCTCAACAAAGTGGATTGACATAATTATTACAACAACGAGCTCAAACATGACATTACCCATACAGCTGGCATGGACAGTCTCGTTTGGTGGGATGTGGGGCCGCTGCTCTATGTGGTAACCACCCTGACAGCCTCTAACAACAGCAACAACAAGGGGGAAGGAAGGAAGACGTTTATGTTGTGGCAACCAAAGATGTCCACCCTACGGTTCATCTTTTTAATAGAAATGGGGTGGCCAACTTTGGCACACAAAAAAAATCATGCCCCAGTTATATATAATTGCCAGATAAACTTTTTCATATAAAGTATGAGTGTATTCTATACACTGTTTTGGAGATACTTATACAAAAGTTGTATATCTGAAATCCAGAGTTCACTCAATGGCATGTATTTTATTTGGTTACCCTTAATTGGTCAAGGACATTGAACTCACTAATACAAATATAGTTCTTGTAGTGTAAGATCACAAATGAAAAATATTTCAGAAGAAAATCTCCAGTGGACTCATGCAGATTACACTGATAGTCTCAGATATTCACTTTTAAAAATAATTACACAACATAAGAGAATTTAAATGCCAGGTTCTTTTGTTGGTGAAATTAATCCTAGTCAAAGAGATACAGTTTTAACAATTACCACAGGTACAATTCATGAGCATGGGTTATATTCTTCACTTTGTGCTACTCTTCTCACTAACCTTTTTCCAAATCATGCCATCAAAATTACCTCAAGTACCAACCCTGTAGCTTCATATCTAACCTTTCGAGTTAGCTTGGTTTCATACACACTAAAAATGCCATTTTAAAGTACTACCTATATTAAACTGAAAAGAAAATACCATATGATTTGTTCAAATGTGTGAATATTTAGTAAATTATTTTTGATATTTGTTGAGAATCTACTGTGTTCTAAGGTCTATCTAATTTTAAGTAATCTGTGTCCTAGGCAGAGGAGGTGGGGCGTGGGCAGCCGGATAAAGCCTTAAATGTTCAAAAAGAAAGCACCAAATAACGG
>NW_022103896.1:5275283-5283204 GCF_000313985.2 Echinops telfairi
GGACAGTGTAGAACATGAAATACCAACAATAATACATAATTGATCAAGGAGTCACGAGGGGAGGAGGGTGAAGGAAGGAGGGGAAGAAAAGAGGAGCTGATACCTAGAAAGAAAATGTTTGGAAATGTTGATGGCAACATACGTACAAGTGTGCTTAATACAATTGAATGATGGATTTTTATAAGATTTGTAAGAGTCCCCCAATAAAATGATTAATAAAATATTTTTTAAAAGAAGGATTATTGCCTATATTTTTTGTCATTAGGACTTACTCCTGATTCAATATTCAGTTAATATTGAACTAGTGATAAACAGATAACATGTAAATGAAATTGATCAGCTGTAGGATTATCAAGGAGTGATATTGCTAAAAGACTATCCAACGATATACTGAATTTACAAAACAAACAAACAAACAAACAAGCTCCCTGCCATGGAAGCAATCAATGCCAACTCGGAGACACGGTGCGATTGGGCTGGACTACCCAGCATGACGACCAGAGAGTTATTCCTTGAAGAAGGGGAGTTGAGTGGAGACCCATCTGATGAGAATAAACAATCATGCTACATCCAGTCTGGGAATGCGCTAGATTGCAAGTCTTTGAAGAAAATAAGGTACAATATTGTTTTGCTAGGAATCATAAGACCAAGGGAACTGACCATCAGTGATGGATGAAGAGTGGGATCATGGGGGTTGTAAAAAGTCAGGTAGCCAGGGTCCACATGAAAATGAAATAGACCCTTGCATTCTTGGGTAGCAAGATTTGATGTATTTAACTACAAAGGAAAACCATCCTATTCCAGAAGACTGGCACAATCTGATTTTCACTTCTAAATGAAGATCAGTAAGTAGAGGTTGTGCATATGAACTAAGTGAGGTACAAATAAAAGAGTGTGTGCATTGCTGCAATTAAAACATAGCAACCGCTCTGAGGATCATACAGGGATGGGTGATGCTCTTTCTGTTGTGTGCAGGGTTGCTGTGGGTCAGATCCTAACCACCACATCAACAACGCTGTGTGGTAGTTTTATGAGATAATCTGGCATAAAGTATTATTTGAAACATGCAAAGCACTTTGCTAATATGAAATATTATTAATAACTGTAAAATACCAGCTAAGTACTTGGAAACAAGATAAAAACTGTCGATTCTATCTTGTAATCATTTCCCAAATATGTTGGAGGTAAGAAGGGTCTCTTTTCCTCCATGACTAAGTTTGACATGGCATGATTGCTTGTCCATGAGGCAAGGGTAAACCGTTACCATTTACTGAGTTCCCGGTCACATGTCAATGCACTTCTGTCGGAGGACCAGGCAACACCCCACACTTTGCTCTCTTCCCTCTTTCCAGATGGCTACCTGGCAGAACAAGGGAAAGTCTCTCTCTATGCAAGATGGCACCACTAATAGACTGGTGAATGGGTAGAATGAAAAGTCCTAGGAATCCAAATGACAATATGACTTTTGAGAATTAATAAATGTTATATATTTGTGTGCAGAGTTCAATTTAATATCCTGTAAGTATCAATTGATGCTTGGACATAAATTTTGCAAAGGCATAGTTCATGCTCCTTGCCTAGCTTATTCATTATAGATACGCAATTTGCATAATACACTTTCATGCATATTGGAAATGTCTGGCATATACATTTTGGATTTACTGATAAGACTTTTTGCTGTTTGTAAGTGTGATAGAATGCTTAAAATATCCAATAGAATTAATAAGCCTAGAATTGGTTTGCACACACAGGTCAAAATCCACCACTGCCCAGATCACACCCACCTTCAAATCAATAAAGTAGTTAGCAGTGATTATCAAATACTAAGAATGTGTTTGTGCAATTGTCAAGGCATTCGAAACATTACGGTGGTATTTGGATCAAAGGAAATAAAAAGCAAAAGACCCTCAACAAGATGGATTGTCACAGTGATTGCTCAGCTGTATAAAGTACTAGTCCATATTTGAAAATGTAACCTTGTTGATGATGATTTTTTAAAAAAAAGATAAGTCTTGATTCTTAGAAGAATATCTCATGTGGAAGGAAAATTGGTTAAGCGTGGAGCTGCTAACTACATGATTGGCGAATGGAACTCACCAACCGCTCTGCTGGTGGAGAAAGACAGGCTGTCTGCTTTCTTAATAATTTACAGTCTCAGGAACACCCAGGAGCAGCTTTATTCTCCCCTGTAGGGTCAGACTCAGCTCAATAACAGTGAGTTCCTCTTACATCAGGAATTTCATTCTTAGTGAAACTGTAAATTAATACACAAACTCTAAAATGTAAATTCCCTGCCATTGAGTCCTCTCTGACTTCCAGCTACCCTACAGGACAGAGTGGACCTCCTCCTGTGGCTCCTCAGACTCTAACTCTTCCTGGGAGGAGAGAGCCCGGTCTTTCCCTCTCGGAGCAGCTGGTGGTTTCAAATCACGTGCCTTGTGGTTAGCAGCTCAAACGCATCACCACAAAGCCACCAGAGCAAGTTCACACTCGCTGTAAATCAAATGGCACTGTAAATAGATTTATGTCTTTAATTTTATATTTCAATTTCTCAAACTCCCAGCCAAAGGATTCAGTGAAAATATATACATTTTAAAATGAAACTTGATGTGTAGGTGTTATTACTGCAGCATAATTCACTGCACATGAGGCTAAAAAATAACAGGGAATTATTTTAACATTTATGTGGAGTCCATACTTGCCATGTTATGCAACTTTTTAAAATCTCCTTGACAGTCCCTAAGTCTCGCTCCTAGGCTATCAATGTATATCTCCTTCCCGAGTACGGCTGTATGTGGGGATATGTGGGAGCTGGGAGGTATTGGGATTGTAGAAGGTATGGAAAATATTGTAATGTACTGATACTACAAACTGATGATTTATCTTTCTTTTTATTTGATCATTCACATAATCATCTTACAGTTCATATAGTAGACCCATTGTGTGGGTCACGGAATCACATAACAATTAAAAAGTCAAATCCAGCCTGGAACTCAAGTCTCAAACTCGAAGTAAATTTACTCATATTGCTATTCCATGGGATTTGGTTTTAAATGACTATTTGCTTATTGCCATTGTCCCAAGTTTCCAGACAGCCTCAATGGGACGAAACATTTTCTCTTCCCTCAGGGAATTCTTTTAGAAAGCGAAGGGACATGACAAAATTCTAGAGGGCCGGGGAGTAACCCCCAAACCCAGTGCCATACAAGCATGAATGGCAAATCTTCATCTAGTTCTGCGGACACATGGCAGGGAGATGCCTCTCTGGGAAGGGGACCATGCTTTGTAAAGCAGAGGGACAAGATGAAAGAGAAGGTCCTCCGACAAGATGGACTGACACTGCACCAGTGAGCTCAACCAGGGCAACAAGTTTGCAGATGCCCCAGGACCACAGAGTGCTCCCCTCTGTTGTACGTCGCGTTGCTATGAGTCAGGACGGACGGACACAATGGCATCTTCACCGTGACAGCAACAATACGGAACTCAGTCAGATACGGCAGGATAAAACCACCCCTCGGGGTCATGGAAGTTGGGAGCCTCATCTTTCCCCCATGAAGTGCCACGTGGATTTGACCCACCAACCTGCGGTTATCAGCCCAATGCCCAATCCAAAGCACCACCAGGATGCGTGCAGGGAAGGACAGGCAGTTTGAAATATCTGCAATAATCAAATATGATGTCTCTGTGTAAGAACTCATCAAATGTGGATGCTCCTCCCCTTGGAGCCCTGAAGTTTGAATTAACAGTGTGGTTTTGATTTGTAAATGGGAAATAACATCAACCCCATTAAGTCTTACGACGGTTAATAGAGATTGCCCTCGCAATCAAACTAGCAGCAATTCTGATCACAGGTAAATATTGATTGCTCATGCTGCCCTACCTCTTTGTCCTGGACTAAAAATCCAACCACTTGTCCTCGGGCCCACATATCAGCTGAAATATGGGAAGAAAATGATCAAGATGAAGCACATCAGTCAAAGAAAATGGCAGAAAAAATTACAAGCTATTATTCCTGAGCCAATTTAGTCTCCATTTATTTGACAGATTGGCACCTTGTAAATATGTTACCTGTCATAATTGGGCTGTCAGAATCAGCCCATGGCCTCCCACCAATGGCTGCTCTAATGGTTTGCCTGCTGGTTCCTTTCTCTGCACAGAGGTTTCTTAGCTCTCCACCCAGTACATTTCTCGCTGTCTTTCAGTCTATTTGGGCTCATAGTCACCCCCACCCCCACCCAGGTGTGCCAGGTAGAACTGTGCTCCATAAGATTTTCAATGGCAGATTTTATTTTCAGTTGATCACCAGGCTGTTCCCCAGAATGCAACCAGGTGTACTAAAATCATCACCCCTCTAGTTAACAGCCAAGTACATTAACCATTCACACCACTCAGGGCTACTCCCAATACACGAGGGTATTCTTAGGGTCACCAGAGGAATTCAATGCATTAAGGCACTGCAGGTATGGGTTTGCTTTGCAATGGTTTCTTTGTATCTGTTTTAGGTGGGATAATCTGATTTAGGATCATTTTGTAGAGCATAAAGGCTACATTCAATGGTGCACTATTTCCTTCCAAGGTAAGATGCTGTGATAGCTCGGTTTTTTGTCAACTGGGCTATCCCGGAGTCTCAATGGCTTGATGGTTTATACCTAGTACTCACCCATAATGAGACCTAACACAGTGTAACCTACTCCATAACAGGATCTGCTATGAACAGCTTGTCAGTGGTAAGAAAATTAGGATGGGGCACAACATCCTTACTTAGGTCACAGCCCTGATACAATGGAAAGGATGCTCTGGAAAAGATTGCTTCCTTTTGGCCACGTCTGGAGTTTACATCAGGCTTCTCTGGTTCCAGTTGGACTTGAGCCTACAGCCTGCCATATTACCTGCTGAGACTGGGAGTCATCGGTTGTCTGCTATCTGACCTTTGAATTTTGATTCATCTACTGCCACAAAGCTTGTCTGTCTGGAGTCAGTCATTTCTGCAGCTGCCAGCTGGGTCTTTCACTTCCCATCTTGCTGTCATCAGACCCTCAGCCCTGAGTCAAGAGACACCTTCCAGCTTCATATCTGATTCACAGAATCGGAAACTTTCTGGACTTTGGTGCATTCACATCTACATCAGTATGAGCTCTTTTCTTTATGTTAATTTCTGTGTCTGTATCCATACATCGATTTCGCTGGTTTTGCTTATCTGGTGAACCCAGCCCCAAACAGATGCTAGTGAGCACAGCTATCCACGTTGTCTTCTCCTATCCAATTAAAGTTAGGGTGCCAAGAGTGGACTCTGAGGCTGGGGTAAAGTGGGAGGGTGCATGTATATCTAAATCCTAAAATTCTAAAGAAGGAAACAAAAATGATCACTGAATTTTAAGTCAAATTGAGTGAGCCACTAGACTGCTTGGGAAGAAGGAATAACTTCCCAACTTACGGTTGCTTCTTCCAGGATAGGGCAATATGACAAGGAGGTGAGAGGCAGTGACCTAAGACAAACCATTGCCCTCTCTCTTGTAGTGAGGAAGGTGGGAGGTCAATGTTCAGAAACGGAATCAACTCTGACTTTCCAAGGTGCAAGTCTAAGGGTTATGCTAGCTGCATGAGGGTGCGAGTGGAAGAGGGAGGTCCTACGAGACTGGAGTGCAGAAACGGGAACCCCAGCAAACAAATGGGCGCACCACACACAAACCCCAAATGACCGGGTACTTCTGAGCATGGATGGATGGGTGGGTGTCCTGAAGACAGCAAGGGACAAGCAGAGGAAACGGTACCAGAAATATCATTCATCACAGCAGCAATCTCCAAGCTCCACCGGCTGCTGCAATTCGAGACTCCCTGTTCACACAGTTCCCTTTCACACTGGCAGTTCCTAAGAGCAGGCTGGTCGTCAGGAGACTACAACACAGCTCCACAGCCTAATTTGGCAGCATCAGTTAACAGCATGTTACACTGAATAAAAAAGAAGAAAAGAAAGGAGAAAAAAAACAACAACTAAGCCTGGCTAAGAAAGAAAAACCACCAAGTCTAGAAAGTGCTTCCTTAGAACCGCAGTTCTCAAGAACAGAGGACTTTGAACATCAGAAAGCATATTCCATTCCCAAGAAGATTAAGTGTATAAAGGTCTGGACTTCAAAATATGAATAGATTTCTCTGAAATGAAAAGGTCATTGTTTCTATGAAAAGTGAGAAAAATTATTCTCAAAGTGGAATGAGCTAACATCAGGCAGGAAGGTTTGGGCCGAACAAGCAAGTCATGACTAATTTTAAGGTTCGGAAGAGACAAAAGAGCACTTCCTAAGACCTGGTGAAAATGGTAAAAATAGGAAGTTTCAATATGTTCCTAAGGAAGCTGCTATGGAAATGAATACATCACACAAATCTAAAATACTGATAAGGGACTTAGGTGTGACACGGCACAGAGAAGAGAGAACCAGAGGAAATACATGAATCAGAATGATGGGATAAAACTTCAGATTGGTTTTGAGAGAGTGACTGGCCATTCTGAATAGCAACAAACTGGGAAAAACATTATAGAGGCAAAAATCTAGACTTTCATAGGTATCTGACTCTCAAGAGTGGAGAAACCCAGAGACTGATGGCTGCACTCAGCTCAGCTCTCTACTTAAGATACCTTCTTAATGGTACCTCCCCTGGGCAAAACAGGTTAGCAGTTTTGTATGTGACTATTATTAGGGTGCTTCGAGTCAGTTCTGGCTCATAGTGATCCTATGGACAATAGAAAAAAACGCCACCTTGTCCCAAGGCATTCTCGTGAACTGATCTTATATTTGATCCCGTTGCTGCAGCCACGGTGTCACTCCGTCTTGTCAAAGGCCTTCACTTTTTTGCTGCCCCTCTACTTTACCAAGAATGAGGTCCTTTCCGGGACAGGCCTTTTCTGATCAACACGTCCCAAATATCCTTTGTATCTTTGCTTCTGCTTGCCAAGTCTTGTATCCTTGCTTCTTCCAATGTAAAGTGGTTTGTTCTTTGTTCTTAAAAGGGTAGCCATTGCTGTCACTGTTCGGTGCCACCGAGACAGGTCCGACCCACAGCAACCCTTTGCACAGCCAGATAGAACGCGGAATGGCCCTGCACCATCCGTACAATGGTTCCTAAGTCGGTACATACAATATTGTTGTAGCAAAGGTGTCAGTCCATCTCTGCAAGGGCCTGCCTCTTCTTCACGGCCCCTCCACTTGACCAAGCATCATGTCCTCCTCTGGGGACTGGTCTCTCCTGACAACACGTCCAAAGACTGTAAGAAGAAGTCTTGCCAGTTCAGTCATATGTCATTTCTTACATGCTTTATCATATAACGCAGCAACTGAATCTTAAGTATTCAAGGAAGAGCATTGACACCCTCGATCCACACAATGACTGACATGAAGGGGCTCTAGCACAGCACAGTAAGGCAACAAGATCCACCGGTTGGCTCGGCCTGGCACAGGGTTGAGGCAAAGCATTACCTCAGGCAGCGCCGCACTGGTGAGAAAGATCAGGGAGAAAGAGAGGAGGAGGCTGGCCTTGGAAAACCATTTATCTTAGTCAAGGTCCCACAAGCTGCGACCTGAGAGGCAGGCTAAACCCTGCCCACAGGTTCCTTGGGGGGCTATGTTGGCACTGAGAACCTAACTATCACACTCATTTAACATTTATTTCTGGGGGGGGGGCAGTTATTATTAAGGGTAGGGGAAATCCATGTAGACTGAGACGCAGGTGCCATCCTATGACTGTAGACCAGGGATGTCAATGGCCTTGCTCTCAAGAAGAGGACCTTTGAGGCTAGACAAAGGCAGATGTACGTGGGTTAACATTTCACACTTTACCATTTGATCTCCCATTTGATTCATTTTCAAGATGTTTTAGTTTTGAATATTTTATACTTTCTTTTCAATGGAGGCCTTTCTCTATTTTATTT
>NW_022103896.1:5283991-5286196 GCF_000313985.2 Echinops telfairi
GGGAGCATGTTTGGTGATCTATTTCCAGAGAGATTACAGCTCAGAGAGCCCTACACAGAAATTCAATTGTTGTTTTTAGATGCCATTGAGTTGGTTCAGACTCGGAGACACCATGTGTAAGAACAAAACACCACCCTGTCCTGCACCAGTCTCACAATTGTCCTTACGTTTGAACCCATTTTTGTCAATCCATGTTGCTGAGAGCCTTCCTCTGTTTTGCTACCCTACTTTACCGAGCATGATTTCTTTCTACTGAGAACATCTCCAAGGTATGTCGAACAAAATCTCACCATCATTGCCACTAAAAAGCCTTCTGGCTGTACTTCTTCCAAGACAGATGTTTGCTCTTTTGGCAGCACCATAATTCACATGCACAGATTCCTATTCGGTCTTCTTGTAGCTGTACTCTCGAACAAAGGAGGGCAATATGAGTTGGAACAGTTTCCAAGCCAATGTTGGTTTTGTTGTTGTTGGATTTGGAGGGAAGACACAACATGTGGCGTGGCTGTTGCTACTAGTTGTGCAATGGAGTGAATTATTTAATATGGCTCTTCTAGGCATAGCCTTAAGAGTTCCGGTGGTATAGTGGTTACGAGTTAGGCTGCAATCTGCAAGGTAAGCAGTTTTAAATCAGCTGCTCCTTGGGAGAAAGATTGTATGTTCTATTTCCATGAAGAATTAGAACCTGAGAAACTCACAGAGGCAGTTCTACCCCGCCCTATAGGGTCACTATGAGTGGGCATCAACTTGGTGGCAGTGAGAGAGCATCAATGTGAGAGCAAAGCTAGCACCTTTGCTCCTCCCACCATGCGTTCTTCTTGTTCCTGATGGGTCTGCGTAAGAAGGTACAGGAAGAAGACACTGATGCACTGTTACATGAACCAGCTGTGAATAATTGTTAGCAGGGATAATGTGATGACCATCCGGACAAGCCATCTTAGAAGCAGGAGGGAGTAGTTCACTACCTAACAGAGAGTAAAGCCAGACGTAGAGCTTGAGATCTCTGTCCGCTGAACTCTCTTGATTTAGGAGAAAGAATTGGCACCAGAGAGGTGGCAAAAGAGATGTAACAGCAGAACAAGGAGCTCAATCACGAGTCATAGTTTGGCCTCTCAGTTCACAGAGCCAGTGGGGCTGGGGGGTTTGGGGCAGGAGGCTGACTTGAGGTTCTGGGGTGCCTCAGGGCATTTAATTAGAGAAGGTAGGTTTGCTGATTCATGGAGTTGGATCTGAGTGCCTGTGGGTTGAGGTTTATTGTGGAGTTGCATGCCCTTTGGACATTTATTGGCAGTTCTAAAAGAGCTTTGTAACATCGTGTGACAGGGCAGAGGTGAGGCTATGCAGCTGAGGCCAGCGAGAGGCCTGTTAGTGGATATTGCAGAGACGAAACTGTTCTGCCTGAACAACTATATTCTGAGCATTTCTAACCTCAATCACAATCTGTTAGCTTTCCCAATAGACCCGATACTTGTGAACATCATCTATGAGTTCTGTGAGTGTGTCTGAACAATGCAGTGAGTTGTGGAACTCATCGAGAGGCAAATAGGGCTTGTGACCTCAGCCTCATAGAAATTTGCTGATGTGGAGTCTGATTGTCCTTCCCCCTTTTGAAGTTAGAGGGGAGCCCTGTTGGTGTACTACGTTACATGTTGGGCTGCTAAAGGCAAAATCAGCAGTTCAAAACCACCAGCCACTCTGAGGGAGAAAGATGAGGCTTTCCACTCCTTTAAAGATGTACAGGGTCAGTTCTGACCTGTCCTATAGAGTTGCTGTGACTCATAATTGACTTGAGGGCAATGAGTTAGAGGAGGTCAGATGATGCGCACACCATGCTGTTTCCAGAAGCTGGAAGCCAAGTTGGAGACTAAGGGAAGGCACTCAGCCAAAATGCACTGAGGGAGATCCTATGAAGACCAAGACATCACGCCCTATCTTCCCGAGTGTGGGTTTGTCTGAGTACCATATTGTGGCCATTATGTCAACGCATATCATTGTGGGTCTCCTAGTTTTCACTGACCTTCTGCTCAGCCAAATAAAATGTCCTTTTCTAACTATTGATCATTTCTGATGATATGAATAAAGTAAACAAGGTGATGTCTTACCAGCATTAACTTCTTTTTTTTAAATCCTTTTATTGGGGACTCGTACAACTCTTATCACAATCCACACATACATCCATTGTGTGTCAAACACATTTGTACATTT
>NW_022103896.1:5287213-5298186 GCF_000313985.2 Echinops telfairi
CGATAAAGCCCACAGGAAGAAGCACACCAGCCTGTGTGGTCATGAGGTGTTGATGAAATCAGGTATTAGGCATCTAAAAACCAGGACAAAATCATATCCAAGTTGAATGAGAGGGGCAGCATGGAGTGGTGACCAAATGCCCATCTGTAGACAATTGGACATCCGCTCACAGAGGGGTCACAAGGAAGAGAGCCAGTCAGTGTGCAGAATAACATTGATGAAACACACAGCTTTCCTTTAGTTCTTTGGTGCTTCCTTCCCCCTACTATCATGACCTCAATTCTCTTTCCTCTAGTTCTTAAATGCCTCCTCCCCCGACTATCATGACCCCAATTCTACCTTACAAATCCAGCTAGACCAGAGGATGTACACTGGTACAGATAAGAACTGGAAACACAGGGGATCCAGGAGAGATGATCCCTTCAGGACCAGTGGTGAGAGTGGTGATACCGGGAGGGTGGAGGGAGGGTGGGGTAGAAAGGGGGAACTGATTACAAGGATCTACATATAACCTGCATTGACTTCTAAGGAACATGGTGATTACAGTTCTTCTAGGTCTGACCTATTTGTTCTTTTGGCCTGAAAAGTGCTTTGCTTACCAGATAGCCCTGCCTTCTTCTCACCATAGGATGTTCCATGTGCTTGACAATGCATCAGTGGTCAGTGCCACATGGTGCGAAGAAGACAGAACTAAGGAGGTTCTCTTGCCCTGGATTTCGGTACCATGTGAATCCTCTTGCTCATGGTCACCACAGAGTCCATTCCACCTCATGGTGACAATTAAGCTCTTGGAGACTGACTGCTCAAAGGCTGGGGGTTCCAACCCACCTAGAAGAACATCTTGAAAATGAGGGAGCAGTTGTGCTTGGCATCTCTGGGGAGTCACCATGACCACACATTGTCTTGGGACAGTTCCCTACTCTCTAGGCTCATGGCAGTCTACACTGTCAGTGTTCTAAAGCCTCTGTTGTCTTGTTTATGTAGCACAATATCCGTGGCATTCTCAAATTGGGCATCCTAAGGGGCTATCAGGTGGATGGACCATAGCCCTCTCATACCACATCTAACTGATCCACTTTACATTTAGAATCTCCAAGTATGCCACTGTTCCTGAAAGACCACATATTTCCCATAATCATTATTTTTTTTGTTCCTTTATCAAAAGCCATTCACACACACACACACACACACACACACACACACACACGGAGTTCAACCCCAATTCTCTCCAAGTACAATTACAAATCCCTTCAAGGTGCAGTTAATATTTTTTTCATTGTACTCCCACATAACGTTACTTTTTATCATAGCAATCATCATAGAAACTTTTATATTAGGATCCATATTAGGTAAGCACTTTTGTCCACTGAACTATAAGTTCTTTGAGAAGAAAATCTCTCTCATTAATCTTTGCATCCCTCACAATGCCTAATCTAATGCCTTGAACAAAAAAGTGCTCAATAGTGAGTTTCTGGATATAACTTTTAAAAAAGATTTATATAAAAATATTCCATCCTAGCATTTGTATATTTAATTCAATAAACATCTGTTTCACCCAATTATATGTCAAGCTCTCTGTTAGGTATAAAAGATATAAAGATAAATTATGGGAAGAGCTTGCATTTAAGGAGCTTAATAGCTCTGTGTGGCTTTTGAATGAAAACAGCAACATGACGTTATTGCATATTAGGAAAAACGTGGCTGAGATTTTACAGGCTTTCTGGGCCACATGGATTCCAATTGGTAATGATACCATTATAATTTATGTTGACTAAATTATAGGAAGATCTGTGTTTGAAGGATTTATTTTGATGGGTTCTTTGGACTCTTTGGCATTCAAGAAGTTAAATGGATCTCTCTCCCTCTCTCTCTTTCTGTGTGTGTGTGTGTGTGTGTGTATTTGTGTGAACATGTTATGACAGAGAAGGTCAGTCAGGAAGAAATCAATAGATTTTTGTCATCTCTTAACCAGAAGAGATTATTTTTCAAACCACCCTTTTGTATGTGTGCATGTGTATTTGAGCAAAGATTCTATGCTTTGGGATGAAGGCATCATGTTGAACAGACACTGGTTTAGATGTAAATCACTTTAATGGAAATAGAGGAGATGAAAAGGAATCAGGACATATTGAGCAGCATCTATCAGTCTGAAACTAGTGCTTGACAGACTTGCATTTTACTTTGCTTCTGGTATTGCTAACTCCATTTTACCAACAAAAAGAAAGAAAGAAAAAAAGAAACCACAACTCAGAGAAATTGACCATTGAACAGTTACAAATTCATGGTGAATGTAATTTTTATGGGTATTTTCTTAAAGGATCCTTCACACTCCTCTTCCACTCTTCTATGTTTACTTCTTTAACAGGTAGCAATTAGGAGAGTCACAATGATGATGGATAGATCTGATGGTTCCAAAGATGGAAATCTCTTTCTACTTTTCTCAGTTAATGTAAAATCTCTCCCTGCCTCACCTGACTACCATGCACTCTGCTAAAGCATTGCAGTTGAGGAAAAGCTGATTATTTTCTTCTCTTACCAACAGGATGACAGGATCTGGTGTTTCAGTTTTCTATGAATGGTGTTCACAATTTTTAATGGTGTGGACCTGCAATGTCCACTCTCTCAATTCTGTGTCCATAGCAATTAGCTCTGTGCTTACCAATTAACACTCTCTCCAATCTAGACATCCTGGAGGATCAATGACTTGGGGCTTACTTCTCAGTGTCTTTAAGTAAAAGATGCAAAGTCACAGATTGGTCCATAAACCTGAGCTACACTCTTTTGTCTTTTTTAAAACCATAATTCACTCTATATCTTGCTGCCCTCATTGAGGAGTGCTTAAACCCTTATCTTCCACCCAAATATTGTCCACATGAATGAGCTCAACAGCTTCCCAGGAGAAACAACCGGTGTTCAGCTTCTTAAAGATTATAGCTTAGAAAAGCATCAGGTGGAAGGCCTATCTTGTCCCATGGAGAGGCCATCATAATTCAGCTCAACAACACATATATATATATATATATATTGAGAGAGAGAGTTACTATAAATTTACATTAATTTGGGGAAAGCAGATAAAAATGGACAAATATTTGAGAGTTCTTATTAGGTAAAGTCATTTTAAAGTATAATCTAATCATGGATCTGGGGCCTCCATGATTATTTAGTTCATGTTTCTTGCATTTAAGTGAGTGAAATGAAAAGCAAAATCATTTTCCCATTTATTCATTCTGCTATTTAAATGATAAAAAATATTGATAGTAATTATATTAAAGACTGACATTTATTTATTTAGTGTTCATAGGGTGTCAAGTTCTGGAGAACTGTATTTGCATTTTCTTATTTAATTATACGTTGAGTACTTATTGGTTCCAGACACTGCTGAAGCCCGGAGAAAATGAACAAGAAGGGAATGATCGTGTCCTCATAGAGCTGGTAGATCAGTTGAAATCTTGATGATTTCAAGAAATCATCAGCAAATTTCCCAGAAGTTATTTTTAAAGATAAATATGATTAAGTTCAGGTATATGCATATGTGAAAACAGAAGTATCAACATACTCATGTAAATATAGACATGTTTGTGCAGACTCATAAATTCATTAAAGTCACAACTACTAGTACTACTCAGCTATAACTAAACACCTTCTGAGATTAGTTTTCTGGGCTTAGTCTCCTGGGACAACTAAGTTAGTTGACATAGTTCACGAAGTTCGTGTTCTTCATCTTAGTGAAGTGATGGACCACCTAAGACAGATAAGACTATAGGTCTCTTTTCATCAGTAGCAAAGGAGTAATAGACTCATTAAAAATTCAGAGAAAAAACAAGGCTAAAAGGTGGATAGTTTACATAAATCATGTCCTCAACTGTTCTGAGACCTAAACAAGTAGGTGGCACCTGGCTACCACCACTGACCTAGCCATAATAAGTCATCACAATAAATAATCCTGGTTAGAGTCAGAGAAAATTGTAGAATAAAGCTCAAAGTCTTTGAAAAGCCACAAAAACTGAGCTACCTGAGATAGGAAAACTTGAATTCCTTACCCTGAGTTTTTCTCTAAACCTTGAGCCAAAATTACCCCTGCAGTCACCTTATGCTAGAAAAGAACAATGGCACACAATATAAAAGATAAAAGCCATTGTCACATTGTTGTTGGTGGTAGGTGCCATTGAGTCCATTGCACCCATAGCTACGTTATGCCCAACAGAAGGAAGCACTGCCCAGCCATATACCACACTCATCATTGTTCCCATGTGGAGCACTTGTTGCAGCCACGGTGTCATCCCCACTCCTTGAGGAACTTTTCCTTTCTCCCAGCACCTCTACTCTCCCAAACATGAGGTCCCTCTGCAGGGACTGGTCTCTTCTGACAACATGTCTCCCCATTCTTGCCTCTAAGGAGCACTCTGGCCTTCTTCTGACAACATGTCTCCCCATTCTTGCCTCTAAGGAGCACTCTGGCCTGTATGTCTTCTAAGACAGATGTTTGTCCTTTCAGCAGATCATGTACTTTCAATATTCTTCTCTAGCACCACAAACTAAGTGCATAGATTCTTCTTCAATCTTCTTTATTCAATGTCCAAGCCCAACTTTCACACTCAGGGGTACCTTAGACCTCAAAGTAAAATCTTTGTTATTTAATACTCCAAAGAAGTCTTGTGAAACAGATTTACCTAATGCAACTCGTTTTTTGATCTCTCGACGGCTGCTTTCATGAGCATTGATTGTGGATCCAAGATGAAATTCTTGACAACATCTATTTTTTCCCTTCATTGATCAGGCTACCTATTGGTTCAGCTGTGAGTGTTTTGATTTTCTTTACATTGAGTTGTGATTCATACTGAATGTTGCAATACTTGACCTTCATCAGCAAGTACATCAAGTTCTCCTCACTTTCAGCAAGCAAGGTTGTGTCATCTGTATATCTCAGGTTGTTAATAAAGCTTCCTCCAATTCTGATGCCACACTCTTCTTCATATAAGCCCACTTCTCTGATCATTTTTTCAGCATGAAGATGGAATAGGTATGGCAAGAGAATACAACCTTGACTCACCTTTCATGATTTTCAACCATGCAGTCTCCCCTTATTCTGTTCATACAACTGCCTCTTGAGCCATGAACTAGTTCTGCACGAGCATAATGAAGTAGTCTGGAATTCTCCAGTTTGTTGTTATCCGGAGTTTGTTATTGTCCACAGAGTCGAATGCCTTTGCATAGTCAGCGCAACACAAACAACTTTCTGGTACTCTGTGCTTTAGCCAAGATCCATCTGACATCAGCAATGATGTCCCTTGTTCCAAGTCCCCTTTGAAGCCAGGCTGACCCTCTGTGGTAGCTCCCTGGCAAGATTCGGCTGCTACCATCGTTGGACAATCTTCAGCATAATTTTAGTTACATGAAATATCGATACTATTGTTCGAGGATTTCATCATTCTGTTGGGTCCCCTTTCTTTGGAATGGGTACAAATGTGAATCTCTTCCACTGAAGTGGCCAAGTGCCTGTCTTCCAATTCCCTGGCACAAAAAAGTAAGTGCTTCCAATGCTTGACCATTTTAATTGATATTCCAATCACATTGATGAGCTATTAAAATCCATCTTATGAGTATAAAACATCAACATTTAGCCCAAAACAAAGAACAGAAAATAAGTTAGTTGGGAAACTAGAGAACTGGAAATAGAACAAGAACACAAATAGAGAAAATGTTGACAGTGTAAAAAAAGACATCAAATGATCAATTTATTTGGCAACATCAACCAGGAACCTACCTTGCTGTATAAACTTTCACCAAAAACACAATAAATATTTTCAACTTAAGAATATACAGTTACAAAAAGAGGATCATGCAGAAGATCCTTGGGATTCTTTTCAGTGTAAGGACAGAGCAGATGGATGTGATACAGAGACTAACTGTGAGTGGTGATTTTGGCTAGGGTTGGCAACACAGCCCTCTGTGTATTAACTAGATTTTGGAAGATGGGATTAAAAACTCAAACTCACTGCCATCATCGAGTGGGTTTCCTAGACTGCAAGTCTTTATGGGAGTAGAATACCTAATCTTTATTCTGCAAAGTGCCTGCTGGTTTTGAACTGCTGACCTTGTGGTTAGCAGCCCAGCTCATAACCACTGTTCCACCACAGCTCCTCAAAGAGGGCATAGTACTTGTCAATGTTAGATTGTTAGCAGACAGATCTTCAATGACTGTGGTTAAGTGTTCAAATGTTATTTCAGATTTGACTAGAAGATAATGAACAGTTTTAAGCAGTAAAAACGAATTAATTTCCAGTTTTAAAACTCATTCTGTGTTTGGGCAATGGAAAAGGGAAAGTTTAAAATGCAAGGAGACCAATTAGGAGGCTGGGAAGTGATCCAGGCTGGAGATAGTCTTCCTTTGAACCAAGAGCAGCAAACATAAATGGCAGTCATGAATTAATGATATAAAATATATAGTGAATAAATGATTATTTTATTACCTTTTAATACAATTTCCATGACCTTTTAAAACCCATATATATATATAAAGACACACACACATATACACATATATACACACACACATATTTTTCTCGTAAGCCCCATCATATATATGTGCTTATCAAGCACAAAAACTCATTATTCAGAACTCAACTTTAAGAATTAGCCACTGTGAAAATCCTTCCTTGAGATCCATATTGTCCAACATTAATGTTCATCACATTGAAATAATAGCACCTTTTCTAATACACTATACATTAGTGTGGTCTAATATGTATTATACTAGACAAACATAGAAGGAGCCCTGTGAACTCAAAAAGCATGGGCCCTCTAACCTCAAGGTCAGCAGTTCAAGCTCACCAGCTGCTCCAAGAGAGCAAGCTAAGGCTGACTGATCCCATAGAGATTCACAGCTTCTGAAACAGTATGTAAGGTTGTTAGGGGTCAGCATGGACTGGTTGGCATTGGACATACACATATAGAGATATATAGGCAAATCAATGGCAGTTTTATTTGCGGGGATTGAGGGTATAAATTACATATTTTATATAAATGATTTTATAAATACATTATTATAGATATGTATAATTTATATGGTGAAATAGATGTGACTAAATGTTTGGTGTTTTAATCATTTTTACATTTACAACTCAGTGATGTTAATTAGATTCATTGTGTCGTGTGACCATAATGATCATCCATTTCCAGATGGGTCATTCTCCTTAACTGAAACTCAGTACCTCATATCAACACCCCTAATTTTCTTCTCCCATATGCCCCCAAGAACCACTAATAAATTCTGACCTCTGCAAAATATTCTAGATGTTTTACATATGTGGGATCATACAATTTTTGTCCTTTTTTGTCTGATGACTTTCAAAGTTGAATGATGTTGTTACTTGTATCAAAACTTTATTTCTCTTTGTCTTGTATACTAAGTATTTCATTGTATGTTCTTGGGGACTTCAAAAAGCTCATGTAAAAAGTGGAACTGAAAGATAGCCTCCTCATGTTCTTGAAAAGATTGCAGGAGGTGTAGACACGAGAGGATCATTGGTTTTGAAATCCCTTACAATCCCCTTTCATTGTTACCTCTGTCACTCAGGAAATTATTGTTTTTCTGTTAACTTCATTTTCTTTACTGGAAATTGGGGACAGTAATAGAGACTCAAAAATGGGAAAGGAATGATTTTCACAATACTTCTAATCTCTGCCTGCAATGCTTTGTTACTAACAATATTATTGTAAAAGTAACCATGTAAGAGTGTCTCATTGAATAGCCCCTGTTGATGGTGCCTAGTGCCAGGCCAGTAGATGGTCAACAGGTTAGAATGTCATTAACTTGGTCAATATCATTTCCCATGTACGCCTTTTCTTATTCTTCTTTCTACTTTCCATGCCAATTTAATACTTTAATCAACATTGCCGTGGCTTTAGAATGATAATTAATTTCTGACAGATGTTTGTTCCTGTGTTTGTAGATATGCAGAACTTAATTAATTCATTAAAAGAGAGTAAAAAGTAAAAATAAGGAAGCTTTGGATCATGTAACGCGGCTGTTTGAATGCTGAATAGATTGCCCTTTCACCTCAAACATCTCAGTATACTACTTGCAACCCTCTGTGCCTGGGCTTCTACCTGTCTTTTCAGCTCTCCCTCCCAATCTCTCCTCCACCACCATGCCCTGTGCTTCAGCTCTGTTTGTCAGACACCCTTAAGGCCTTTGCACATCGAATTCCTCATTCCCAGAATAATTCATTTCTTAGTGCTCATCAAGTTACAAGGTCTTATCACCCAGAACTCAACTTTTACAATTAGCTACGATGAAAACCCTTCCTTGAAATCCTGGCTGTGTCCTAAATGTCCGACATTATTGGTTATAAAGGTGAAATGATAGCAACTCTCTTAAATCTCCACACCTCTTATCTTTGTGTGAGGAATAAAGTAGCCTAGATGGATTGAGGACACCCTGCAGGAAGAAAAGATTTCTTAAGTCTAGGGCTAGACTTGGGGGCAGGCCAAGGGGCTCAATGCAAAGGACGAGGAGGAATGGTCAAAGGAGATGGAGTGACTTTCAGTCTGATGATGGTTGTACTTAAATGACTACATGTGTTTTGTCACTTGATTTCATTGTGCAATAAAAAGGGTAAAATCTCCCACATGCCCATTGGACCTCAATAAACCAGTCAGTAAAATACCCCCAGCTGCAGGAAGGCCACATCTCTCTCTCTCTTTTTACCCTGCTCCCGTTCAGTGGCAGGCAGGCAGAAGGGGTGGGGTGGGGGGGTGTCTCCCATGTATACACATGCGCCTGCATGCATTCAGGGCCCTTTCCCCCCTTTTAGTCTCTTGGCTTCTTGATCCCTGGGGATTCCCCAGCTCCACGCGTGTGGGTGCTCCTCTCCATGTGGTTTTTCATGCCCACTTGTGAACCTCAGCATGGCTTCTCTGCAGCTTGGCATACTTCCCAGAAATAGCATGTGCCCTTTTGAGACTGTAAATCCTGAAATTTTTTGCTTCTGTGACGTGGATTCTTCCAGTGCTGTGTAGCAAGAACCAAGGTGTACCCCATTCCAGAAGCCTAACAGGTCCATCCCTGCCCCCCACGCCCCCTCTTTATGGGACTACCAGGTGAAAGGCTGAGGAGAGCACGGCTTTTCTAAAGTCCACAGAATAGCAGTGGGTAAATAGAAAAGGGCCCCAGAACTTGAAGGAACTGAAAGCTGGGGACAGAGTGACTGGCTCCCTTCTTCTCCATGAATGACTGTCGGGCATCTCCAGGGAGGAGGGCACGGAGGGCACGAGGCTTTCAAATGGATCCTTTTAAATTCACAAGGGCCCACCTCTCCGTCAGAAAGCAAAATGCCTTTTGAGGGTTTCTCCAGAGTGTTGACAAACTTTAGAAGTCACCCACATATTATTCACCTTTTTGCATCCTCTATAATTTCATTAATGGAACTGTCACACACCTGGGGAAGGCTTACTGTCGATTCAGTCTGTCTCTGGCCTTCTACTTATAACAGATCAGAAGTCAGCACAGCTGTTAGTGCAATGTCAAGATTCTCTTTCTCCAAACGTTTCATCAGAAGATGGTTTTCAAGGATGCATGTGCCATGGGAAGACATGAGAAAGGACGATCATGAGTCCCTTGAATCCCGTGACTCACACCCACCCCACCCCCCAATGAAATCAGCTCACATAACTACCATCAAATATCCCAACCAAGAAGGATCTGTGTTAGTACTGTGCTCCTCTCACCCGGATGATATCAAGGCATATCCCTGTCATAAAATATCAACACCAAGAAATGACACACATTGATCATGGGACCCCTTCATCCTGAATACAAGTTTAGACTAGGAGTTCTAATGGGGCTCCCCTGACTGAACCAAGGAGCTGAACCTCAGGGGCAATGAAAGTCAAAATGAGCAGACAAGGAGACAACTCCCAGCACACTTCAATGTACCTGGAGATGTTTCTTGCAAAACTCTGAACCTGTGTATAGAATCTGTGTAAGGCGGAAACCTCTCAGAGAAGGAAAACACAATTATTTTGCACACAGAGGAGCTTTAGAAAAGTGGCAAGACTGGCCCCTGTCAAAGGCAGAAAATGTGAGTGACCTGGACAAGCAAGGCTGCCCCCTGTAGGCCCAGCTCTTACAGGCTTCACCGCATTTGGCTGGGGTCACAGTGGTTTCAGAGCTTAAACTAGAGAACTCTGAATGCCTCCGGGCCATCTGCCTTCGGATAAATGTGGAAAAGGCTAACAATTCAGAAAGTTACAGTAAGGAGCTTGATGAAGTTTATGTCGCTATAAAGTGGCCAACACAAGCCCAGGTCTCAATTCTCTAGCTTGGGAATTTGCTTCTGTTCTGCTTGGCTTCGCTGACCAGGGCGCAGTCACGGTGGCAGGGGCGCATTCCTGCTTTAGGATGATGGGCACAGACGTAATTTGGGGTAAATTCCCAAAACCAAAATCACAGTCATCAAGTCCATTCTGACACATGGTGACCCTATAGGACAGGGTACAACTGCCCCGATGGGTTTCACAGAATGTAATTCTTTCACAGGAGTAGAAAGCCTCACCTTTTTTCCTAAGGAGCAGCTGATAGTTTTGAACTGCTAATCTAGAAGTTAGCAGCCCAACTGGTAACCACCACCACATCACTAGGTCTCCTGAATATTCATGAGTTGGGAGTCTGAGAGATGCAAGGCCCACTTGTATTGAACCGCTGAACAAAAGTTACACAAGATAAAAATTCAACACACATTCCAACCATCACGGGGACCTTGGTTTGAGGTAGGAAAAGGCAAGTGTCTTAAGTTTCTGAGGGGGGTGACAAGAACATCTATGACAGTCATTGGATAGAAATTGCAGAAAGAAGACTGGGGAAAATATGAATAAAAATGGACATAATTTATTCATTTTCATTCATTGCTCATCAATTAGCACCGCACCCAGCCATAAATATTTGACCAATTTCCTTTGACAGATACCATGAA
>NW_022103896.1:5298937-5301241 GCF_000313985.2 Echinops telfairi
TAAGCACTTGGCTGGATTTTTGTTTGATTGATGTCTGCAGATCTCAAAAGAAACAACCATAGTGTCCTGAAAAGGAATCCCAGAATTTCTGTGTGTTAATCCTAAACCCAAACCAAGCCACTCAGATCAACAGCCATCAATCAATGACCATCAAATAACAATGACCCAATGTAAAGGGCTTCTGAGACTACCAATGACTATGGGAGCGGACAACCTGCTCCTGCTCCTGTTGAGAAGCTGGTGGGTTTGAACTGCTAACTTTGTGCATACTACCATTGCAATATGCTGGACCCACCATACACCCGGGCCTCCTCTGCCAATCCTAGCTGAGTGATGAGGGACCCTTGATTTCTACATCATGCCTTCTGTGTAGGTTCTTCACAATAGCCTCTAGATGGAGCTCAAGTCCACCTCCTTCACTGGACCTCACTTGCAGCAGAAGTGGGATAGCAGCTGATACAATGACCATTGAAGCCTGATGCTTGCTTTGTAGCCCCATGCTTCTGATTTCCTTATCAATCACAAGTCCCTGGGATTATCTGCTTTGGTGGGAATGCCACTCCCTTGAACTCTGTTGCCTGACATTTCTCCAAGTTGACCTCATACCCTTAATAAAGCTTGAGCCTCCTCCATGAATCCTTGGCTCCAGTTTGAGCAGCAGATGTAGCAAGACCAAATTGAGCATGGGCGAGTGAGCTAGACCACGGTGAATGTTCTCCTTATGGTACTCTGGCTGGTGAATGAGAATGCTGGTGGACTTGGGGAAGGAATGCCAGTTCAGAGACTGTTGCTATCGTCCACAAGAGCAATCCATTAGTTTGTTCAAAATACGTGCATGATCTACTCACCAGACCCCTGGCTCTCTCTTAAAGATGAGGGACCCGATGGTGAATAAAACAGACCATCTTAATATTAAGTAATACTTGAGAAAAAATATTCTGGTCTAAGAGATGGGAGATAGTCTAAGGCCAAACCAACAACCAAGCCAGTTTCCATAGAGTCGATGCATCTGTGGTACTCACACGTGTGTCGCTGTGGAACTGTGCTCCATAGAGGTGACAAAAGCTACTTGTTTGTTTGTTTTAAGAGTAGATCATCAGGTTTTCATCTAAGGTGTGCCTCAGTGGGCTTGAACCTCCAACTTTCTGGGTAGTAGCAGAGCATGCTAACCCTTCAACTGTTGCACCTCCCTAGGAGGTGTGGCTTTGTCTCAGGACTCCCATCCTTCTGGCCCAGGCCCTCCTCCCCTCCCTGTTCTGTCTCATAAGCACAGGATATGGCTCATTAAGAGGGACCCTCTGGGATTCCTCTGAATTAGATGACATTCTTTTATAGCTCAATTTCCTCCCAGTCTCTTTGACATCACTCTGTCTCTCTCCAAGAATGCCAGAGGATTCCAATCTCCTTGCTAACCAGAAGGGAGGTCTTTGATGGAATGACAGTTGGTGAACTTCATGAATAAGCACGCTTTTAATGGGCGACTTGTAATTTGCTTTTTCTTCCAATCACAGGGTCTTTGGCATATGATTACTCTGTGGTTGCATGCCCCTTAAAAACAGAATGCAGTCTCTCTGACGATCCACAATTCTCAAAAGTAAATTAATGATCTTTAAAAGGGAGAAATGAAAAAGAAAAGACTGATGGGGGATGACTGAGGATTGCTGGTGGAGAAATAGCTACAGTAATATAATTGTAACCCTTTCTATAAGTTATTGGAAAGAAAATGTCCTCACTGATTTTTTTTCTTTTTGTGTTTGTCAACACAATCATCTCAAACATGAGACAATTGTGCAGATGGCACAGGGATGACTAGTGTCTCTTTCTATTGTGCATCGGGTCAGTATGAATCTGATTTGACTCCATGGAACCTAACAACAACACCAACAACAACAAATCTTAGCCCTGACATGGCATTTAAACTGATCCATGATAGAACATCATAAGGAATCTTTTAGAGTCAAATGGATATTCACTGGGGCCACAAGGATCTATTTTCTAGGACCAAAAATATAGAATATTTTACAGTCAGCTCTATTTGGGTTAATATTTTATAAAATAAAAATTTAATGGAAATGATGGCTAATTGTTAGATACTTTTTAGTGGTCCATCGCTGAAAGCCCAGAGTAATATTTTTTCCCTAAGGGAAAAAAAATCTATTTATTTCTCGTGATGAAAGAAGTATTTCCAGATAGTACTTGAAGAATTGCAAGTAGCTTCCTCATTTGTCATCACTAGCTTCAAGATTTTGAGATGTAGGACATGAGAAGTCCATTAAACTGAGTCAAACTGCACCAGAGAGCACA
>NW_022103896.1:5301704-5302664 GCF_000313985.2 Echinops telfairi
TTAAAAACACTGCTCTTGTATGGAGCTAATCTGGGCACAAATATTTGGGCACCCATTAAGCAGAAAGTTTGCTTCACTTTAATTGAAAATTTAAGTCAGAATTGTGTACACTGAACTAATTCTGATATCTATTGTGCTGGCTATTGTTTCTACTATTAATCATTGGGCACAAAATGAGACTGTTTTTCTTCATGAATTGATGTGGGTTGTCTTCTGCTGTGGACTTCACCTTCAACATCACTTCCTCCCTTCTTAAAATGAGTTACCCAATGATAAGCTGCTGATTTCTTTGGAGCATTGTTTTCTATGCACTTTCTGTAAATCACCCATGATTTCACCATTCATTCACCCAAGCTTCATTGCAAATTTAATGTTTGTTCTTGCTTCAATTTTAGCAAAATTCATGTTGCTCTGGTACGGTTCTTTTAAAACAAATGTATTGCCCTTTTTAGTCTCTCAAATTAAATCCTGCTCAGGTATGTTGTAACAAGTAAGTGTATGTTTAAAATGACACAAAGGAATATTGAAATCCATATATAGTTGCTTCATAATATGTTTTTTCCTTTCACTTTTTGAAGACCCTTGAGTGCACATATGTATCTGTGTTACCATTGTTGATCATTCAATCACTCACTGCCATCTAGTCAATTCTGACTCCTATCAATCTTATAAAACCAGATACATTTGCCCTGTAGGTTTGCAAGGCTGTAAAGCTTTATAGGAGGAGAAAGCCTCACCACTGTCCTGCGGGGCAGGTGGTGCTTTTGAAATGCTGCCCTGGCTGTTAGCTGCTCAACTCACAACCCAAGGATCTACCTGGGCTCCTATTGTTGTTGTAATTGCTTTTGTCATTGTGGGTGTTACTGAGTTGCTTCAGACCCTATGTGCAACAGAAAAATCACTTCCCAGTCCAGTTCAATCCTCAAAAGTGTGCTTATGTTTGAGCGCATTGTTGTAGCC
>NW_022103896.1:5303602-5305200 GCF_000313985.2 Echinops telfairi
TGTGTCTGACTCCATTATTTCAATCTCTCTTCTATCCCTTATGCTCTCTATGACTTTATTATAATCTTTATCTTAACTGTACAATTGTGCCCATCAAACCTGCACTTAGTTGTGGGTGCTGGCCCTTCATCCCCCCACTCAAAGTAACATAATTGTTTTTGGACATGTTAAAGAGTCTTATGCAATAGATGTACCCATAGCAATGCATCTTTTCACATCTCGGCTGCTGCTTCAATGAGCATTGATTATGGATCCAAGCAAAATAAAATCCTTGACAACTTCATGTTTATCATGATTGTGTTAGTCTGGGTTGACTAGAGAAACACATTCCAAGACACTCATATATGTGCATAAGAAAGAGCTTTATATAAAGAGTAATTGAATATTAAGAAAACATCCCAACCCAGTTCATATAGAGTCCATAAGTTCAATATTAGCCCATATGTCCGATACCAATATATAAATTCCTCTGCAGACTCATGCAACACATGCAATGACGCCAAATGCAGGAAGATCACAGGCAAATGGGTGAAAAGTCTTGTGAATCCTGTGGCAGTGGAAGCATCTCAAAGCTGGCAGGGGTCTCAATGTGGCTCCCCCAGCTTCAGGACTCTACCTCCATTAACATAGCTACATGTGTCATGTCAGCAGGAAGATGAAGCAGGGAGTGTGAGTCTGGCCTTCAGTGAGCTATATATCTCCATAGCACCTACAAATGAGGTCATAAAGCTGCAATCTGATTGACAGGCTAAACTTCACCCCTTCCCTCTTAATAGTTTCCAGATAATACCAGATTATGTAACTACTGCAATGATGTTACCTAGTAGTCCAATTCTGAGGAATTCGGTCTTCTTAACACAGAGTTGTAATCCATACTAAAGGCTACAATCCATGAACTTCATCAGCAAGTGCTCCAAATCCTCCTCGCTTTCAGCAGGCAAAGTGGTGTCATGTGGATATGGCAGATTGTTCATAAACCTTCCTCCAATCCAGTATACCACCTTCATATTCATATGAGGCAACCTCCGTGATGATTTGCTCAGCATACAAACTGAACAAGTCTGGGGAGAGGATGTACTCCTCACACATCTTTCTTGGTTATAAACCAGGCTTTATTTCCTTGTTCCGCCCCATAACTGCCTCTTGATGTATTTACAGGTTATGCATGAACAGAATTAGGTGTTTTAGAATCCCGATTCTTCTCAAGGCTATCCGTGGCTTGTTACGATCCACCCAGTCAAAAGCCTTTGCATCTTTCGGGCATTCTCTGCTCCCCACCAGGAGTCATCGGATATCAGCAATCACATCCCTCGTTCCCTATCCTTTTCTGAATCTGTCCTGATTCAGAACCTGCTGAAATCGTTGTTATCTGGTTTTCAGCACAATTTTATTTCCATGTGGTGTCGATGATACTATTCTGTCTTTTGAGCATTCTGTCTTAGGTCGCCTTTCTCTGATGTGGATATAAATATGGATCTCTTGTCTTGTTCTACTCTTCTTTCAAGACAAATGTATTCATTCTCTGGAAGGCCACGGTCTATTCAGTACACTGGGCAATACACATTTTGGTGCCTCAAAGGTTAGACTTGTTTCTGGGC
>NW_022103896.1:5306597-5318246 GCF_000313985.2 Echinops telfairi
AGTGCCCCAAGTAACCCTAGGAGGAGGCCGAAAGACCAAGACTCCAGGAAAAGGCATTGGGGGAGGGTTAGGCTGTGTAATTCATTATTCTTCGCAAACAGCATAATTTAAGCTTATCAATTCTTCTTAGGCCTTCTTTATTCATTGTCCAGCTTTCATATGTTTATGAAGCAATTGAGAATGCTACTGCTTGGGTCAGGCATACATTAGCATTTAAAGATTATATATATATATACATATATATATATATAAAGTGAGCCATAGTAGTGTAGTGGTTAATTGAGAATACTACCACTTGGGTCAGGCATACATTAGCATTTAAAGAGTATACATCTATATTATATGGTATATATCATATATATTATGTACTATATATTATAAATTATATATCCTATATTATATATATTAGATGAGTCATAGTGGTGTAGTGGTTGAGAATACTATTGCTTTGGTCAGGCATACATTAGCATTTAAAGATATAGATAGATGATAGATAGATAGATAGACAGATAGATAGATAAGTGGTGTAGTGGTTAAAGGTGCCCTGTTACCTGGAAGGTCTGCAGTTCAGAACCCCCAGCCACTCCTTGGGAGAAAGACTGGGCTTTCTACTCCCTAAAGAGTTGCAGTCCCGGAAACTGGCAGACGGATCTGTCCTGTCCTATAGGGTGCTGTCACGTGGCATCAGCTCTATGGCAGTGGGTTTGTTTGGTTTCTGTTACATACGTGTCTAAGGAGCCTTGCGGGTGCTGGGTTGTGCTGCTAAGCAGAAGCGTGGCCGTTCTGTGGGGAAACCTACAGCTGTCTGCTCCTTTGAAGAGTTTGTCTCAGCGCCACACTGAATCAGCCGGAAGGCAGCAGTGGACCGAGGATGTGTGTGCCTGTGTAAGATGCATGTGCTTCTATGCAAAGATTAGAGAGAGAAATCGATCAAGCCCAACTACCACATTGGGTTTCTGAGGCTATACATTCATGGGAGCAAAGACTCATCTTCCTCCCATAGTGCACCTGGTGGATTTGAACTCTTGACCTTGTAGCTAGCAGCCAACTACATAATCCACTACACCACCAGGACATCATGGTTGGATGGATGGATGGATAGATAAAATTCATAACCAAACCATAAACCAATTGCTATAAGTCAATTGCACCTCAGAAAATAAAAAGATGGATAAATGGATAATTAGTTAGATTATCAACTCTATTTCTCTCAAACCAAAAATCAAACTCACTACCATCAAGTCAATTCTAACTCACAGCAACCCTACTGAACAGGGTAGAACTGCCCCTGTGGATTTCTGAGACTATAACACTTTACTGGAGTAGAAAACCTCATTTTTCTCCCACAGAGAGGTTGCTAGTTTTGAACTGCTGACCTTGTAATTAGCGACCCAATGCATAAAGACTATGCTACCAGGGTTATCAGAGAATCCTAAAGCAGGTGCCAAATGACTCCACTATCAAGATGACCCCTTTCCTAAGGCTTAAGACTTTTTCTAAGTTTACAAGACTGGATTTTTTTTTTTTAATTAGGATTTCTAGCAGCACCTTTGTGAAGAACTAGCTAAGGGCATGAAAAAATGGATACATGAATGAATATACAGTCCAGGTAATTTCTGGCAGAACTCAACCATTGCATTTTTTTTTTTTATATTTCTTTTTATCTGAACACAGGCAAATCATCTCAAGCTAAGTGCTATCTCTATTTAATTCCTGTCTTCTGACTTGTGGCTTTTCCACCTGCACTGGAAGGGTCATTGAAACTTTGCTCTCCAAGGGTCCTTTGAAAGAACAAATGCAGTTAATTCTCAAAGTCTAATTTAGTTTAACTAAAGGAGCAGTTACCAAGGGCTTTTTGTAATTGACGTGTTTTACATAAAAGCAGCATTCCACCCATTCATGGGTCCTTAACATAAAAGGCATTGCACTTATGTAGAAAGACTACAATTTGCCTGGTAATTTTTCAACACAATTGGAGTCCTTTCTTTTCTGTCAATCAACACCAGAGACAGACAGGGGCGCTTTATCCTTGCCACTTTATGTTATGGAGGAGGGCGCCCAGAGCAGCCATTAGAAAGACAATGCTGACAATGTTTGCGTCTTCCTTCAAGTGTTCTGTCTACATAAAAATGTGTTCCCTGGTGGCAGAGAATCTGTTTCTATTGTAAACAATGACACATTTTTAAGCCAGAGAAAGTGAATTATCAGAATGTATAGAACCCATTTTAACTGGACTTACTTAGGCTCTTCTCTAGCTCCTCCCTGACATCCAACGGGGACTTTACACTAAACTCCTCCCAGTAAACCTTGCCGACTCTATGCATCCTTGGTTCTGTCATAGTCATAGATTTTTAAAAATATTGTGGCTCCTAAATGTCTTGTCCTGGAAAAAGGGGGTGTGGGAACCCTCAACAAGCATGATGCAAAAACAGATACAAAATCAACATGAGAAAAGTGAAAAATACATTTTGGCACCACAATCTTTAGCACAGGAAGCTTGTTGAACAACTTGTGGAATCTCCATGAACATTGTTGTAGAGTAAAATGATTTACAATGCAAAGGGAATTACCGTTTCTTGCATTGAAACTCCTTGTTTTCTAGATAATGAGCTTTAGGTACAGAGGCATTGGGTAAATATCCCCAATTCTCATTCTCACCCCAGTATTATAAAGGAAACACCCAAAAGGAGGCATTGACAAAAGGATTATTCACCTCTTGCTTTGTCCATCCTACCATAAACCCAAACCCACAGCCTTCAAGTTAATTCTGACTCATCTTGAACCCAGAGGAAAGAGCTGAACTAACCCTTGGTGGTTATGCTTTGGGCTGCCAGCCGCATGGTTGGCAATTCAAAACCACCAGCAGGTCCGTCGGGGAAAGACTGGGCCTTTTACTCCCACAAACGGTTGAAATCTCAGAAACCCACAGGGGTCACTGGGAGTCAGCATTGACTTGATGGCAGGGAGGTTGGTTTGGAGTTTTGGAAATGCTTGTACGAAAATAGGCTATCACAACTTTCTCCTCCTGTGCAGCAAGTGGATTCGAAGCCCTGAACTTTGGTAGCAACCTACCTCTTCGGCCAGTGTCCCCAGTGGTTTAGTGTACAAAAGTTACTCCATCTCAAATATAATCTAAAGAGAATATTTATTAAGTTTTAAAAGGGAACAAGGACCCAAGAACATCATCTGACTGAGGGAAGCCATAAGCACACGATTAAAATGTCATCCAAGGATTTGCTGAGAAACAAGCTTTAAAAAGAGTATGGAAGGGCAAAGGAAACTGTCACAAAAGCAAGATTGGTGGCAAATCAAGGTATCACAACTATAGGTGGGACCACAGAACAGAAACATGAGCATGATTGGGACATGTAATTATGTTAGATAGAAGGGCTTACACAACTGGTCCAGGGCCTTCAAACCAAGACAGTCAGGGTGAGGCTGATAGGGCATGACTCGTGACTATGTGATGCCCAGAACTGTCCCCAGTATGGTGACCTCCATCAGAGACATACCCAGGCAAGCCCGTAAGCGATTGCCCTCCCTGGGAAGTAGCCTACTTTTCAATGCACTCTTCCTGAAGGCAGGACTACCTACATCCTTGGTTAAAGATCAAAAAGAAGCCAATGGAGGCTTAATCAACGTAGGGACGCTGCAAACAGATTTTGGACTCTCACTGGAACCCATAGCCTTTTGCAAACCCGGGCGCTCAAATGTTCAGCTCTAATATACCAGGGTTCATTCACTCTATCATCCTACATTCTTAACCAACTGAAGACTATTGATATTTATTGTTTTCTTCCACACCCTGAAAGCTCAGCAGGGTTTGACCATGAAGGTGAAAGGAGCACGCTCACATCAATGGTGAGAGACAGCATGGACAAATCCATGTAAAAGGCAAGCTTACACCTAGAAAGGAACACAAGGAAGTTCAACTACAAGTCAAATTGAGCAGCAGAGTTGGATCTAAACTGCTGATGTTGGGGTTAGCAGACCAGGGATTACCCAGAAGTGCAACCAGGGCTCCCAGATGCAACAAAGGCAGAGAAATATTTCAGCAAATGTGATGCAAGTGTACAAAAAAATAGTGTCCACTTAGTAGCAATCGATCGAGAAATGATGGGGTCCCTCTGCATAATATTTACAGAGAAGCATTAAAGTGAATGAATTCAATCTTGAGAAAAAGGAGGACATTTAGGATGAATTGAAAATTCTTCCTGGCTTGAGCAATTGGGTCACGTGACCATTAACTGAGGGAGAGAACAACGCATGGGCAACTGCTTTTCTAATAAAAGATTGTTTAACGTTGACCCTCGTCAACTGTGTCACATAGTTAGAGGGCACTGGCCTTCCCATGGTCAGTACTCAAAAGAAACTTAACTTGTGAATTGTGATGCAGAGAATTGAGACTGAAAATAGGTTGAAGAACTATTGGGATAAGAATGTTAGTAGTGAGCTTCGCCAACAAGACTGTTGTTATTGTTAATTGTCAATTCTGACTCATAACAACCCTATATACAAAGACTGTTAGGTAGCTAGGTTTAGGAATGGAGGTTGTCCCTCCCATGCCTGCCACGGCCCCTATAGAGAAGGCTGGAAAGAATTGGAAAGGAATTGGGTAGCTTTAGGACACCTATGGGAAGACCCCAAACTGAGCATGCGCAGACTAGGACCCCTTAGCTCAGGTGAAACCTAAAACCTATCCTCCACCTCAGTTTAGGTACATCACACAGATGGGCCCAATACCTTCAATCACGCCTCCCCAGCCAGAGCTGTTAAAAGCCTGCAGCAGAGAAAGCCAATCTCTCTTTCAGCAGGTAGAGGGTGAGGGCCTCCCCCACGCAGGCACACATGCACCCGCTCCGGGCCTACTTGGGCCTACAGTCTTTTGGTCCGCATGCTCCTAGTCTCTGGGCCCATATGCTCTTAGCCTCTAAGGCTCTTGGGTTTCTGACCTCCTGAGATTAGCCCCCTTCCCCCTGCCCCTCACATACAATTCTGCACCTGTGGGTACCCTTTTCCGCATGATTGTTCGTGCCCAGTTGTGAACCCCAGCATGGCTTCCACGTGGCTTGGCACACTTTACAGAAATAGCGCGTACCCTTTTGAAACTGTAACACCTGAAACTTCTCCGTTGCTTCATGAAAACTTGCTTGGATTACAAAATGAGCTCCGGCATGGATTCTTTCAGCGTGCTAAGCAAAGACCCACTCCAGAAACCTAACAAGACCACCCTGTCCTGACCTATCCTCATGACTGGTAAGTCTGAGCCCATTGTTACGGTCACGGTGTTAATCCACCTTGTTCAGGGCCATGATTCCTCTGCTTTAGCACGCATAGGGTCCTTATCAGGATCTGGTCTCTCCTGGACGGCATGTCAAAGGTCAATGTGAGATGAAGTCTCACCATACAGAGGATTAAAGTTGGGGCTCATAAATGCCAAAGAGATAAACTTCCATAAGTAGTGACAGTTCAATATTTAGAAAATGGTAGATTTTCTATATCCTGATACCTGATCTATGATATTATTCTTCAAAAGAACTGAACTTTTGCTTTAGTAGTTTAATTTGTTTGCAAGAAATAAAATGTGTTCTTCAAGCAAATATTTGCCCCATATACCTAATACTTCCTAAAGTTCTAGTGTCATGAGAATGATCAACATGGCTTTGCCTGCCTTCTAGTAATTTTTATCAACAAAGGTGCTGTGGAAACCGTGTCCCCGGTTGAAAAATTGGAAGGTGTTCAGCAAGCAAAGCACTCAGTATTGCCAATACCTTTTTTTCTCTTTGCCATCAAGTAAGAATATGAGCAGACCTGAATCAACCCAGCCAAAGTCGTGCCTGTTTCTGTAAGAGAAAACACAACCAAGGGTTTCTTAGGCCAAAAATATTTGTTCAGAATACAAATGTGCACTGTTTTCTTCCGTGTTTTATGAATGATAATTTAGGAACATTCTAGCATGTTCCTGCTTAGTCAGGTGCCTTTTATGTGTAGAGTCAATGATTTATTTTGTGTGTTAATTCATCCATCCATCCATTTACTCACTCGACACACAGATGTCTTTTGTGTCCCAGTGAGCCAGTCAGTCCCCTTGGAAGCATTCTGAGCTCTGCATGAACTGGACAAGGACCAACAACCAAGGCAGAGCTCGGGGAGGGGATGAGAGTGCAGCAAGGAAAAGTCAGGCCGAGGAGCTTGGTCTGCTAGACAGGTGGCAAAATTATTCAAAAGAGGAAAAGAAAAGAAAGAAAGAAAAACTATTCTGACTTCAAGAACGTTAAGCACGAGAACAAATAGTACATGTGAGCAATGGCGAGAAGCTGAGTCTATAAAAGGAGAAAAGAACTGGACTGGCAATAAGCCTATGCCGAGCTAAGACAGTGTGGCTTGATTACAAAATTTGAGGCGACCATTTGGGGAGTTTAAAGAGAGGAGCAACAATCACATTGGCAACTGAAGAGATACTGAAGATCGGGGCCAGAGACTAGTGAGGATTTTACCATGTTGGCATGTTTAACCCACCGCCATTGAGAGGGCTCCCTGGTGGCACTGCCAGGTAAACCGTTGGGTGCTAACCACGAAGTTAGCAGTGCAATGAGGAAGCCCCCTGCGTCCTGCTAGGACTGGCAGTCTTGGAAACCATACATCAAATTGCCGAGCGCCAACTCCATGGCAGTGGGATTGTGAGGGTGTCAGCATGGAGGGGGTTCTTACTCATGGCTATGCTACGGTTTCTTTGACCCTTTCTATAAACACCTTCATGAGTTTTGACCACAACACTCTGATCAGTTATGCTGAAGGAAAGGACTTTTAGTTTGGGTTCCCCAGGAAACGTCCCTTGCCATTTTGCATTGAACTCTGATATTACTTCCAAGGGATCAGTTTTACTTCTTGGACAGAGCACCACAGACACAGAAGTATAGCTTGACGGGGTCAAAGAAAAACTAAACATGGAAAAGATGAACAATAGGACACAGCTGGAAGATCCTGGGCCCAGTGGCAGAATAATGATTTAGCACTCTGATGACACCACTGTATGCTTTAGCTAAATGACATCATGTGTTTATAAGAGCAGGGATAAAAATAACACTCGCCCAAGTCTAAAGATAATGTAAAACCCCAAACATAATCTAAAACCAGCTGCTGCCAAGTAGATTCCGACCCAAGGGAAATATGTATATCGGAGCAGAACTGTGTTCCGTGAGGGTTTCAGTAGCTGGCATTGCAGGACTCGGACTCTGAGGTGGTTTCTTCCAGTGCCCCTCTGGGGACACTCAAACTCCCCACCTTTCCCTTAGCAGCTAAGCATGTCAACAGAGCAAAGAAAATAGATTTGGAAGGACACCGCTTTCCATGACTCCCCCTGGTGTCTTCCTCCCTTCGGGATCGAGCCCTTGTCACGGACTGGGTCTGTCTCACAGGTTGGAGGAGTCCTCTGGCCCCTTCTCAGCTTTGCCTTTGCTCCAAGTTCATTCAATTGTTCCATTGCTAAGGCGTTGAAGCATGACATTGAAGCCACTTTGTTAAACAGACCCGGTGTCAAGTTGACCCGGGATCAGTTCTCAAGTTGATCAGCCCTTCCTCCTTTTCTAGCCTTTGCACCAACCAAAGTTGGGTGCATTTTTAATTTCAATCATATGTTCTGTCACAATTTCTTCTGCTCCTACATGTCCTCTGTACAGGAGTCTCCCTTGTCCTATAAGCTATCAGGTGAAGAAAAGTGAATGATGCCAGTTACCAGGCCTACTCTTTTACATCTGGACTCCTTCAACCCTTGATTTTTTGCTTTGAATATTCTTGTCCATATGGCTTGTTTTTGGTAATGCTAGTCAGGCTGGAATCAAGGGAGCATCTTGTTTAGGTCATACAGATTTTGAAACAATCCTGTTGGGTGGGATGTTTCCAGTGGGCTCTGGTAGTAGATAGGTAAGGGGGAGCCTGTTTCTCCAGAATCAAAGTTCTGATTCAAACAGTCCTATAGGCTTCTTCCAGGCTACAACTCCTGTACACCTGAGCGAGCAGCTTCCCAGTAAACCTGAGAAGCAGAAATTGTTGGTGGGTGATGTAGTAAGGGGCTGGAAAAGGCTTGCGGGGGAAAATAATCCTTTATCTTCTGTTCAATTTTCCATGAACATCCTGAAGCCACCTCGTACATGCCAGCGTCACAAAAGAGGTCACACAAACCAGTGATTTGGAGAATAACTTCCTTACTTTGCAGCGAAAAATAAAACCCGTATATGTGCATAATCTCAGGGAATTCTTTTAATAATCCAACAAAAAAGACACCATCTGACCTTTATACAGCTAAGAAATACATGACTCAGATACACTGCCTCCTTTTCAGAAGGAACACGCAATGGGAAGAGAGTCCTAGGTTAGTGCAAATAGTTCACATGTGCACTTCTAAGAAGTTTGGAGGTTCAAATTGATCCAGAGTTACTTGGGAACATAGCCCTGGTGAACTACTTCCAACAAATCAGCCATTGATAACCCTATGGAGCACAGTTCAATGTTGACACCCCAAAGTTGCCATAACTAGGAATCCATTTGACATCAAATGGTTTAGTAATGGTAGAAAGACCCAAGACTTCAAGTCCATGACGGTTTCCTTGGCTCGTGTAGGACCTGGAACAACTTCTTCTCCATGATCCATTTCCTCTGACAACAGGACTGATGATCTCTAGTCATCCTGAACCCTCACTATATCACAACTACTAAGTCATCACTGCCCCTTATACAGTATCGCTTCACCTCTATGACTTTCAAAGCTGCTACCACTTTCCCCACATGGTCTCAAGGAGATATGAAACCAGTAATCAAATCCTTAGCCACTGAGCTGATTACAGTGCATCGCTGTCCTCTAAGGGAGAGCAGAGCTGTCTCCAAGGGTTTCCAGAGGCCCTGCGTCTTCAGGCCATGTCTCTCTCCCCCCAGCAGCCTGTGGGTTGGAGCCGCCAACATTTCAGCCACAGTTCAGTGTTTCCCCGCTGATCTGCTTGAGCGCCTCTGAAGAAATATACAGGTAGTCAATTTTTCATTGCTATTTTTTTTAGGGCCGAAGAGACTAGAGAAAATCAGAAGTGACACAATTCTCAAATATTCTAGTTTTGTGTTTTAATAATGGCCACATAGCAGGGTTTCTTTATTATAGGGAAGTAGTAATTAGCTATAATTAATCTTCATAGTTCATATTCTTCTCTTAATTCAAAGCTAACAAATTATTGGTTTTGGCGGGGTTGGGGAGGGGTGATAAGACAGAACGTTCTAGGGCTTGCTAAGACAGAATTTTCTAGAGCCTACTATAGGACTTATGTATGTAGATTGAAATTCTGGAATTTGACATCTAACATGGTGATTTGATATCCTGGCCACGATGCTACTTCAGAAAGAGACGGATGGAAATGTCCTTACCATGCAGGCACTGGGTTTGATGTCTAGCTCTGTCACTTATTAAATGTGTAAGCATGGGCATCAGCAATGAGGCATGAAATGGACATATGCCTCAGTTCCCTCATCTCTGAAATGGAGACAATAACAGCCTCTTTCTTGGCTGAGCTGCACTGAAGATCCCTGACTATTATAGAGTTAACCTATGGTTTGAACTCTTAATGCTCCACTGTCACTCAATCAGGTGCTGATCATGCCTAAAGGAAGCCTAAAATGAGGCCTGGCTTTATCATCCTTTTTTACAGAAGAAGAAATTGGCACAGTTAAAAGGTAGAGGGTTTTCCCACAAAACAAATCATTGGCAGAGGTGAAATTAAAATGGGCTTCAAAAAGTGCAAGGAAAACATGTAATGAAAAGCCACCTGGTACATACAGATCACTCCAATTTCAAAGTTTTGATTTGTGTTTCTCCTGTTTCCTACTTTCTGATTAATTAACCCAAAGAATGCCATGCAGCTCCTAGTAGTCAAAGACTCGGATTGGCTAAAGCAGTTGCATAGCACTCTACCAGGTCCATTGTGATTTTAATCACTTGCAGGATTCCTTTTGTTTATGAAAGCAAACCCTGTGAATGGGCTTAGTTCTTTGCTAACATTTACTTGTAATAGACACCTAAAATGCAGAACATATTTTATGGATGAGAATGTAATGCAGCTAAATCCACTATGGTCATAATTATGAGTCTGGATAGCTGAATCCAGTGGGGGAAGACCTTCACAGTTATGAGATATAAATAAGCCTTAATATACATTATCAAGACTATCCAGTGACCCCCATAAAGGAGATGTCATAAAGGGCCTACCATAAAAGACAGCTTCTACTTACGTCTGCCTATTCCCTGTGCCTGGAGGTTACCTATAGATAACAACAATCAGGTTCTATAGCCAAATTGCCTGAAAATGTAGCAAACCCCTGGGGAGGGATCGGTGTGTGTGTGTGTGTGTGTGTGTGTGTGTGTGTGAGGGGTTGAGGTCAACAGCACTCAAGATAATGGCTCACCTCATTGCTTATTTATTATGTTACCTGTTTATGATAGTACCTATTGATTATGTTATATGCTGGCTGTATGGCATGTATGCCTTTTGAAAGATTTGTAAGCTCCATTATGCATACCCATTGGAAAATACATTCACTTGCTGTCTGTCTTTAATATTTTCCACAATTGCAAAGTTGCTCCTGAGGACCCGTTTGAATGTTAGGGATCCCCATACCCCAACACTCTTTAACATTTTCCATAGAGCTTCTATTGTAGCAGATTGGCCCAGTGCAGTATGTCCTTTGATTTTCTTCACTCCTCTTATGAGTGTGGATTATAGATATTAGTTATTGCTCACTGACCTTTATTATTCTTTCTGTACCAGGAATACATACATTCTAAATAAACACATTTAAAGAAGTAATACTCAAAAATTGAAGCAAGGCTAGACATGACGTGATTTGTTTTTCAACAGGACCCTAGTGTATGGGGTCGCTATGAGTCGACATAAGCTCAATGGCATTGAATGTGTTGGGGTTGTTTGTCATGTGTCAGAGTTCTATCCTTTCACCATACTCCTTCAATGTATATACTGAGCAAATACACATAAAGAAGAAGCTTTGGAGGAAGGCTTATTAACAATCTGTGATATGCAGATGACATAGCCTTACTTGCTGAAAGTGAGGAGCACTTGCTGATGAAGATCAAGGGTTATAGACTTCCGTATAGATTACGGCTCCATGTAAAGAAAATCAAAATACCCGTGACTGAACCAATAGGTAACATGAAACTGGTAGTTATCATTGAACGGGCAGCATTTAAAGTATGATGCCGCCTAAGATCACACAGAGGAATAGCTAGAAGTAAGAGAGAGATGTTTAAAGAGAGATTTTGCTGTGTTTTCTCCTTGGAACCAATGGATATATATATTAGTCGCTAAACATTCTCTACAAAGTGAAAATGCTTTGGGGTTTCTTAAGTCTTTCTTGATGGTCAGCATTGCTGAATACCTTGTGTAATCATTAAATGTGTGCCTGAAACCAATAGCATCACATAGCTGGTTGGATACAGCATTTATTAAATGGGCTTTAGATCAAGTAAGCTGATTTGCTCCCTTGAATTTCTTCAAATTATTACTGAGAGAATGCGTTAAAATTCCCTATAACAATTGTGGATGTGTTTAATTGCCATTGCATTTTCCCTCCGTGTTTGCTTCATTACTTTTCACT
>NW_022103896.1:5318551-5327229 GCF_000313985.2 Echinops telfairi
ATCCATGAATTTCTTAAATTTGCTTATTTTACTTAAACATTTTGAAAAGGCCTATTTTTAAATTTTCATTTTTAAACTCTAACAGAATTTCTGAGAATGGATACTATGTAACTTAAAAACAATATTAGAAATATGTTATTTGATGCATGATTTGAGGATCAGGGACACATGGCTTAATTTGAATGTTCCAAGTAAATGTGGCAGCATTGTGGTTTATGTAGGCTGAAGGGAACAAAGAGTTCAAGAAGTCTGGGCAGTTTTAGCTGGTTTTCAAGGTTGGACTAGAATGTCCATTGGGATTCGTTCTTCTCTGGAAGTTACTTTGCTTCAGAAGACAAGCATTGTAAGTCTGTGTGGGTCAATCCCTGATGAGGATCTCTCAGATAACCATCCTCTGTTTGTCTGAAATGTAGGAGTTAGAGAGCAGTCACTGTTGATTATATATAAATGCCAAGAAACAGGTTAATTCCCATTTCTAAAACTTAGGTTACTTACTGACTTAAAATTTGGCTCGCCTATCCCTTTGAACATGCTAACTATAATTAAAGTGCCGGTGTGACAACTTCAATATCTGTGGTGCGCGCTAGTCTATTTCTATGTTTTACTTTTCTCATATATCTTTAACATATTAGGTTTTCCTTATATTTACAATTATTTCTTTATTGATATCCAGACATGGTATTAATCAAACTGTCTGTGGTATTAATTTGAAGTGCATGATTATTTTAACTTTCTTTGGAGTGGATTTTTATTTGTTCTTTGCTGTGTGCTCAAGGTAATAGAAAATAAGCAGGATGTACATCAAAAGAATTTTTTTCAATTATTTTTTACTACCTTTTTATTACTATTATACCTAATAGGAAAAAAAATTTAACTTCACATATTTTAAAACTTTATTTCTGAGCTTGGTTAATAAGCTGTTAACACCTCTAAATCTCCTAGAGCTGTGTTTATAGTTAGTAGTCATAGGAGGCTATTTACATTTAAATTCAGTAAAATTAAGTAAAATTACAAATTCAGTTCCTCAGTCAAACAAGTCACATTTTAATTGCTTAATAATTATGTGTGGTTACAGCTGTCATATAGGACAGCACAGGCATAAAACATTCCATCATCATTGTAGGGTGTTATCTTGTACCATATTGCCCTAATAAACACCAGGTAACTTGACAGAATTGGGTAAAATAAAACTGCAGAAGTTCATGATCCCTCAGCTATCTGTATCATTGCTTTTTTAAAAATATTACTACTCTTTAATAGTATCATTTAAAAATCAGTTCTGAAACTGAAAATATAATTATCTCATTCATCTAACCAATTATGAAATATTTGGTATTATCCTAAACTTTTTTTTTAAAGAATTTATACTTTCTTTTAAGGGAAATCATTCGTTTTTTTCTAGTTTTATTTACCGTGTTACAAATACTAATGCCAATTACGGTGTCTGTGCTTAAGCATGTACTTTCTGAGTTGTTTCAAGAAAGGTCTTTATCTGCTGTCTCTTCTAGAATTGCCATGATTTCTGCCTTCATCTACCCTTAACTGTTAAGGGAAGTTTTCCATTTTGTTAATGTCTCTAATCCTTCAATACTGACCTTTCTTCATTTCTCTAGGATCGTGTTGCTCTTGACCTACAGTCTAGAGCTCTGATCTTGAATAATTTACAAAGAATGCACTATATGTGTGGGTAGCTCTTCTCACTTCCGTTTCCAGGAAGGAACTGATGAAAACGATCAGAGGGAAAGGCTCATCCTTCCCACATACTCTTCTGTAAAGTTGACCAGGGTTTGTCATCTTTGTTTTGTCACACTTCAGGGTCATTCTCATTCTCTCTAACTGTGATTTCTTAGCATCCCTACTTGACTTTCTTAACTGTGTCTTGACATTGGCATACCAAACCAAGATCAAACTCACTACCATAGAGTTGACACCGACCCATGTGGACCCAATAGGCACAGTAGAGTTTCTGAGGCTGTACATCATTTCAGGGGCAAACGGCTTCATCTTTCTCCCTTGAAGTAGGTTTGATCATCATTCATGTCATTGAAAGTCAAGTGCCTAGCCTACAGTGCCACAGGGCTTCTGTGAGTTGTTGTTAAAAGTCTTCCTAAATACTTTTCAAATTCAATATAATGTGTATGTCCATGAAAAAATGAAGTTGGAAGCTGTGTTCAGTAAATATACTGACAAGAGACACTGCCCCCACCTCCCCAGCCCCCTCTATTGGAATAAGTTGCTTCCCTAATTGCTTATTGAGTTAACTTGGCACTTGATTTCCTCACTTGAAGCATTTGGGCATGTTGTGTATGAGCACCTGGAATTTTGACAGTAAAAATCCACTTCCAAGTTGCATAAGCATTGAGAAAGTTTTCTCTTTGTCAAGACTTGAAGAAAGAGAAATGATTGGCACAATAAAGATGGAAGTTGTAAAGACTATAAATGTTTTTGTTTTCAACCATTATCATACCCACAATTGAATGTAATACATTGGAATTTTTTTGAATCAGAAATTAAAAATAAAACAAAAACAACCCCATTTTGAAGGGTAGCTCAATGATCTCACTCGGTTAGAAATCAGAATAAAATCACTTGTCATCTTTGTTAACAGGTCAACCGTGTGTACAGCCATGGCTGTATTTCCCATTTGAAAAGATGGTGAGGATTATTATTAATAATGAAACAGAATGCCCAGTGCTGAGCAGGGAAAGGGTTTTATAGAATGATCTGATCTGGAGTCAGAAGACATAATGCAAATTCTATGTTTCTCTTCTGTTCTGATGTCCTGCTAATCAAAAATGAAGTTCTTTCTTCCCTGTTTGACTATCAAGATAACTACAGTGCCTTGAGGAGCCCTGGTAGCATGGTGAGTTAGGCATTGGGATGCTAACTACATGGTCAATAGTTCAAACCCACCTGCCATTCTGCAGGAGAAAGATGGGATTATCGGCTCCAGTAAATACTGACCATCTTGGAAACCATATACAAAGTTGTTACGTGTCAGAATGAACTCAATGGTAGTGAGTTTATATTATATTGTGAACAATTTAAGGATGACCATGGTCTCAGGTGCTTATCAGATGATATGGGTTGAACAGTGCCCCCCCGCCCCCCAAGACACATGTAAGTCCTAACCCCTGAAGGAGCAACATCCAGACCTGATTTAGTACCTGAAAATTTTGACTTTTGAGTTTATTATACTTAAAGGATATTTTGGACATGTGTTCATAGAGAATGAGCTAAAACTCGGAGATTCTGGGATGGGTGAACAGGTTCTGGATGTGGGGATGGATCTGGGAACCCAAAGGTAGACTAGGAGGGAATGAGTTGTGTCCACTGAAAGAGCAGAAACTAAAAAAGTAGGTATCTAGATTCTCACCCCAGTACCTGACAGGAAGGAGACTTTATTAGTATAGGATCTATGAAGGTTTACGTTCACACCAGGTCACACAAGGTGGGATATCAGCTAATATGACCACTGTCTTTATAAGAATAAAGACGTACAGATACAGAGCACATAATAGGCACACCGCTAAAGAGAGAAAAAGCCATGTGAAAACAGAGAGGGGCAGGACTCATATATTTACGCGTCAGGGAACACCAAGGATTGCTGACACTTCTGGAAGCTGAGGGAAAGGCATGGAATAGACCGTCCCTTAGAGCTTCTAGAGACAGCTTGGCCCAGGTGAAATTTTTTAGGTTAGGCAGGTAGCCTCCAGAACTGTGAAGTAACTAATTTGTGTTGTTGCATGTCACCCAAAATCTCACACAGTGCCATCCAGAGGCTGTGGATTCATAGCAACCCTATGTTAAGTGTGTGATAATCCCTGTTACAGTGGTCCTGGGATATTAGCAAGAAGTAGGGTGTTTCTATAGCAAATATCTAAAACTGGGAAATTGGCTTTGAAATTGAGAGGTAAGTAGAGGTGGGCAAAATATGTCATCAACAAATATTGTCATTGAAAAGTGGGGTCTTACATGTTTTCAAAACCATCCCCCTTTCTTCCCTGGAGGTGCTCTGCATATGCTGAGAGAGAATTTTAGCTAGACATTCCACAAATATGAGGGTTTTCAGAAAGTTGGAGGAAGCATGGAATTAAAAGATAATAGAATTTTCCACAAACTTATTGAAGCCCCGTTGGAAGGTAGCAGCAAGGCATATGTAGACTAATGGAGGGAGCAGTTCCTTGTCTGAGCACGTAGTCCAACCAGCTGTAGCCCCTCATTAAGGCTCAATTCAACATGGCCGTGGTGTCGCATTGAGAACTGCATTACGTCCGCTCAAGAGTACAGAACGATGGATGGAGAAATGCTCTGCTGCTCCCACAGGACGCCGCTAGCAGGAGGAAAGGGCCATTTGGGTCTCCAGCACATCCTTTTCAGAGAGCAGCATTTCTCAAGTCTTATTCTTAGCTTGCTTCCTTCCGGCAAAGAAGAAGTTTGTCTTCTTAGAAAAGCATGCTTGAATCACATGGCAAACCCCAGGAGTGAAAGGTGAGAGAAAACAATTTCGGGCCTTGGATTATTATGTGTTTGGATATGAAGATGATGTTGCTGGTGGCATCAAGACCGTGTGCTGGATAGTGGCTCCCACACAAGCTTGGGTCATTCAATACCCGAGTAACAGTTGGACTAACTGCCTTCAGATCTGAGAACTTGAACCAAAGAGAACAGTGTGAGCAGGTAGATGGGGGGATCACCTCAGACTTGCTCTAAAAGGGTCAAATAGATCTTCTGACCCATATGACCTGACCTCCAGATGGGTTAGAATGGTGCCCCGAACTCCACTGGATTACCACATCCGAGCAGGTATGGGTCCATCTGCTCCTTCTTCAATTAATGCTTCATGCGAGCACGTGCAGTGGCACCGTGGTTAATGTTTCTGCTGTTTTACTGAAGGACTGGCAGCTGGGGTGCATGGGCTGCTCCGCAGTACAACAATGTGGCAATCTGCTTCCGTAATGAAGGCAGCTTTGAAACCCTACGGGAAAGTTCTGCTGACCCAAGTCAACTTGACAGCAACATATTTACATACATAATTATAGGACAGTTATGCTTCTAATGCCTAATTGGTCTCTATTGGCCTTGATATTCTCAATACAACACAATAAGCAAGGTACCCCGTCATCTGCCCTCTCATCTCCTGCTGAAGTCCTGAACATTTGCAGTTGTATTTTTGTTCTGGTTTTAAGGAACCAGATATGCTGCTGCTGCTGCAAACCTCTGCGCCTTTGCTAACAGAGCAGTGCTCTTCCTACACCTCCCCCTCCTTCCTGGTTTATCGGGGCCATCTTATGTATTCTATGTCACATCTCTTCTATCTGTACCTTCCCATCCCCCTTTCTTCCTCCAGAATCCTCCAGAATCATCTGACTCTCCTCCCACGTGTCTGAAAGGCAGCTCAAACCTGCATGTATTGAGTAGACGTCCTAGGACATCTTCTAGCAAACCTGGATCTCTCCAGTGTTTTCTCACTTGGTAAAACGTCCTGCTGTACATATGGTTGATGGTATGACCTAGAAATCAAGAGTCATTCTCAATTCTGTCTTATGCTTCCTATAATATTTCATCTATTAAATACATTTATAGGTATATCTGAGTATGAAACTGTAAAATATCTAGCCACTTAATAACCTACATTGTGGTACTTTAGAGGGCTTAGGCAGTTCCTAGAAACCAGGCTAAGTAAGGAGGAAAGGGGTGAAAAGGAGGTGGAGTTGGGGGAGGGGGGGAAGAGAGATAGACAGAGAGAGAGAGAGAGAGAGAGAGAGAGAGAGACTCAATTAACCAAGAAGCAAATATGTCATGTGTAGCTTCCATCTGTCCCTCTTTCCTACTGGCTGGTTAAGATGTAGATTCACTTGCTGGGCTGGAAATAGCCATCTTTGTCTGTAGGAAGGATGGTGGGTCCATAACAAGGGTGGAGTCACATTCCTAGCTCTGATTTGTTTTTGTGTTTCAGACTTAGGTGTTACATAAGTCACCCTTATTTTGCATTTTCTAATTCTTTTATTCCTAATGCAATTAGGATAGCCACTCATTCTGGACTCTTCTGGATACTTCTAATTTACATTATTTTAAAATCTTTATTGAACAGACCTTCATAACTCTTTGGAATGAATGTCCTAGATGAAGAAGATTATGCTGATTCTGAAGTCTTTGCAGATCTCCCACACAAAAGTGACCCATTCTCGTGCTCTTTCCTTGTAACACATAAAGTACACAAGCAATGTCCCCGGGCTTCTGCTCATGTTCGCCTTCATATCTGGAAGTGCATCTGTCTTCCTTCTGTTAACTGTTCGGGCCTTGAGTAAGTGTGATCAACAGGTTTATTGCATGAGTGAATTTATTGACAGAATAAATGAATATCAAGTTTGATCTTCAGAATAAACACAATAATGCATCTATGAGAGAAGAGCATCCTGGGGCTGCAATATCGAAGAAGTGCTTCCTAGTGGGCACTGAAAGTGAAATGGACCTTGACCACAGCACCAACTTAAAGATGCTGTGGAAGAAAAGAGCTTGTCCCTCATGGAATTGTTTCTCGATAAAAAGTCCATCAATCAAGAAGCGATGTTGGAAATGAGCAGAATTCTGCTGTGCTTCCTTACTCCAGTGTTTGCATGGAGCAACCTCCCAGTGATGGTCCACGCCAGCTCTCTCTCTTGCTGAACCAAGGCTGAGCTCCTTCACTCTCTCCAACCCTTTAACTCGGGTGGGGATGGGCACCCCTTTTAATAGCTGGTGTTACTACTTGGTTTTGCACAAACGTTCCCACAGTGTTACCAACATGCAAACAGTTAAGTTGTATCACACAAATGCACACTTTCCTCCCGATAACCACTCTGTGGTCTGTTGACTGGGTGCAATTTAATATTAACAATTGTGTTGCCTTAAACCTCAAGACAATTAAACCAGGGAGAGAAAGGCAAAAGAGGAGGAGGAGGACGATGACGAAGGCCAGGAGGAGAAGGAGGAAGAGGAGGAAGAGGACGAAAAGGAGGAGGAGGAGGAGGAAAGCAGTTGCTTGGAATCCATTTTGACTCATGTTGATCCCATTGCACAGAGCGAAGTCGTCCCATAGGGCTTCCATGATTACACCTTGTCAGGAGCGGGTAGCTTCCTGGGTACTGCTGGCATGGTTTTTGCACAGTCAAGCTCTCAGTTAGCAGCCATGAGCTTCGACAATTAACTCCACACATTTAACCTGAGTAGTCATTTAATTGTGCTAACTGCATTTTATACACATGGCTGTTGTTAGGTGCCTTGGGTTCCATTTCCACGCAGAGCAGTCCAATATGGCATAGCAGAACTGGCCCTCGGAATTTTCTGGGCTGCAATTGTTCTTCCAGAAACATACTGTCAAGTCTTTCTCCCACAGCCTCCCAGGGTGGTTTAGGACTGCGAGACTTTCAGTTAGCATCTCAGTACCTAACTGTTGGCAGCTACTTCCAAACTTGCAAGGCAGAGGTGCTCAATACATCAATCGCGATCTTCTAGTCGATGGCAAATATAGTGTGGGTAGATCGTATGGCATTAAAAAATAGACGTAAGCCTGTCATCAATCCCGTCACTTAATTGATATACAGCGCAGCCAATCACATGCAATCTTAGGTGTCAAATGCATGCAAAACTGCAGCAAAACTGACAAGCCAAGTTATCACCAATTTTTAGATCTTGTTTTTTTTTCTCTTAAACGGAACATGGGATATTCAAATGAGGGGGGGAGCTGGACCAAGTAAGACAAAAACATATCACTTTCATACAGAATGGGAGATGCTGACACTACAAGCCGACATTCAGCTGAAGTCCAGAGTGCATGAACAGTTCTGGAACTTACTCACAGAGAGAAAGTACCCAAATATGAGAAAATGTGCTACCTCCTTGACTGCATTGTTCACCTTGACTTATTTATGTGAGTCAGCCTTTTCCCACATAAAGATCATTAAGTCCAAGTACAATTCCACCATGATTGATGATCATTTGGAAGTCTGGCTGTCAGCAGCTACTGTCCGGACTATGCTGACAGTATAGTGGCTCACTCCACTCAGTGCGAGTCATCAGAGTAAACTCAGGTTATGACAAAAAACATACATAGTTAATTGTGTTGTGTTATGCAATATGGACTCATGCGATTATGCAAGGTATATCAACATACATTGTACATATAAAGAATTCTCAATGAATTTATGAATAAATGTAATAAATAAATATAAATAAATATATATTTTGCATTTTTGTAGTTGGTAGATCATTTTAACTTGATCATTTTATAAGTAGCTCGCATGCTGAAAACGTGTGAGCACCCCTGTGGTAAGGGATTTAATTCCCTCAAATATGTAAAACCTATGAAATATTTTAGTCATATTTTTATCTGACACATTATTTTTATTGTAATATAAATATGTTTTTAGTGCTGGTAGGTGGCATTGAGTCCACTCGAATTCATCTTGACTCCATGCACAGGTAAACAAAACACTGCTTGGTCCTGCAGTGAGCTACAATTGTGATTGTGTTGTAGCCCATTGTGCAGCTCCTGTGTCCGTCTTTAAAAATCATTTATTGGAGGATCTTACAGCTCTTGTCACAATCCACACATATACCCATGTGTCAAGCACATTTGCACATATGTTGCCATCATCATTTTCAAAACATTGTCTTTCTACTTGAGCCCTTGGTAT
>NW_022103896.1:5328928-5334181 GCF_000313985.2 Echinops telfairi
GAGAGACAGAGAGAGATGACATACCTCCCAGGTCCCAACTAGATGTCTCTAGTCCTCATGGTCACATTTCCACTTGTAGCAGTAATGCTTTGTCCATCATAACAGCACCAGGCTTCCATCCATCCTCCAGCTCCTAGTGGCTCCTAGTGCTGTCCTGGGGATAGCTGCAAGCTCTTTCTGTTCCTGCAATCCTTCACTTATAACTGTGTTTCTTGTGAGGTTTGCCCCTCTTCTCTTACCTCCTCCTCCTCTGCCTCTTTTAAAGCAACATTCAGTACAGGTAGTTCAAACAACAACTCACTGCCACCAAGCCAATGCCAATGAATAGCAACCTATTGTACAGGATACAGCTGTCCCTGTGAGTTTCCCAGATTGTAACTCTTTATGGGAGTAGAAAGCACCTTCTTTCTCCCAAGAAGTGGCTGGTGGTTTCAAACTGATTTCTTAGGGGGTCTTTAAAGTCTCCATTGTAAGCTTTCCATTTGATCTTCTACAGAAAAGAAAGCAAAAAATGACCAACATTAATAGAAGTTTACATCATTTTACAGCACCAGTGCTGAATTAAGTAGAGCCATAAGGAAACCACATTAGCTTGTTTGCATTGCAGATAGAGCTCATTGACTCAGCATGAAATGCCATTTCTGCAGAAGTTGTTATCTGATTAAAAAAAATGTCAGAGGAAAATGTCAACTCATTGATGTTGCATAGGGTCTACATGACACTAGCATTATTTTGTTCATCCAAGAATTTTCAGAGATCACCTTCCTGCCCATTTCTCCCTGCGTGTGAACCATAATCACGCAGGTAGAGATTTGCACAATCTCATTAGTCAATCAGACTCTCTTACCCTTGGCTTGGTGTCTGCTGTTTGGCTGGGTTTGCCTATATGGAAGATTTCACGTACCGCCCCCAAATCGACTCTGTTGTAAGAAGGAGACTGATGACCCTGCAATGAGGAGGGTAGCAGTTATGGGAAGGAACCAGAAACATCACCACAAATAAGGCATATAAAATTTATTGTGATGATGTTTGCACAACTCTTCTCAATGTGTTCTGACCATTACATTTAATGGTATGTAAATTTCATGTCAATAAAGTTGTTAAAACAATGTTTAAAAGGATTCACAGTTCCAGAAGATCTAAGGGCTTCCAGAACAGACTTGATGGCAGTGGGTGTGGTTTTGTTGCATGATAATGCACAGATATCCTGAGCATTTTTTTATTTGCTTGTTAGCCTCCTAAAAAGCTCTTAGTGAAGTGTCAGTTAGTGTCCTGTGCTCATTTGGGGGATGGAATTGTTTGTCCTTTTATTGTTGAGTTGTGGACATTTTCAAGAAATGTTGGAGATTAATTCCTTCTCAGATATGTCATTGCCAAAAATAATATTAATAGAGAGTATAGTATAAGCTACATTGTAACTTAAAGGGTATTGAAGGAATTAAAATAATATGGAAAGTTCCATGGACTGCCAGGAGAACAAATCTGTCTTGAAAGAAGCGGAGCTGGAATGTTCCTTAGAAGAAGCGAGGATGGGAAACTTCTCATGTATAGTGGACATGTTATCAGGACGGACCAGTCCCTGGACATCGTGCTTGGTAAAGTCAATCAGCAGAAAAGAAGCCCTCAGGAGATGGATTGACACAGGAGTTAAATCATAATAGCAGTGACAATAGCCAAGGACAGGTCGTTTCTGTCAAGTCAGCAAGGTCCATGGTTACCCCACGTACAATGGATGGACATGCTGCTGCCCAGTCCAGTAACTGCTGCCTACAAATTAGAATATTGCGACCCGTAGGGTCATTGGTTGTTTGTTTGTTTGTTGTTTTATTGTGGTCTACCATACTTTTCTCCCAAAGAGTGTAATGCTGATTTTAGTCATCGATTGACTCTCTGTGACATAAAAGAACTGCCTCATAGGATTTTCTAGGTTGGAAGGACCTGGTGGGGCTGTCAGGTATGTGTTGGTATTGTACTGCTAATGGAAAAGGGTGGTTTAAACTGACTAGTGACTCTACCAGGGAAAGAGGAGGTTGACTGCTCCTGCAAAGATTGACAGCATTGGACACCCTGCATAGCATCACTAGGAGTCAGAATGGAGTCAATGATAGTGGACTTTATTGATTTTAATTCTTTAAATACTGATTTTATTGGGGGCTCTTACTCTACTTATCACAATCCATATATCAATTGTATCAAGCATATTTCTACATATGTGGCCATCATCATTTCAAAACATTTTCTTTCTCCTTGTGTCCTTGGGATCAGCTCCTCTTTTTTCTCTCCCTCCCCACGCTCCCACCCCCGTGAACAGCTGACAAAACAAACTCACTGCCATCCAGTCAATGCTGACTCATAGTGACCCTATAGGACGGGGCAGGACTGCAACTCTGGGTTTATAAAACTATAACTCTTTACAGCAGTGGTTCTCAACCTTCCTAATGCCGCAACCCTGTAATTCAGTTCCTCGTGTTCTGGTGACCGCCTGAGTTAGTCAGTTTATTGTGCCAACCTGGCCAGTAAACACATGTGGGGTTAATTGAAGGGTGGAGGGATAAATGGCTCGGTGAGCCTCGCCTTTCTAGTTCTTGGGTCTCTTGCTTTGTGATGGTTGCACCAGGGTGCAGCTGCCTTAGCAGTTCCCTTCTTCAGCTTGCAAGGCTGATTTCCTGCAAGACATCCCCAAGGAGAAGCCAAGTGGACCTACCCTGATATAGCCCTGGGTGCTGGAGCACCCGTGTGGAGACCCTTGCCAGCGCTAAGATGATTACACGCTCACTGACTCAGCTTTCCTCCTGTAGTCAGCATTGTTGTATCTGCTTTGTGAGATGGAGGAGGACTTTGTGGACTGGTGTTGGACATATGGGTTAATGGGTTAATGTTGGGCTTGTGGGCTTGGGCAGCACTGGATTGGGATATTTTCTTGATGCGCACTTAACCTTTACATAAAACTCTCTCTTATACATGAGTTGCTGTGCATTTGTTTCTCTAAAGTACCCAGACTAACACACCTCCCAACCATAAAAGTATTTTCATTGCTACTTCATAACTGTAATTTTGCTACTGTGATGAATTGGGCAACCCCTGTGAAAGGGTCAGTCAAGCCCCAAAGGGGTCGCGACCCACAGGTTGAGAACCGCTGCTTTACAGGACTAGGAAGCCTGATCTTTCTCCCTTAGAGCAAGCAGTGGTTTTGAACTGTTGACCTCTAGGTTGGCAGCCCCAAACCACTCCACAACCAGGACTTGCCCATGAGTCCACACCGTTTCCTGAGAAGCAAGAGTAACATCAAGACTGTAATTGTCCCAAGTGGTTGGTGGGTTCAAACCATCAGCTGTTTGGTTTCCAACCCATGGTGCTATCAATACTTCTTAAAGGTTGAAGTAGGAGCAGAAGCCTGTTTCCGGAACATTAGTTCCCAGCTTCTGGGAGGCCTCATGGAAGGCTTATGGGATTTCATAGGTAGGGTAAGCACAAACAAGGAGCTGATTTCATGAAGAGATGGAAATATGTGCTTTCTAATACAGGCAGCATCCTAGTGCCTCTCATCTGAACCCAGCAAGATTACTCCTGCCCCAAATTGCTTTAGATACAGTCATATTTATTGCGTGTTATCACATTTTAAATGACTTCTCCTATTTTATTCTCCTTTGTCCTTGATCATCCAGTGCCTTTGTTCATCAGCAGTGATTTCAGGGAAGCTTTTCTGTCGTATGTGTGGGTATAATATCAGCACTTACGGGGAGTGGGGCCTGGTCTTCAGGAGACACAGGAATGCATTTGATTTTCCATTATCCACTCATTCAATGCACTGCTCAGTGGCCCCGAGCTGGGAGCTGAGCAGTGACTCGATGACTGAGCTCCAGGCCCTGTTTGGGATGGCTGTTGCAGTAGAAACCCAATGGAAATAGGAACTGAACCCTCTAGTTAAAGATCGTAAGTTTGGGGCTCAGAAAGGTGAAAGTTCTTTCTAAAGAGCCCATAACTCAATGATAACATTCTCTCATATCTATGTTTCTCTCAGGAGCCCTGGTGGGTTAGTGGGTTATAAATTGGGCTGCTAAATCACAAGGTCAGCAGTTCAAAGCCACCAGTCTCTCTGCAAGGGAAAGATGTAGCTTTCTCCTCCAGTGAGGAGTTAACAGTCTCAGAAACCCACCAAAACTGTTCTACCCTGTCCTATTGGGACTCTGTTTGTCCAAATCAACTTGATGGCAGTGAGTTTGGTTTTGGGTTTACTTTTTCTTCTTGACAACATATTTATATCGGAAGCCACACATACCAATCAATAAGGAAGGCAAACTCCGGTGACTGATTTCCATAAATCGGCTCATATCAATTGTAACCACCCATACCATATTTCTACTTCAAAATTATATTATGCCTTTCGAATGATTGGAAACCACAGACAACCTTAACATATAGGCAGGACAAATCGGGGGTGTTTGCTCCCCACCTCACCTCCCCCTGCTGTGTTCCCCCCACCATGCTTCCAGGCGCGGCTGGCATTCCTTCTGAGTCAGTACGGACTGTATGGCGGTGAGTTTGGTTTGGGTTTTGATGATGTAACATGAATGTATGTTGTTCCATGACATGTGAAAGAAACACACACACACACACACACACACATACACACACACACACACACACAGAAAATATTGAAAAGCAGATCAAGCCCAACATTTACTGAGGGGAGATCAAATGACAAGGTCCAGGTCATTTTGTAATCCTGAATTGTGCACACTCACTGCGCACTCCTGTCTGAGATTTGTAGACACTTTCCTCAAGGCTGAAGTTGTCCAGGAGTTCATCTTGCTTGGACCCGCAATCACTGCTCACAGAGGCAGGGGACAAACTATCAAAGGACACATTTCATTGCGTTGGGTGACTCTGCTGCACAGGACCTCTTTAAAGTGTTACAAAGCAAGGATGTTACTTTGAGTACTGTGGTGAGCCTGACCCAAGCCATGGTATTTTCAATCACCTCCTATACATGTAAACTTTGGATGGTGAATAAGAAGGCCAAAGAAGAATCAGTGCCTTTGAACTATGGTGCTGGTAACGAATATTGAAAATACCTTGGAAGAATATTGAGGGTACCATGAACCGGCAAAAGATAAAATAAATTTGTCTTAAAGAAGTATACAACCAGAAGCCTCCTATAAATGAGGATAAGGCTTTCTCATTCATATTTTGGACATGTTCTCAAGAGTTCTTGGTAAAGGACATCATGCTTGGGAAAGTAGCATGGCACCA
>NW_022103896.1:5334281-5335812 GCF_000313985.2 Echinops telfairi
ATAAATGAGGATAAGGCTTTCTCATTCATATTTTGGACATGTTCTCAAGAGTTCTTGGTAAAGGACATCATGCTTGGGAAAGTAGCATGGCACCAAACAGGAGGAAGGCTCTGGACAAGATGGATTGACATTGTTCTCAGCTAGAACAATGGCTCAAACATAAGAACAATTGTGCAGATGGCACAGGCCTGGACAATGTTTCCTTCTGGTTTACGGAGGGTCGCTGAGTTGGAACCGACTCGATGGCACCTTAGAACAGCAACTTTGCCCCTACCTATTTCTTTGCCCTTGGCTGGTGATGTCATTTTGCCTGTTGGTGGAACTCTAGGCAAGTGAGAGTCCTGAGTGCATTGTGTTGCTATAGTGTTCTAAAGAATGTCATCACTGCACTTGGTAGTACTGAGATTCCTCAAGCCATGTTATGATTTAAAGTATGCTCTTCTTTATCTCTACCGTGGGCTAGCAGGCTACATTCCCTGGGGTAGTCAGAGTCCATACCCCAGGCGGTACGATGACTCTCTTGGCTGTTAACTCAGAGGTCTGAGGAGGGCAGAGTGGCAGGGCAGGAGCCTTAACTTCCAGTTTAAGAGAATCACAGTTGTGTACCCAGGGAGCAGCATTTCTCCCTTGAAAACGAAAAGTGCTATGCCATTAAAGTGTGGTCAGAGGAACAGAAGGGAGAACATTGGCTAGTGGATAACCAGTGGGTGATGATGTTTGGAACTACTTCTGTGTCCACTCCTGAACCTGTGACTCCTGTCCGTTGGGGAAACAGCATCTTAATGGAGAGTATACACACACACACAAACACACACACACTAATGCCATTGAGTCAGTTCTGACTCAGCAGCCCAATGTGTAGCCAACTACTGATGTTTGGAACCACTACACACACACACACACACACACACACACACACACACATAGATACATATGTATATTAACATTGGAATAGGATAAGCTATATCTTATTTCACTGAATTCAACTTTTCGAGTAGATATAAGATAGCTCATTTTTGATATGTGGAAGTTAAAAAGCAGAGAAATCAGTACTTGTCTGCCTATTGCCAGGGACCTACTTGATTTCTGATGTGGCCACAGAGTCAGAACTCTGGGTCTCCTGTGCTCTCCTGATCCCTTGGACCAGGCTTCTTTGGCTCCTGGTTGCCATTCTGTTAGCCTGGTAATAACTATATAAGATGATCCAATTTAATTGGAAAGAATCCACATCTCATATGATCATGCCCGTGCCCATTTGCAGTGTCTGTCTCACTCCAGCTCAAGCGTGCTCCAGGGACCCCGGGAAGGTGTCTGCTTCAGTCTTTGCTCCCGGATCCATCACCTGGAGGAGGAGCTGCACAATATAACACTCCATAAATATTTGTTTCATGTATCGATTAAATGATGCACAGGGCACACCTCTATTAGAAGTCTCAGTGAATTAGTTGTGCTTCCAGCAGATGAATCTGCAGACTGGACATCGATGTAATGTAAAAACTAAAAGTGCAGTCCTCAGAGGAAGGGTATCAAA
>NW_022103896.1:5335912-5341284 GCF_000313985.2 Echinops telfairi
GAATTAGTTGTGCTTCCAGCAGATGAATCTGCAGACTGGACATCGATGTAATGTAAAAACTAAAAGTGCAGTCCTCAGAGGAAGGGTATCAAAGTGTTGCTGTCATCACACGTGGTCAAGTTGGTTCCAACCCACAGTGACCCCACGTAGAGTAGAACCAACCACTGCCAGGTCATGGACCACACTAACCAGTGTTTCTAAGTGTCCCACAGTGACCCCATATAGAGTAGAACCAACCACTGCCAGGTCATGGACCACACTAACCAGTGTTTCTAAGTGTGAGCCCTGGTTACAGCAACTGTGTCAATCCATCACACTGAGGGTCTTGCTCTTTTTCCCTGACTCTCTACATTAGAAAATGATTAAATAAAAAAGTTTTAACTTTGAGGACTAATGTACACCTGACCCAATTTTCAATTGCCTTCTGTGTGCCAAAGATGGAAAATGAACGAGGAAGAACAAAGCATTGTCGCATTTAAATAGTGTTGGGAAAGAATGTATCGTGGACTTCTAGAAGAATTAGCAAATCTGGCCTGGAAGAAGTACCGGTGGTGAGGCTCTGTGTCATATACTTTGGGCATGCTATCAGGAAGGAACAATTGCTGGAGAAGCAACCACATTAAGCTTGGTAAAGTACAAGGTCACTGTTTCTTTCTGTAGTGCACATGCTCTATATGAGTCCAAAAGAAATATAATGTGAAGAAGAATACAACAACAATTGTGTCAAGCATGATCGCCTTCACCAGGAATTTTGTCTCTACCAATGACAGGCCCAAAGTACCCAAGACAACCCTCACCAGGCTCTCTTTGAGGCGCATTCTGGGTGTACTTTCTCCAAGACCGATTTGCTCATTCTGCTGGCAGTAGATTAAAAATGGCCAATACCCTTTGCTCATGTGACAATTCACAGGAATCACTTCTCCCCCAGCTTTCCTAAGGTGCATTTTATGGCCTGCTAGCCATGGGTTAGAGTGCTGGCTGTCAGTATCAAATGACAACAAGATAATTATTTCCACGTCTTAAGTCTTATTTCCATTCTTGTAAACATTAGAGTAACTAATAATGATATACCACCATGGATGATTTATAGAGCAATTGTAACAGTACACATAAAGTCTTAGCTATTCATTAAAGGCTATATGTGTTAGTATCGATAGTTAAAACTTCTGTCCCTATTGATTCCCAATGACATGTTTTTATTGATCACATCTGGAAACAAGTGGATGGTTAATGCAGGAGTTAGCCATGAATATGTCACAAAACCTCTTGGCTCCATGGGTTGAGCAGTGGATGAGCTGCTTGCAATTAAGTTCAGCAGTTCAAATCCACCAGTTACTCCATGGGAGAAAGATGAGGGAGTTTTCTTCCATAAACATGTTTAGTCTGTAAAATGCTGTGGAACCATTCTCTGTCCTGTGTAATAGCCACATGAGTTGGGATGGACGAGGGCAATGGGTTCTTTTCATGGTGTGGCAGGGACAAAAGTGTCCACTGACTTTTTTCCTAGCTGATCAGTTGTTGTCCGTGAACACTCAACATATGTGTAATGAGTTCTGGGGTTGGGGGTGGGGATTGACTATCAAACTCAGAAGGCCTCCAGATGTTCCTCCTAACTTGGGGGGCCCTAGATGTCTTTAGATTATAAATTAAGGATGTTCTACCTCATTAATTATGAGTTTAATAATCACTTCCTATTGAAGTAATAGATTACTAATTGTGCTAATAAGTTTAAATTGCATGTGTGCTTACTGAGCCTCAGCGTTTGACTGTTGGCATGGTTTCAAGTTCCAATTGAGCTATCAGGGAGAGGAAGAGGCAGCTGGTTGTGTATTTGTTTGTTTGCATATGTTTCTGCATTTTAATTTTGTGGTGGCCAGCAACCTGTTATACTAGAAAGATCACAGACCACTCAGTGTGTGGAACACTGTCCCAAGTCCTGGCTCATCTCCTGAGAACCAAGGCCATGGCTTCAGATGACGTATAACCTCTCTCTGAAACCCAGTCTCTCTACCAAATAGAAGCATGTAATGACAGGAGCATAGCATTTTTGGATACTCCCTGCTTGCAGACCTAGTTCTAGGCACTTGCTATCCATTCAGTCATTGCAACCACTCAGTATCCATATCTAACAGGTGAACGTCACCATCCACACGTTATGGAGCAGGAAATTAAGGTGCAGAGAGACATGGGAGCAGAGGTAGGAAAAGGCAGAGAGAGAGAGTCCTCAAAGGTGGCCCAATGAGCTATAGCACCTGTCTTCTTAATCAGGGTGCTGACTGTGAAACAAAACTTTAAAAGAAACCTTTGACTCCTTGGACACCCAGTTAAAATGAACCTCTTCCACCAATCTGACTAGTTTTCTTACAAGGTCATTCTAAGACTTAAGAGAGAGGCTGTATCTGAAGTAGATGAATGATTTTTCTCTCATGAGATATACGTTGTTTTTTTGTTTTCCTCGTTCTTTCTTGGCCTTTTAAGAAGAATGATGAGCTGGGAAACCAGAGGATGCAAAAGGATGCCTTTGCTTCCAGCCTAACATCTCAACCCAAGTGCGATAATGGAATCAGACTGATTCCCCAGGCATATCAAAGGAAATCACTTGGGTGCTGGCATATTGCATATTTATAAGAAGGCCCCTTCCCTGTAAAGGTCTCCCCATCGTACTGCGTGAGGTTCGGACCTACTGTTTCTTTAATTCAGGTTTTATTGTACTATGGAGATCAAAGGGGGGTGACTTCAAAGTTTGGTTGTGCTCACCTTGTGATCTGGATGCACTCACACGCAAAGACTTGGCCAGTATCCCTTGCTTCACAGGAGACCAGGCAGTGGCATGCAGGAAGGCATGGGACTCTATGTCTTGATGTGTCACAAGAGCAGTTGCTGTCAATATTATACTCCGTGCCTTTGATGTAGAACCTACTCTTCCTCCACTGTCTCTGCTCATGAACCTCGCCATCCATACAATGAGGACACCAGCCAGGTTACATCATATTACCCTTTGTCTTTGTTGGTAAGTTGTGAATCTTGTTCTCCACTTTGGGTCTATTTGGAGATTCTGTTGACAGAAAGAGAATCAATTTACTTTTGATTTTTACTAAGGGTGGGGAGCCCCAGAGAAGTGCGGAGCCGAGGACGTTACTGAGGTGCCTTTCTCTTTGGGTGTTGTTTCTGGACTTTTTTGTTTCAGATCCTTCTTAATAAAATGCCCCTTCCCATTCTCTAATCTGTGCCCCTGCATATCGCTGACAAGGTGGTTCTGTCCGAGATGATAGAACACATCAACATCCTTAGTCTTGTGCCGCAGTAACATCAAGCCATGCCTGTGCTTGTCTCCGCAACTCTCTGAAGACGTTGACATGGTGGGAGCCCAGTGGTTCCGCACCACGGAATTATTACTGGGAACAAAATGAAACATGAGTCATGGGATCTCCATAAACCTGTGAAAGGCCTTAGGGGGTGAAGGCATCCAACTTTCAGTGTATTCAATAACCCTGCACAATGATTACCTACCTCTCGGGTGCAGAACCAAAGGCTACTCTGGGCAAGGTGGACAGACATCGATCTAGGTGGGCCATCTCAGGAGCCATGAGGACTTCCTCTTTATCTGTACTGAGTTTGCACCTTTAACAATGCTTACATTAATTATTGATGATTTTTGTTCTTAAATCGTATCATACCATCTTGCCATTTCCCTTCTTCCTGTGTCCTGTGCTCTAGCTACCTGTGCTGTTCCATGTGCTGGCCCCAATCTCCCTTTTCTCCCTGAGACAAATCATGACTGTCTTCCCACCCTGCATCAGAGCCTTCCATGTCTGTGTTCAAAATACATACAGAAATGCTGTATCACTTACTTAGGCTCACAGTCAATTCCAATTGGCCAAGGACTGACAAGGTGCATACTTCTAGTCATGGTGTAATTCTGCCAGGGACCCTATCCTATACTCAGAAGTACCTGGATGGGAGGATCAATTGTATGGTCAGTTTATTCTTCTCCTGCCACGGACATTCGCCTGTCTTCTTCCCTAGGGTGTGAGCGCCTGATAGATGATGAATCACATTCTATTCATGGTTCTATCCCCTGTGGCTATCACAATGTTCAGATCAATAAACATCTGTAGAATGAATGAGAACAAATACTTCCCAAGGTTACCCAGGTCAGCCCAAATCCATATTTCTTGTTCTTTACAAAATGCCATGCAGGAATAAAGACTAATTCATACTGGGACCTTTGGTGAAATTGTCCCTGTTTTTCAATGCCCATCTGAGATGGTACCTTTTCTGGGAAGTGTTTCTAAGTCTCCAGTAGAATTATTATTTCTCTCCTCACTATACTAAAGAACTTCACATGGAATATTCCCTATTGCATTTTATATTTTCATTTGGTGACCCTTTTTGCACCTGAGCACTTCCTGGTCTAGAACCAGCTGTAAAGTAAATGTTGGAGTATATGTCAGTTAGACACCCCTGTGTAAAAGTTGGGGTGGAGCCCAACCCATCAATCGGGTTGTATCTGATGACACCTCCTTGGGGGCTTGTCCTTTTGTATAAGAGAGGGATCCTAAGCAGAGCCAGTTCTCTTTGGTCCTTCACCCTTTGATGGGGCTAGATTGGGTGGCTTGTTCGTCAATCTCCTGCTGCATTACCTGTCTATCCTGGATCCTGTGAGCCGTCAGCAGCCTACTGATGGGGGAATCATCCAGCCAGCATCAGAAAAGCCTAACTTGAACCAGACTGGACTTACCCACATCTACAACTAAGTAAGCTATCCAAAAAAGACAGAAAAAGTTTCTTCAGGGCGGAACTTTCATAGTATACAGTTTTCCCTCTAGGCAAGCATCAAGAAACTTGCTCTGAGTTAGTGCACCCAGTGACATCACCTGGGATGGTTTTCTCTGGTCACAGGGAATTTTTCATGAAAGCAGTTTCACTGAACCTCATTTTTGGTGATGGCTGATTTAAGAGAACAGTGTGCTGCTGAGAAATTGTGTTTCCCACTAGGGAAAAATGCCACAGAAACTGTTGTGATGTTTAACACAGCTTACTAGGACTGCACTATGGGAAAAACTGAAATGTGTGAGTGGTTTTCTCATTTCCAAAGAGGTGAAATGTTGATTGATGACAGATCTCATTCTGGATGTCCATCAATTTCCTGAAAAGATGAAAATGTTGACTCATAGTGCAGTTAGGGTTCTTTTCACCAGGTCAGACTGCTAATGAAGCTTTCTATTTAGAGGTTCTGAAAAGATTTAGAGTAACAATATGCAACAAAAAAGGCCTGGATTGTGGCAGATGGGGGACTGGTTTTGCCACCATGACAAAGCACCTGCTCACTCAGCCATCTCAATGCTCAGTTTTTGGCAAAAAACAGTATG
>NW_022103896.1:5341584-5346296 GCF_000313985.2 Echinops telfairi
GGGCACCCTCTCAGACAAACACACAAAAGCACCACTGGTTTTGCTTCTGCAGAGAGCCCAACCTAACACAGCACTCTTTTAATCATCCATGTAATCTTCTGTGAATCACACTTGCCAGGAGTGGTGGTAGGTTTTATACCTGTTGGGCAATCCACATGAATTATTTAATTTAATCTTCACAACAATCCTACAGAATAGTCAATATTATTCTGCCTGGTTGTGCTGTCGTCGTTGCTGATGATGTTTGGGGTCATTGAGATGGCTCCAAATCACAGCAACCGCATGCACAACAGAACAAAACATGGACTAGTCACCCATCATCCTCATCCTCATCCCTATGCCTGAGCCTATCTCCAAAATCACTGTGTCAGTCACCGCTTTGTCTGCGATGCTCTACTTCACCAACATGATGTCGTTTTCCAAGGACCAATCCCTCCTGATCACATCTTGGAGGTTTCACTGGTGAGGCATGGTAGGAAGTAGAAGCTGAGCAAGCAAATAAGGTTCCCCTAAGTCCAAGTGCTAATCAATGGAGGACTTGTGTTTCAAAGTTCAGATTCTCTGATTCCAGATATTATGACTACTTTTTTTCCCATGAGAATTCACAATACATAATTTCATTTTTGTACTTTCCCTTCATCTCTCTCTAGCTAATGTCCATCCATTCAACCACACACCCACCTGCCCAGAGCGCCGGCTGTTCTCGTTCTAGTTGTCATCTCTGAGAGCTCGGTATCAGGGTCAATTCGGCAGTTGTGGAGTGGTGCATGATTATTTCACAGTTCTCTCTAGAGATGCTCATTCTCTCCCTATACAAACAAAAAGGGAAACTAATACTAAATGCTGCCTCACCTTCAGGAAGAGATTTAATTCTTGGCTTATTTCATACAATCTGCCAAATATCCTTCAATAATTTAAGCCAGAGACAATGCTGCAAAAACTGTTCACCATGGGTACTTGGGCCACATGGGAAATGAGATTCTGTATCCCACCTTGTTCTGTTAATGATGCTGCCAAACTGCAAAGAACCATACATCCCTTTGTTTGCAAAAGCAGCTATTAACTTCTGCCACACATGAAACATTCAGCTATTCATAGCTGGGTTTTTGTGCATTATCACTATTGATTCAGATGAAAATGGCACAGAGCTATCTGGACTCATTTTCCAGGAAAAAAATATAAGGAAACAAGCAAACAAATGAATGGAACTTCATTTTTCAAGTCAAATTAAATTATTATAAACTACAAAAGAACAGAGATTAGTCTCAAAGCCATGTCTCATAGTTCCAATTTCAGTATACTTTTACATCTTAGCATTTTGCCAAGCTTCTTTACACAATTCTGAATTATCTGAGGAGGCTGTGTTGTATAGGGTTGACTAGAGAAACAAATCCAGAGACATTCATATATGTGCAAGAGAGTGCTTTATATCAAAGAGCAATTATATATTGAGAAAACATACCAGTCCATTCCAGATCAATCCCATACGTCCGAAATTATCCCATATGTCTGATACTAGTCCATACATTCCTCTTTAGACTCATGTAGACTCATGCAACGATGCCGAATGCAGGGACATCAGAGGCCGGTAGGTGAAAAGTCTTTTGGATCCAATGACAGTGGAAGCATCTCCAGAGCTCTGGCTGCCATCAGCGTGGCTCCATGTGGCTTGTCAACAGGAATGTGTGACAGATACATAGTGTGCCTGGCCTCTAGTGAGTGATTTATCTCTTTTGTGCCTCCAAATGAGGTCATCAAGCTGCAGCCTGATTGACTTGCTAAACTCTACCCCTTGATTCTTAAATATCCTCAAGTAGACATGAGATTATGTAACTTCCACAGAGGTGATTTTGCAGTCAGACTATGGACTATCCTGGGGGTAGGGAACGAAAACAAGACAAAACAAAACCAAACAAAAGACAGCTTGAATTCACAGCTCAGGTCTCTCCAGGCACCATGACACTTAGAATGTGTGGGACATCTCGACACAAGACATTTGATGCTCATAGTAGTGAGGGACAAGAGTAAGCCTAAGACTGACCAGCTGGTATTTAGATTGTTTAGGAATTTAAGGTGGTCTCATACAACAAAACAAGAATTTTCTAAACTTTCTTAAGTGCCCACAAAACTAAAATGTCAGACTCAACTACACGTTGCACTCCAAGTACGCGTTTGCATTTATGAAACTTCAAAATGTATATTCATCTATTGAAACCTCAATGATATCTAGACTTAAGTAAATATGAGACATTCTTATTTTTATTAAAACATTTGTTTTTAGCACCCTAAATAAATCCTCCTGACCACATTTTGATACCTATCTCTGTTACACAGTTTGAGAAAATATGTAAGACATTACATCAATGTGGTCTTTACAGTGTAGGGGGTTATATTTCTCTTCATTTGATTTACATTTTCATTTTCTTTTTTTTTTTTTGGAAGTTTCCTCTTTCATTTATTTATTTATTTAAAAAACCATTTAATTGGGGGCTCGTACAACTCCTATCACAATTCATACATCAATTGAATCAGACATGTTTGTACATATGTTGCCTTCATTCTTTTCTAGACATTTATTTTCTATTGAGCCCTTGGTATCAGCTCTTTCCCCCCAATCCCTCCCCACCAACCCTCATACCCTCTGATAGATTGTACACTGTTATTATTTTCATATCTCACACTGACCACTGTCTCCCTTCCCCCATGTTTTCTATTGTTCTTCCCCCTGTTGAGGGGTATATGGTTATCTGTTGATCATTGTGATCAGTCTCCCCCCCCTCACAGAATCTAGGATAGTAATTGTAATACCTGTAAATATGAATTTACAGAAACAACACATGCTTTCTGGGAGACAAGCAAATGAAGGTTCCAAAGGCATTCCTCCATCTATGTCATCATGGTTGACTCTACTTTGATAAGGCAGTGTGGTAGTTAGGTCATCTTTTGTCAGTTTGGGAGGATTATGAGGGAAGGGGTGGAGTCTGGCCTGTCAATCATCGTACAGCCAAGGAGTCCTCTGTGTGGTCATGACCTGCCCCTGAGGATTCTGGGAATTCCTGTATTTCCTCCTTGGAGGTGGGAGACACGTTCTTCATTCAGCTCACTCCTTGAGAGATGCTCTACTGACAGGACACATGGCACTAGGCTGATAGACCCTGTGCCCTGGGAACTGGAGGAGCCATGGGGGGACCCTGCCAGCGCTGAGATGCGTCTACTGCCACTGGATCCATAAGACTTTACACCCCACTGGCTTGTGATCTTCTTGCATTCAGAGTCATTGCATGTGTTTTGTGAGTCTGAAGAGGACTTTATAGATTGGTATTGGACATGTGGGCTAATAATGGACTTATGGACTTGATCTGGACTAGACTGGGATGTTTTCTCAATATTCAACTGCTCTCATATATAAAGGTCTTTCTTATACACATCTGAGTGTCTATGAATTTGTTTCTCTAGTCTACCCAGACTAACACGGGCAATTCTTCCTCAGTCATATTTTGAGTGCCTTCCTACCTGAGAGGCTCTTCTGACACTGTCTCTAACACAGTTTGATGCTGTTCATGAGGTACTCACTCTGATAATGTCCCCCTGCTCTTCATAAGGTTTTCAGTGGCTAATTCCTCAGAAGTGGACAGCCTGTTCCTTCTTTTTAATCGGTTTTTAGTCGGGAAGCTTTTCTGAAAAATGATCATTTTGGGAGTTCCTGCTAGTGTTTCAAACACCAGTGACACAGCTTCCAGGACCACAACAACACACAAACCATCACAGGGTGACAAAATGACAGACATTTGGTGAGAAAAGTCTTTCTGGGGACCCTTAAAGATACTTTTCAATATAAACTTTATATATATTTTTCACATACACATACAATTACTAAAACAGTTGTAAATTGACACAATGTGAGTTACTGTAGTTCTTGGTCAAGTGGGTACAGTGCAGAATAATAAATAAGCAATAAGCCCAGAGAACTGAAGCATTATTCTAGATTTTATACCCTTAACCTGAGACATGGTTTAAAAATGCATCCACGTGTTCTTTGGCAGTGTTGTTCTCTATAGGTAGAGCCTAATTTCCTCCCCTTGAGTGGGGATTCTGAGTGTCCTAACTGGTTTACAACCAACTGCTCATCTAAAGGTTGGCAGTTCAACCCATCAACAATATCATGGAGGAACGCCTTGGCCATCTGCTTCCACTAAGATTATAGCCACAGGTGTCAAGGGCCCAGGCCTACTCTATACAGTTGCCATGGCTCAGACTTGACTCCATGGAAGTGAAGCAGCATGTGCCTAGGCATGTTGGCATTGCATGGCAGATCAATAAGAATTTCAGCTCATGGGATGTAGTTATTAAATCAGTGAATGCATTTATTTCTATTCCATTAGAACACTGGATTAGAGGCATTATATACCCTTGTGGTACAGACACTTATCTTAATTTACAGTGTTGCCTAGAGAAATGCATATGTTATCTTGGATACTCTCTGTTGTAATATTCAAAAGGTAACTGGGCCACATGGAAATCCCACAAAGTATCATATGGATCCATTTTGCAAATGATATCTGCTGACTGGGCAGGAAAAATTAAAGTTTGCTAGTGAGACTGAGGGTACACCAAGGATGAGTGATGAACTCTGAGTTAGTTAATTGTGCCAGCCTGACCGATAATCACATGTGGGGCTGGTTGAAAGGCGGAGGGATAAATGGGTGGTGAAG
>NW_022103896.1:5347289-5356552 GCF_000313985.2 Echinops telfairi
GTGTGTGTGTGTGTGTGTGTGTGTGTGTGTGTGTGTGTGTGTGTGTGTTCAAACACCAGCAACTCAAAGTCTTTTTCTTGAAGCCGAAAAGATCTCTTCAATGTCCTGCCAAGGACTGCAGTGTGAGGTGGTTGAGCTCCAGGCTGCTGGGAAGAGTGAGTCTGCAGTGGTCCATACACAGAATGGCAACTGTGAGCCCCCACACCTCACCGTCTTTTACAAACACCACCTCCTGCCTCAGGGTACACAGTTCTTCTTTAGAGAGTTTTCAGGGGGAAATGGATTCATATTTTAAGAAAGGGAAGTCTCTAAATGCTAATTTCCTCTCTAGCTGTCACGGTCACTTGTTAAAACTTGCTGGCATCTCTGACATACCATTATCTCTGCCAACTTTACTAGGAACATGGTATGACTTTACTTCTAAAGGGGGGGCATTTATTGTAATTTTATAGGGATTCTAGAAACAAGGAAACGAAATACCCATGGTTAATTAAGTATTTTTAAATGAGAAGACCAAGAGGTTGACGATTATATTGTCTCTCTAATAACTGCCATTGAGTCCCCTCTGGCTCCCAGCAACACTGTAGAACACAGTGGAACTGCTCCTTCGGTGTCCAAGGCTGCGCATCTTGGTGGGGCAGATGGTCTCCTGCTTGTCCTCTGGAACACCTGGTGGGCTTGAGCCATCAATGTTGTGCTTAGCAGCCCAGTACTGAACCCACTGTCCCACCAGGCTCCCTCATGCTATTTGGGTGTCAACAGCTATACAATCACACTAGTAATGTCATGCTGTGATGAGAATGAGTTGAAGCATTAGATGCTAGATGGCTTTGCGTTGGCATTGTAGATTGATTCAAAACATGTCCCAACTCATCTGAGATCATGGCACTTACATGGCACTTACAGCTTAGATCCGTCACAAACTCTTCCACCTTCTTGTTGAATCTGTACTGGGCTGCAGGACTTGCTTTGTTCAGTGTGATTTGACAAATAGACCAACGAGAGAGTTCCGTACCTGGAAGTTAAGCAGCTTCGTATACCTCAGCACTTACCTAGATGCTTAGCACACAACGAAAATAAGTCCAGACTAGCTAACCGGGAAGATTACGTGATGGGAGAGAAGTCAGCCCAGTTGAGAGTATCCCAGGCCAAGCAGTCTACAGTCAACCAGAGGGAGTCCATCTGAGAAAAATGGCGCCATTGCTAATCAGCGAAGTTTCTCAGAAGAACCATAGACTTCATGAGAAATAATGTGAGATTCCATTGCATTTGTTCCAATTCCTGGAGACCCTATGCGCAATACTATGAAACACTGTGTGGCCCTGTGAATTCTCCAAATTGTTCTTTTTTAGCCTGTTGTTGCAGCCACTAATATAGGAAGTAGGAAGGTGTGGAGAAATACTAGACTTTGGGGGAGAGTTGGGGGAAATTCAAGGAATGTGAGGCAAAAGGCACCCTGACAAAAACAGATGGGAAATGAACACATGTTCATTCAAGATGGGTAACTTCCCACTGTGTCCAGTAGTGCATAAGGGCAATCATTTGGCTCTAAACAGAAATCAAACAGAAAAGATAATTGCTCTTCACTGGAAGAATCTCACAAAGGTTAGTAGATCATTTGCATTTATGATTCTGGTGGCTGAAGACATGCGCATATACATAATTGGTTTCCAGTCCCCAGCAGCGGTAGAAATAAAGCTATTTCTACATTCGAGTACAAAACAGATGAATTTGCCAGGTGGAGTAGGCAGGGGAGGGTTGTAAAATTAAATTCTCATTCAATCGTGGACACTTGGTTGTGGAATCCTCAGATCAAAACACAAAACAACGAAGTGTGTGAAGAAGGCAGAGAGGGGTCCTACTTGTTAAAGGGGGTAAACCCAAAGAACCCCAAACAATTCTGACTCATGGTGACCCTCCATGGAGTTCCTAGACAGTAAGTCTTCCAGTTACAGCAGACATCACCTTTCCCTTTCAGAGCCTCTGGTGGCTTTGAACCACCCTTCTTGTCATCAGCAAAACCAAATGAAGCCCTCGTGAAAAGTGTAAGTCGCCCAAAATTTCAGAGCACAAAGACAACATTCCCCAGAAAATGGTGAGTCTTAAAGAATGGGCTCAACAGACGTCACCAGCATTGAGTCAATGCTCAGTCATCATCCTGAGTGGAGAGTTTGCACAAGTCCATCTATAGTAATTCTCTGGTCATCATGTCTCCTTTTAAAAAACAAGAGAATTAATACAGGTGATCTCAAAGTCCCCTTGGGCTACAATATTATTAATGCCAACATTTATCTGTTAAGATGCTATTGTGGTTCCGTGTGATCTACCTAATTGTGAATCAAAGCAACCCCAAGTACAACAGAAGGCTATGATACACAGACTTTTGCCACCTTGACAATCTGTTTGAGCCCACTGTTTCAGCCATGGTGTCAATCCAACTTGATGAGAGTCATCTTCTTTTACTGACTCGCTACTTTACCAAGCCTGACGAATTTCCCTAGGAACTGGCCTCTCCTGATAAAGTATCCAAAGTAGGTAAGACAAAGTCTCAGCACCATGGCTTTTCGGGATCATCCTGGCCTGCACTTATTCCCAAAGAGATGCGTCTGTCCACAGGGCAGTCCATAGTACTTCACACAATCATCTCCAGCACCCTCCTTCTTGTTTTTATCTAGTTGTGTGTACTACAGACGCAGGTCTGCCTCGTGCCTTGTCCTTCTGAGTATTGTTTCACGAATATCTGACAAGAATGTAGGTATGTTGGATCCTCAAGACCATCTTAGGGGTGCTAACGTAATGCAAGATTATCAGAATATGCAGGCCTCTGGCCAGTGATTCTAGGGGGGCGACCACAGATGTCCTGACGCTGGGTGCCACTCTACAGTAGACCAGGCCCCGGCATGGTGTAATGAACTCGTCTACTGAGAGGTGTGGATCTTGAACTCACCCAAGACTGACAAGAGAAGGGCTTGTCAACCTGCTTTCTGAAAGCAGAGAAGCAAACCCTCTGAGCACAGTGCTACTGTGACACGCCTGGGTTTGCCGGGAGTCAGAATGAACTTGTCCATTCTTAGGGCTTTGTGTGTGTGTGGGTATTTATAGAGCAAACAACGACTCTTTTTCCTCTTCTCTGAATTGTTCTTATAAGAAGATTGCTCATCTTAGAAGGGCCTGCGGCTGCCTCTGCCAACAATTTGGAAAGACCCTGAAAAACAGTGTAGATTCAGAGTTGAAATTACACGGCTGGCACACAGGAGTGAACATCTCCTAAAGCTATTAGTGACCTCTCGCTGCAGTTGCATAAAGGTATACCTTTGCCCTTTTTAGGATAAGTTTGTTTAACTGCAGTCTCTGCAAAGGCAAACCAAAGTCCTCGACTGATGGGGATGAATACTGGAAAGAGCATGCTGTGCAGAGATGAAATTGAGCCTCCTGGCAACCCTGCTGGGCTCACATGACCTAAGAGATCTTGAACCAATCATTCAATCACAGTGGGCTTTCCCCCTCCCCCCCTTATTGACAAAATGACCTCCAATGTCTAGGATGCCTATAAACTGGCAACTCTACCTGTCATGAGATTTCCATTCTTAGGGTTTATCCCTGTCTCTTCTATTGCAATGGATTCCCTAGGGGCGGGGGGCGGGGGAGGAGTCATCTTTGACTTTTGAACCCTACAGGACACACACACGCTTGTCTTTAGCAGACACTCAGTTTGTGTGCTGGAGAACTCACCAGCACATTAGACACCAACTTCTGTTATTGGTCTTGAGGGACTTTTCATAGGCTCTCTGTGCTCAGGAGTCCTGCTGCTGTGTGAGCTGCGAGCCCTGTGGTTGGGCAGTTTGAAGCAGCTCAGTGGAAGAAAGACGGGGCTTTCTACTCCCACAGGAAACCCACAGGAGGGGGCTCTCTAGGAGGTGGCATTGCCTCCATGGCAGTGAGTTTGCATTTTGTTACACCATGGCCATGAGTCCGGGTGGCAGAGTGGTTACATGTTAGGCTGCTAATTGCAAGGTCAGCAGTTTGAAACCACCAGCTGCTCTGAAGGAGAAAGATGGGGCTTTCTACTTTCATGAAATGTTGCACCTTCAGAAACTCACGGAGCAAGTCCTACAGGATATCCTACAGGATGGCTCTGAGGCAGAATGGAGCCAATAGCACTGAATTGGGTTTGGGGATACTATGGTCAGATGGAAATTGACAGATTTAAAATTTCTTTCCCATTTTCCACTTTGCAACCTATTCCCTAGTCCCCCATGCTCTACATGACCAAATTTTGATTTCTGTTGTTTCAAGTATTGTACACTCAGTACATCCATTCTCTAGCTACCTTCGACTCCTGGATATGAAATGAGGAGATCAATGAACGCACACTTGTAGGCAGCCCTGTGGGAGCTAATGACAGGCTTGGTTGCAGATGACTCCAGTAAAGTGAGCACCTTAACAAAAAGACTCACATGCTTTTAGGAGTCCTGGGACATATAAATAGCACATGCGCCCTTCAATGTAGGCTACTCAGTGTGCAATAGCATTATGAAACAATGTGAAATATTGTGAGAATGACCAAGATAGGACTCCAAGATAGCAAGGGAGCACACGCCGTTGGGAAACTGGCGCCAACAGACCTGCAGGATGAAAACTTGCCAGCAATCTTTGATTCACACAGAAACCTTCAGTTGTGCTCTGCAATGGAAAGAGGTGCACCTGAAAGGTGTACAAACAAAGAACGCAGCTTGGATTTCTCACCTGAGGAACCAATGGAGCCCCTGGGTTTTCTCGGTGTGACCCAGGTATGTGTCCCATGGAAATGGCCCAAGTGGGCCGGAATGAAGGAGGAAACAGATCAAGAGCCTCACCCTGTCCAAGCTTTGGGGCCTGAAGGCAGAATGTTCCAAGCTCATCAACCAGCTGTGGCTGACATCACTGTGGCTCCCCTCATCTTCCCTTCACTCACAGTTTGTAAGCTCCTGCCTACAAACTCCTCCCCAGCAGCTCACAACGCAACCGGATGGCACCCGAGAGAACAAGATGGCCTGCACTCAGCCCCAGCTTCTCACTCAGCTGGCAAACAGCAGGGAGGTCTCTTATGTAGTTAACTCTATCTTGCCACTGAAACCATGCAAAACACACCAAATGGTTTGCGTCAGGATGTGGGGAAGGATTCGGAAAAGGCAGGGGTAGGAGTACAAGGACCACAGGAAAGGGTAGAGAGTGTGTAGCATATCTGAATTTTGCACAGAGGTTTGATCAGCACTTGGTACCTGAGTTGCTGCTTCTGCAAATGTCCGAGTGAGTAAATCAGTAATGAACAGACTAACAGCCACTAGGAGTTTGTCAGTGGTTCCCAGATGATTCTCCTTGGATATTGCCAGATTTCCGAGTTCTGTAGTTGTGAGGAAAGGCTACGATTGTGCAGTGGGAGACAGAAAGAAATGGATGGATTTCCCATTTTCTTTCCCACTTCCATTAAGGAAGAGGATCACTGTAAATATTTCACAGGTTGTGTATTCTTGTTGGATTTTATTTGGAAAAACATCTCATCTCCTCTCACTGCTATGATTCCTATAAGACAGAGTAGAATGTCCCCGTGGGGTTGTGAGATTGTATGAATCTCTTTACAGAAGTAGAAAGCCTTGTCTTTCTCCCAGAGGGCATCTGGTAGTTTCATACTGCTGAACTTGTGGCTAGAAGCCCAACTTGTAACCACTACACCACCAGGATTTTGGCAAAGAATAATACTGTTAAATGTAACAGTTAACTGTAAGGTTGGCAGTTACTCTTCTTGGTCAAGTCAGGAAACAAGGGACCATCTACCTTGTGTTGATGACACCGCATGGGAACTGGGTAGTTCTTTTCACAGCCAACTCTGACTCATGGCAACCCCAAGGGAGATGCAACCTGGCCTTATTCCATCTCCATGCTGGGTTGCACACTGAATATTTGTCACCGTAATGTGTCAACTGGCTACTTTTCTTAAGTAGATTAGCAGGCCTTAACTCATAGTCTATCAGAGTTTGGAAGCCCATTGAAATCTGTTCGGCATCCTCACAATGCCCAAGCCTCCACTGACAGGCAGGTGAGCGCAGCACATGAGGTGCAGTCCATGTGAACAGAACCGGGACCTCCTCAATGAAAGGCAAGACCTCTACCACTGAACCACCAGTGCCCCCCAAACCCGGCCCAAACCACTCATTTCCATTGAGTTCATCGGAGCTCATAGACTCTTTAGGACAATAGAACTGCTTCATACAATTTTCAAGGCTATACATTTTTATGGGCATAGAGAGTTCTCATCTTTATTATCACCAGAGTATTTGGTGAATTTGAATCCTGATCTTATGGCTCGCAGTGCAATGGCAACCCCACTATACTTCCAGGACTCTTATCCGCAAGCTTGATGATACCCAAAACGGAGACTCTCCATCAGGAGCCACAGCGGGAAGCCACAAGCTGAAGGATGAGCTCCACTTCCTTGAGTTGGCAGATGGCGGCGCTGTTTGCTCATCTCCCTCAGTTGAAGGTAGGCCAAGAAACAATTCCAAGAAAGATTTTGTGTGGTGACTTTTGAGACTCAAGTGCTATTGATCCATGTCTTTTGGGTTCATCTGACCATGATAATCCAAAATGAGTGTGGAAAGTTGCTGAGGCAGTCAATGGACAGATTTCCATCTGGTCTTATTTCTGGGAATGTTTCTGGCTCATCACCCTTTCTCAAAGGATCCAAAATCACAGTGTTCTGTGTGGGTGCTATTCCTGATGGCTTTGCTCCCTGTTTCGCTTCTCATTTGTTCGGTTTGGTTTTCTCCTCCACCTGGTGCACTGGCCCGGACACGGTTCTGTGCACAGAACAAACACAAGGGCCAGTTCCAGTCCTTCTTGTTAAGGTCTTGGTGTTTGGTGACAGAGCTAAGCAAATAAAACACTAACTGAAAATCATTTTGCCATAGTGGCTACAAGTTCAGGCTCTAGAACCAGAGTAACTGGGCTGCCTCTTGCTCCTGCCACTAAATACTTAGCGTTAATATTTTTACCTACATTCATTTGTATGTCTGTCTATTTGTATGTCTGCATGAGGAGGGGGCAAAAGCAGCCCCACCTCCCAGGATGGAGATAAGGATGCAATGAGGGGATGGACTTGTGGTGGGGAGAATACTGGACCACAGAGATGTTCACATTCTCCACCTTGAATATGTTCCCTTCCGGGCACAGGAACAGTTGGGAGGATGGTGCAGAACAGTGCAGTACTGCATTATACTGTGCATAAGGTCACTATGGGCCAGGGTCACTCGATGACACCTAACCACCACCACAACATGACAAAAAGGGATTGTGTAGATGTGTTTCTATTGAGGATTGTGAGATGGGAAGTGTGTTTGCTTAAATTCTCTAGAGAAGCAAAAACCAGTGGTGCTTGTAAATGTCATCATAGAGAAAGAGATTTCTATCAAGAAATAGCTCACACAGTTGTCAAAGTAGGTAGGTCCAATCTTTTTTCCAGTCTGTAGGTCAGCTGTAAGCTGGAGGCTTCCCCTGACTCATGTAGTTGTGGAAGCTGATGAACAGGAAGTAGGATGATGAGGCAGGAGGGCAATAGGCTGGTGGATGCAAAGGTAAATGAATCAGCTGAATGAAACCAAGAAGGGTAGAAAGTCTACTGATGGCTGCCACCCAACAGGAGTGTGACAAACCTGATGCAGGATCAGACACAGCAGAAGGTGATGAGGCAAGACAGAGCTGGCTCTGCTCAGGATCTCTCTTATGTAAAAGGCTATCTCCCTTAAGAGGTGACATAGGTTGTGGGCTGGTTGATAAGCTGTCCCACTCCCCTCCTGCCCCCCATCGTTACCCAGGTATGTCTAGTCGATGTCGACTCTAACCACCCAGGAAGCTTTCCTGGTATCATGTGGGTTGACCCATGTGGCCAACAAATGTCCTGGTAATAGAGGAGAAATGTCAGAGCCAGAGAAAACATGAGATAAAGAAAGCAGAGGGAGTGAAATTGGAAGATACTATGCTACCGACTTTGCAAATGGCAGAAGGAATCAGGAGAAAAGAAAGGCAGGTGGCTTTGGAAGAACGGAAGAAGCAAGAACACAGATTCTTCTTCAGAGCCTCCAGCAGGAACACAGCCCTGCTGGCATCTCGTCTTAATGCAGCAGATCCATACTGAACATTGAACCTCCACAATGTCACGCCGCGGAGTCCTCATTTAAGTCTCCGAGTCTGTGATAAAGGATCCCTGGTGTCTCAGCAGGTGAACCACTCAGCTGCTAACCTAAAGGTCTTTGGTTCAAACCTGCCAGCTGCTCTGGGCAAGAAGGAAGAGGCAGTCTGCTTCTGTAAAGAATTACAGCCGTGGAAACAGAATAGGGCAGGTCTCCTTCCTTCTGTAGGGTGGCAATGAGTGGCTAGGGACTCAAGAGCAGTGGATTAAGGGTAATTTTTTTTAACCAGTCTTTGTGGAAATCTGTTAAACCACCAGTAGTTGGAACTACTGCAAAATGTAAAATCTTTTAAAGAAGAAAAGGCACCTAGACCTCAACAAAACCAAATCAAACCCGGTGCTATTTAGCCAATTAAGATGCAGTGAACCTAGAGGGCAGAATAGAACTGCTCTGCGGGGTTACCACATCTGCAGGCCTTCTCAGAGGCAGAAACCTTCTCATCTGGGTCTTGCATAGTGGCAGGTAGATTGGAGGCTGCAACCATATGGTGAACAGGCCTGAGTGTTCACCACCAGGGCTATTGTGAGTGTTAGTTGCCACTCAGTTGATTCCAGCTCAGCTTTATGCAGCAGGGAGCACCACGCAGCCTGCTCCTGCACCTCCTCTCTTGTGATGTTTGAGGGGATTATCGCAGCCACTCTGTCTGTCCAGCTTCTCCAGGGTCTGTCCAGCTTCTCTGTCTTTGACCTCCCACTTTTACCAAGCACGATACCTTCTCTAGGGACTGGTCCCTCCAGATATCACGTTACAAGGACCTGAGGCAGAGCCTTGCCCTTATTCCTCCCCAGGAGCAGTCTGGTGTAGGCCCCCCACCCCCCAAAACAAAAACAAAAACAGATGATTGTTCTCTAGCAGTACAGGGGGCATTCAGCATTCTTCACGGGGACTGTAGTGCCAATCCATGGACTGTTCTCTGGCATTCTAAACTCTTTGTCCAACTTCTACCTGCCCATGAGGTGATTTAAATACCCTGACTTGAGTCAGGTACACTATAGTTCTCCAAGTGACATAACTCTTCTTTAACGCTCAAAAAAAAAA
>NW_022103896.1:5357342-5365261 GCF_000313985.2 Echinops telfairi
AGGCCATGGGTTCCTTAACTTATCTGGACTATGATCTCCTTTTCAGAAAAAAAAATTACTCAGTACCTTCTTGATAATGAAAAATGTTTGTACTCTAGCCCATAATCCAGGATACTGTGTAGGAGTCCACATTTTCAGCCCCCTTGGGTCATTGTAGCCCTCCCAGGGTGCAGTATGGCCCCTGTTGAGAGACACTGGCGTTGACAGGCACTCACCTCCAGTGCTGCATCGCAAGACCCAGCACAGGCCTGGCCTTCATCTTGTGAGAGACGGGAATCCAAGCTCAGCAGAGTGAGCAGGCCAGGAAAGTGGAAATCACAAGGCCCACCACTCAAAGACCACGGTTGAACTCTGAGTCCACAAATTCATTAGCAGCTTGTCCCTTTTAAGCTAGTCAACCACTTGGAGCCAGCAATGCCCTTATCTAAAAATGTAGGTAATTGTGCGGGTACAATTGGACCATTGTGGGACTATGTGATTGTGTCATTTCATTCTCACTGGCCTTTCCCCCCAGACACCCAGCTCCCTGGGGACAGGGCCTATTTTTGTGTGCCTCCAAGCTGGGATTGTTGGGCCTTAATAGAGTTATTCTCGTGATGCAGAGTTAAGTGTACGTAGTATGAAAGCAAAGGGAAGGATGGACTCGTGGCCTACAGGAGGTGGGAACTTTGAGGAGGACTAGGGCTGGGCCTGACCCTTGGGTACAAAACCTCAATTTGCCTTCTCTGGTGGCAAAGAACTCATGGAGTTAACTCATCTGTGGAGCAGCCATGATGTCTCCTCTTCTGCACCGTATTTTCAAGCCACAAAGGGCTTATAGTCTATCAATCCCTTAGGGCTTACAGTCTATCAATCCCCTTTCATATTGCAGGAAACTGATAATCAGAAGTATGAAAAATCACACAATTTGTAACCCAGCACTGTAGGCCACCAGCACAATCCAATGCAGTCCCCCCAGAACTGTAGGTCAGCTTCAGGTTCTTCTAAAGCAACGGTTCTCAATCTGTGGGTTACGCCCCCTTTGGGGGTCGAACGACCCTTTCACAGGGGGCACCTAAGACCATCAGAAAACATAAATATTTCACAATATATAATTAACTATTGTTTTGTGATTAATCGCTATGCTTTAATTATGTTCAATTTGTGACAATGAAAATACATCCTGCATATCAGATATCTACATTATGATGCATAACAGTAGCAAAACTACAATTATGAAGTAGCAACAAAAATAATTTTATGGTTGGGGGGATCACCACAACATGAGGAACTGTATTAAAGGGTCGCAGCATTAGGAAGGTGGAGAATCATTGTTCTTAAAGGACTTTGCCAGGATCCACCCAACATGGATGCTTCAAGGAAGCGATCTGAGAGAAAGGCATGTGCCGGTGTGATGTCAGCCCAGTCTGTGTTGCAGTGGTCCCTGATCCAAGCACGGGTGAGTTCTCACCCAGACAGCAGAGCTGCTGTCCTTATTCTCGGGTGGTTTGAGTGCTCTGAGAAGCTGCATGCCCTTTCCATAGTCATGGTGCAAACGGCTCACTCACCCCCACTCACACCAAAACATTAGCGTCCAAACCCTCACAGAGACTCTGCGACAAGAAGTCTTGGTGATCTGGGTCTGTAAGCCAAGATTACAGCCAAGTAAACCCAATGGGGAAGTTCCACTCTGCCGCGTGCATGCAGGGTGGCGATGAGTCGAAATTGACTCGGCAGCAACAGGTTTGGGCTTTTGCTGAGCTGAGGGGCCACTTGCAGTGTGCTCAGGCTGCTGTTCTGTTCTCACCCGAAGTCCTGCTTCGAAGGACTCCCCTGACCTAGGAGATGGCCTGTCTGTCTTCTCACCTGCAGCCCAGACCCGGGGAAACAGCTCTCTAGAGGGCTGGTGTTGGAGTAAATTAAACTTTGTCTTGGTTTGAACCAGGACAAACCATTAGGAACAGCTGTGTCTGTCTGAGCCACCCTGTTGCCCGCTCTCCAGGGCAAACCCCACTGGAGTGGGATGTGGGCTGTCAGTCATTTTTTCCAGCCTCTCACACCATGCTTACCCTTCTGCAGGAAATAATCCAACACGTAGCACCTGCTCCAAACTGTACATGGTTTCTAAATAAACACACACACACAAAACTCTGCCGGTTCATTGATTAGTTTTTCTGTCAACGTGCTATGCACCGCTTCAGTTTAAAAAGAAATCCTTTGCAAAGAGAAATAATCAAGGGGATAAAATGGCACACCCAGGGCAGCAAAAGGAGCTCTGGTGGCATAGTGGGTGATGCATTGAGCTGCAAACCAAAAGACCAGCAGTTCGAAACTACCAGTGGCTCCCTAGGAGAGAGGCTAGGTTTTCCACTCCTGCAAAGAGTTTCACTCTTGGAAACACACAGAGGTCATTCCACTCTCTCCTACAGGGTCCCTTTGAATTGGTGTGGACTCAGAGATCATAAGTTTGGTTTGGGTTTTGGACAAGGAAACTCAGCCCTCGGTGTCTCTGGCTCTTGGGTCTGCCGTTGCCATTCCTCCACCACCCCTCAAGCACTGCAGCTTTCTGTCTCTGGATCAAGGAGGTTTCAGGGTGCAGAGATGCTGGGGACCAAAGGACACAGTCCACTTCTGGAGCTTTATTATTGACCATGATCCAAGCCCCAGCTCCTGGCTCCTTTTATATTCGACAGTGTGGTAAAACTGACCAGCCCCCAAGTTTGATTTCCAAGTTCTCACAATTGCCACTGTTAACAATTAGTCCCACCTGCCTCCCACAGTCGTATCACCATTTCCCCTCCCTTCTCTCAGGCAGACTCAGTCAGCAAAGTGGTCATGGACGTCCTATCTGCCTGGTCTGTTCCAGACAATCGTCCAGTGTGAGTTACAAAGACTGTAACTAAAGAGTCCTATCAAGTAAATCACAGCACCATCGTCAGCCACTGGGTGTGTTGACTTGTGCCACCTGGCGCTTCCTGCTCAGAAGAACACAACCCAGGGCTCTCATCATATTCTGAACTAGACCCAGACGTCCAAGTAGAGAAGAATCACTTGTCTACCTTACCACACAAGGCCTTCTGGACCCCAGGGTTCTGAATCTGTGACAGCACTGTTTATGTAGTATGCTGCAGACAGTGTCCAAGGGGCTGGATCCAATTTATTCACTTTAATCCAAAGAACAGCAGCAGCGATAATCAACGTGCATGGGTACTTAACTTCCAGGCATGATGACAAGAAATCAAACACACAAGCATATGAAATATTGTCAAAAACACTCTGAATAGGGCATGGCTCGTAGAGGAAGGCATCGTGATCAAATGCTGGTATATTTCTCAGGTTCTGACTCCATTGAGTGACAAAGCTCAGGTTAGAACCACTTTATCCCCTGAGCCTCTGCTCTCAATTATCATTTTGATCTCATGATCCTTTTAACCGCCACACCTTCCAAATAAGTGCTCTGCATTGTCTCACATAATATCACAATGCTGCATGGCAACCATTAACTACTGCTCCCTACTCATCGACTATTTTATTATGGAGAGTCTGCATTGATGAGCATGGTAAAAACTCCCTCACCAATTGTTTTGCACATGTATGACTTTGTTTGGCTGGCGTGAACACTGACATACAAAACAAAAGTCACATCAGCTATGATGGTGAGGGTTATGTCTCAACTTGTGGGGTACCATGATTCTCAGTGGTTCGGCAGTTAGGTGATGATGTAATTTAGCAACCATTCAATGATGTGATTTAGTAGTTATGTGATGATGTCAGTGCCCATCTTGTGATCTTCTGTGGTCAGTCATCAGTTTTGCATAACGCCAACTTTTACACCACAGACCTGGCAGACCTTTGGAGCCTAAACAGGTCGTGATCTCAGAGTGGACAAAAGCATGTCAGGGAATTTGAATAAATGTTGTGTCAGAACACGATTATGTGGCATCACAATGTTGGACCCATCCTGTGGTTCTTCTTGTTTTTATTTCCTTCTCACCTGAAGTCAGGTGTGGCCATAGGAAATCTTTGAAAGAAACAAGAGCTTAACGGATGGCAAACTTTGGTGTTATGACCCTGCATAGACTTTGTGAAATCTTTCTCTTTCTACCATGGCTTCAGCACCATGTAAGAGGGTACCTCCAACCAGAGACACAAGTTCCAGGGCAAAACACAGGGCACACTGGGTCCAGGATGGAGGTATCGTACCTATAAGGGATATAGTTTGATATTTAATTCTGAGATTTCAGGGCTGTTCATGTCTTCAGTGTAACCTAGTCTACCTTCTCGTATAGATGAATTCCCCAGGTTTTTAGAGAATCAAAGTCCGTAAAATCACCCACCTGCTGGTTATTACCCCAAGTCTAAACTGGACTGCGTTGGACCCTGGGAGCAGGATGACTATCAAGAAGCCTCAGCTTGCCTGGCAGGTGGGTGGATGGTTCGTTTCAGCTCTCTGTCTTCTCATCCGGAGGTCTGGTCAGATGAACTGTGTAGATGGACAGGCCAAACGCACTCAGCCCCATCCCACGGAGAACAAGTTGCAAAATCTTTAGGCTGAAGAACCAATAGAGTGTATTGATTAGATGGGAGGAACTGAGAGAGTTAATGAACAAACTCAGTTAATTAGTCTTCCATTGAGTAGCTGGAGAGCATACCGTGCAGTGTGCTGAGAACTGTAACCTGAGAAGAAGAGAATTATTAACAGGTTCAGCTTGGGCTTGCTGAATGTTCCAGGGCCAGGAGACTGTAGACACATGAGTAAGTGAGATGGGCACAAAGCTGATGTTTTACCAGGACACGGAGCTTTGGGATTCATGAGGAAAATAAATATGCATGAAAGAGATTTCCTAATTTACTTGGAGAGAGACAGAACCTTCTGAAATTCCAGTATTTCAGAGACAGAGAACCAGGATCTCGGGGAACTTATGGATAAGAGTCACCAGAAAGGCAGGATGTAATCCAGAAGAAAATGGAGCCTACACACAGACATAGCCGCCAGACAGGTGAAGGTGGAGGTTTAAAAAGGGAGTGGGTCACAATAATCCTCTATTAAAATGTCAGCTCCGTGGCACTGAGTTCTGAGAAGGCACCGGGAAGACACCACTTCCCTTGTTCCTAGCTTTCCTCCGAACCCACAGACAGCCCTTCACAGGAAGAAACCCCTTCAAGGCCTATGTTCTGTCTCATCCATCTCTATGCCGAGACCCAGTGATGACTGGTGTTCACCTAGTGTATGCTCCTGGGTATTTGGGAAACAAAAATGCAAGAACAGAGGACCTTTTTTACTACAAGGCTTCATTTCCAGTGCCAAGGCGGCCTGAACGCGTGGCTCTCTCCATTCATTTAGAGGCAAAATTAATTTGGGGAAAAGTACAGGCATGAATAGAAATAGCAAGCTCTAAGTAAAGACGTTTCCACTCAGCCCAGCCATGATGAGCTGGAAAAGAAATTGAATAAGATGAAGTGTTCCCACCCCCAGCCAGAATCTGTCCAAATCCATCGAGCCAAGGCAGGTCTTCATCACCGTCAAGTCTCCTGGAAGCTCATCCTCATTCCTTAAGCTGGGGCTCCCATTCAGTGGAGCAAGGACAAATGGTCTCTAGCTCTTGTGAATGCTTCCTTGGTCATTGTCATGTTTGAGTTCCTAAGGCAACGAACCATGCGAGAGGGTCCTGAACACGCTCTCCCCATCTAAGTGCAAAGGTGGAACATGGCCGTTTCCTGTACACCAGCCCAAGGAATTTGGTGGAGAGGAAATACAGACCTTTTACTTGGCAGGAGACCACCGGAGGAGGCGGGGTGTCTGCGTGTCACCTCAGGGATGTGGAGCTTTGCTTGCTGCTGTTTCACTTGGTCTTACGTTTCATCATTTGTGCTCCCAAAGCATGTAAACGAAAGCTCCCGATTCTATTTGGACACAAGTAGTAAACCAACCTCCTTCCCACATTTATAACCACCTTCCAACACGCCCAGATCTGACTGCGAGACACCGTTCATCACGCCCATCCCAGGGCCGTACTGTTTGCCGATGGATCCACCTCATGCTTTGCTCTTGTTTGTCTGTAATCATGGTCATGCAATTCAGGCCTGTTTCTTGAACGACAAGATAACCCATCATTTGTTTGCAGCTGGCATAGTATGGGCTGGAACTATTCTCTATGGAGGGTCAGAGAGCCATATGTTAGGATATCAGGGGACATGGTCGCTGCTGCTCCATACTCAACCCTGCCCTCGCAGCAGGAAAGGAACCCCAGAGAACAGAAACAGAGGGTTATCTTTATGCTCCTATTAAATCATAGTTACCAGAAAACCAATAGTGTGCTGGACCTGACCCTTGGGTCATAATTTGCCATGCGCAGTGTCCGGGAATTTATAGCACATCTTTGAATGGATTGACCAATACTCATTGAATGGCACAGTGCGAGAACAGACTGTGTCAGGCCAGTCCATTCTTCTGTGGTAATATGGTTTCTTTACAAAATGCACTTATTTTACTCAGAAGATACTGGACTTGGGATGGAGGGGCTGTAAATAGTATCATCTTTAAATTCTATTTTTCCAAAAACTTTGTGAAGTCCCCCTGTAAATACAGGACATACAAACAGCGTAAGGTGCCATATGAATGACTAAAGTTAGGGAAATGGCATGCGTTCAGGGAAGAAAATGCCATGCTGTAATCAAAAGTACGCATGCCAAATCATAGACCTGCTGTCAACAACTTCAGTGGCTTTTGCAAAATCATCTACTCTTTAAAAGGCTACATTTTCTCATCTCTGGGAAAGACCATTGCCAGGGCTAACTTTTCATAGTGCAAGTAAAATACGTGACAAACTATTATAGCAATTCCAGCTTTGAATGAGTGCCTTGTTCTGAGTCTGGCACGCATTCAGCGGGTTTCTTTAAATCATTACTATTTCTCTGTGGCCTGAGGTGGAGAGCAAAACAATCAAGTGGTTTATTAAACATAAGGATATCAATATTCTGATTCAAAATCATTGGGCAGACATAACTTGCCTACCTCTGAGTTTTAAGAAAAATGCAGGCATTAGTGATGCATGTCACTTGTAAAATTGGTTATTTAACATATAGCCACATTTTAATTTGTAGCATGTTTATCAAAACTTATTGCCTTGTCGACAATTAGCCTCTTGTAGGAAATATATTGCTCATTTTTACATTAGCCTTATAATATTAACTATAAATCCAAGAGTGATGTTATTGCCTTCTTCAACTGATGGAACTGCAATCATGGGTGCAATTCCGTGATAGGGAGTCATCGTTGACTCATTGTTTCCTTGTTGATCTATACACCTAATCTACGTAAACTATATGTTACATGCTCAACAGGTTCAGAATATTCAGAGAGAAGTAATTCCAGAATATATTCCAGAATATGATATCCTGTTTACATCTTAGAGTGTTTCCCTTTGAGACGCCACTTTGAATAAGTGGACCGCTTTAGAAGCCAAATGACTTTCATAAGAAACAGTCATCTCCCCTATAGTGAGTGTCTGGCACATAGAGGAAAAGTTGATAAATTTTTGAGGTCTTTACGATTTTATCTTTGATTCTTAAACATTTTATTGTTTCAAGCTGATCCTCCTGTCTTCCAGGCCAGGCCAGTTCTATAACTACCAGGATCCCTGGTCATGCAGCAGTTAAAAGCCATCCTCCTAAGCAACAAAATCAGTCCTTCAAATCCATTAGCAGCTTGGCAGGAGAAAAATGTGGCTTCATACAGATCACAGCCTTGGAAACCCTTGGGGGCAGTTCTGCTCTGTCCTAAAGGGTTCTGGTCCGAACAAGCTGCACGAGTGACCAATACTGTAAGCTGAATTCAGAGCCCATCATTCGTCAATTTGGCAAGTCACCCAAGAATGAACATTTGCAGAGTCAAATTCCCAACAAGAGGCAGGAAGATTAAGTTACCAGTGCCTCTCGGT
>NW_022103896.1:5366907-5368240 GCF_000313985.2 Echinops telfairi
GTGTGTGTGTGTGTGTGTGTGTGTTATCTTTACAGTAGCAGCTAGAACTATGTTCACAGTCACAGAGAATATGTCTTATTATTATTTTTGGAAGGATCAAATATAAGTATTCTAATATTTACCCTAACAGCCTACTTAGAACAGAAATAAAACCCTAAGAAAAATAATGATGACTAGAATTTATTGAGTACTTGCTATGTGTCAGCGTTATTAACTAATACAATTTCTTTTTTTTCTCCAGTAAGTATGGGAAGTGATAGCTTAAGTTATTCCACTCTCTCAACAGAACCCCAGAGGTATTCAAAGGCTAGGCCAAGGCTGCATAATCAGAGAGTGAATAACCCAGCTTCCCCCTACACAACAGAAATGACCTACACGCCCATCAACAAGAGAATGGATAAATACCCTGTGGGATAGTTATAAAATGGCATTCCCCCAGCATTGAAAGGAAATAATCAATTGATACGCACCAGGAAAGTGCAAATAAATCTTAACATAATTGTGCCGGACCCAGCTCTACCCTACCCCACATCTCCAAAAACACATACTGTCTGATTTCATTTATATAAAATTTAGAAAAGGCAACCAAGTCCCACGGGCCTAAAGCAGATCAGTTGATACCATGGGATGAAGGTGGAGCCTGGGCAGAGAGCAGGGGTATCCCCAGGGGAACCCAATGACACTGTCAGAGTGGATGACAGACACATCCCTGCCTATACAATTTTTGTTTAGTGTTTCAGCAGAAAATGTATTATTTTTTATAAAAATATCCCTAGCTAGTTACAACAAAAAGAACATCATTTGTAAGTCCAGCTTACATGTATCAATGCCTTTACAAGGCTAAAATTCTCTGCTAATTTATATTTTTAACCTTCTAATGTTCTTGGGTCAGAGTGGTCGTTATGAACTGGTGACAATAAATGCTTCAAAACACATGGTTCATCTGCATGTTCTGCAAGCCCGTGCTGTTATTTTCCATCTGCTGATTAATTTTTACTCTCTCATTTTATCAAAGTTCCTGGTGTTTTAGGCACAATAAGCTGGAGAGCAGTATTTAGGAACATATGTCAACAATGTCTTCAGCAATGAAGTTGTAATTCAAAGAAAAGTAGGAGAAACATTTTAAAGGCTTCTGATGAGTCACTAAAAATGTTTTAACTAATAATGTTTTTGTTCAGTGGAGAAGTATTTTAGATAACAATTTTGTTGTTAGTACTCATATAATCTAAGAAATAGGGTCAGCAATGTAATACATATTTATCACACATCATCCTGTGCCTAAATTGATAGTAAATCAATTATTTGATCTATTAGCACTAGACCTGACAGGGAC
>NW_022103896.1:5368861-5371127 GCF_000313985.2 Echinops telfairi
TGAAGCCATGCTTCAAAGGAAATTGTGAAGAAGAATTCAGAGATGTCCAGGGAAACAGCGTGCTGCAGCAAAGGGAGTCTATTTAAAGAAGGGGCCACTGGCTCTGAGGATTGCTGTTGAAGGCCTATTAACATGAGCTCTGAGAATGGGTCGTAGGCACAGAACCACGGAGGTCACCATCCAGTTTTTGAAAACTTCCTAAAATGAGCTCTAAGAACTGACCAAAGGGCACATAGCCTTGCATTTATTTATTTATTTATTTGTAAAGATTTCCTAAAGATAATTCAAAAATTATTTCAGCTGTACATCAGGAGGGGCTGCCGGGAGTTCAAGGTGGACTCCGTAAAGGGATGCAGTTGCTGGAGAATGATGAACCTTGAATGAAAGCAAGAAAGACAGATGTTAGCTGGTTTTGTTGACTTTGCAAAGGCTTCCAGCTGTGCAGATCCTAAGAAAGAACAGGTGAATTTCAAAGGATGGGAATTCCAGAACACATCATTGTGCTCATACAATTGTACATAGACCACGAGGAAGCCATTGGCAGAGGAGAAATCAATACTGCATGGTTTCCAATCAGGAAATGTGTATGTTAGATATATAAACTTGCAGCCGTTCCCCAATCTGTATGCTGAGTAAATAATCTGAGAAATTGCACTATGTGAAGAATAAATCTGTAACCTATGATAAGACATGACCTTACTTGCTGGTAGTGAGAAGAATTAAAATATTTATTGATGAAGGTCAAAGGGTAAAGCCTTCAGTATGACTTACAGATATGCATTACAATAATTAATGTAACTAAAACAATAATCCTTGCAGTTGGATCAATAGACAATATTCTAATAGGTAGAGAAAGGATTATCAAATATTTAATTCTATTTGTTAGCACAATAAATACTCAGAAAAGCAGTAGTCAAGAAATCAAATGATATAAGGCCTTGGGCAAATATGCTGCACAAGACCTGCTTCAAGCATTAAAGATCAAAGATGCCACTTTGAGGACTACAGTGCATCTGGTCCAAGCCAAGGGGTAATCAATTGCCTCATATGCATGTGAAAGCTGACCAATGAATAGGAAAGAGAAGAGTTAAAACATTTGAACATAGCACCAACAAGTAATCTTTAAATTACCATGAACTTCCAGGAGAACAAACAAAGCTGTAGTGGAGAAAGTACAGCCAGAATGCTCCTTAAATGAGAGAATGGCAAGACTGTTTTCATGTACTTTGGGCATGTTATCAGGATACACCCGACCCTAGCGAATGTCATCAGGCTCGGAAGAGCAGAAGGTCAGGAAGAAGAGGGAGACCCTCAATGAATTGGATTGACACAGTGGTTATAACAATTAACTCAAATAATAACAATGGTGAAAATGATGCAGGACCGGGCAGTTTTCCTTCTGCTGTGCACAAGGTCACTGTCCAGTGAGCACTAGGCTTCTAACTGTGAGGTGGTGGTTCAAATCTACCAGACTCTCTGTTGGAGAAAGATGAGGCAACCTGATCCCATAAAGATTTACAGTCTTACAAAGCTTAGGTAGGCTTGCTATGTGTTAGACAGGCCTAACAATCTATTTCCAGAGGGTCACAGCCTTTAAAACCCTATGAAACCCAGTTCCAATTTGCACACATGGGGCTGTAATCAGCTCACCAGCAACTAACAACAATGGCATATGGTTTAGGAAATGGCTGCATTCACAAATTTCTGGTGAATTTATAAAACCTTCTATTAAAAGGAAAAGAAAGAAAGGGGAAGGGAAGGTGGGAGGAGAAGGCGGAATTGAAAGAAAGGAAGAGGGAGGAGGAAAGGGGAAAATGCTTTCAATGAAAGGTTTAGGAAAGGAGGGTATCATTTAGAAGCTGTTAGTTTAGGAAAAACTAACCTGGGTTAGTCTATGGTGAAATAAATTTAGAAGGAAGCTACCTGACCAAAATATGGTAAGAGATTCATATTTTCCTCCATTTCAAATACAGGTGATACAACAAGATGCAGACATTATTAAATAATATACCATGCAGGTAAAATGTTGCTGAAGATATTTTTAAAAATAATTCTGGTAGCACGTAAACATCAAACTTTCAAAAATCAGGCTGGATTCAGAAGAGGCCTTGGACTGGTAATTTATTGCTGACATCAGACTGGTTGTTCCAGCTGGAGGTAGAGAATTCCATAGAGATGTTTACCTGTGTTTTGTGGTCAATGCAAAGACTGTTGACTGTGTAAATTGTAATCAATCATGGGTACCATGACAAGAATGGGTATTCCA
>NW_022103896.1:5377069-5391293 GCF_000313985.2 Echinops telfairi
GCAATTCCCACACTGTGTCACTGGTGTTGTCCCCCGCAGGGCCATGGGCCAGTGAGGGGCATCACGTCTCTTAGTGGGGCTGGCCATGTGGTCTTCCCTGTGGACTGGCTGCTCTATTTGTGGTCATCGTTCTCAAGACCTAGTGGGCCAGGATGGTGCACGAATAATTTTATGGTTGAGGGGTCACCACAACATAAGAAGCTGTATTAAAGGGTCACAGCATTAGGAAGGTTGAGAACCCGCTCTAAGGCCATCCCACTCACGACCCAAGGAAATGCAACCCAGTCCTGCATCACTCCATGATGGGTTGTAGAATGGCTGATATTGCGATCCCAGCAGATAACCCTGGTTGATGTTTAGAAGATCATCCGAGCTCTCTTCAGTCCATCTTCTTCTGCAGTCTCCACCTGTTCAACCTCACAACAGCACGTGAACCTCCACGGACTGACTGGCAAGGGGTGCATTGGCCAGGAGTGAAATCTGGGTCACCTACATGAAAGGTGACAATTCTGCCACTAACCTAAGAGAGTGCAGAGGAAACAAGTGGGCCGCATCGTGGGGATTTATGTTGAGAGCTTTCTTTATACGACATGTATTACACTGCAATAACGACAATACTAAACAAACACACTGTTTGTAAGATAACCACCCCATGAAGCCACTTGCTGGAATCTTGAGAAATATTTAACCACAACAGTTCCTAGTTCCTTTTGTTAACTTAAGGGTCCTTGAATGATTTTGCTGGGGAAAAAATAGGAAGGAAAATTAAAAAATTGGTAATAAAATAGCCACTATTAAGTGAAGGTTACATAAATGCTAGGACCAAGGGTATATATCTTGTAATAAGTACAGACAGAGAGCTCCCTTAGAAGCAAGAATGGTAAGATTTTGTCTCACATACATTGAACATGTCAGGAGAGACCCACACCTGGAAAAGGAAATCATGCTTGAGAACGTGTATGGACAGTGAAAACAAGGAAAGCCCTGGGCAAGAAGGGTGGACACAGGAGCTGTAACAATGAGGTGAAACATCAGAATATCTGCGAGGATGGCGCAGGACTGGGCCCTGTCTCCTGTGATTGTTCCTGGGATTCTGAGTCAGAACTGACTTGATGGCACCTAACAATAGCAAGGAGAAGATTAGGAATCTCCAAATTGGCATCTATCTTGCATGCTACATATTTTGAAGCATTTTATGTAAAATGAAGTATCTATGGGTAAGATATTTTCTAATCTTATTTAAAATATTTTGTATTTGAATCTTTTTAGAACCATCATCAGTTTTTTGATCTTTTTGTTTTAAATTTTTTCTTTGGATTTGCGGATTCAGAGATATTGGCAACACAAATAAGCGTAGTCCTCCAAGATCATCCCACTGTCTGGCACACATCTTAATGTCCAAACTCATCTTAATGGTACTGCTGAGTTGATGCCAACCCATGGCAAGCCATAGGGCCGCATTTCTCAACTTGTGGGTCGTAACTTCTTTGGGGTCAAATGACCCTTTCCCAGGGGTCACCTGATTCATAACAGTAGAAAAATTACAGCTATGAAGTAAAAACAAAAATAGTTTCATGGTTGGGAGTCACCACCACATGAGGAACTGTACGAAAGGGTCATAGCATTAGGAGATTGCGAGCCACTGCCCTAGGGTGTCAGAGTAGAACTGTATTGACAGGGGCAGTGAATTATTTAATGTGGCTCTTCTAGCCTAAGTCTCATCTCCGACTCCCACCAAAGGACCTTTCCCTGCATTTGGTCTGGTAAGAAGGTGGGGATGATACTGGTAAGATTCACCTGTCAGAAATTATGAATGGCAGTATCTGAGTAATCATCCTGTTGTGTACACAAGGAGACCTCTGAGAAGCAGGAGAAGGGATCTCATTATTAGTAAGGGCCAGGAGGGGAGCGTGTCCTACGACCTGAGATCCCTGCACTGTGAGCCTCCTGTGTCCAGATGACAGCTCTGCCAGCAGAGGAGCAGCAGCAGAACCAGAATCCAGAGCACAAAACAGAGTGTTGGGCTTCGCCACCCACAGAGCAAATTGAGTGCTTTTGTGGTGGCAGGCTGGCGTGAAGAGTCTCTGGGCACGTAACTGGGGGCGTTGGATTTACTCATGCATGTGGACCTGAGTGCTCCGGGTTGAGTCTGACTGGATTAGGGTGTCCCTTAATTTATGGAGTTGGATTTGCTGTCCACAAACCTTGAGCTGAATGCCTTTGGGTTGATGCTTACAGTCTATGACCATTTATTAGCGGAACTGAAAGTTTGTTACTTTTCCTCATAAACAATCACCCTGAACATTTTGTACTGGAATTACAACTTGTTAACAAGGAATTTTGTCTGTGAGTTTCTGGGTAGCCATTGCAATGGACATTAGAACCCAAAGAAATGAAATAGAGAACTTTAATTATATCAACATAGCATTTTGTAAGGTGGTCAACAGCAATGAATGGGGGAGGAGGGCAGGGAGAAACTTGTCCTTACAGGCTAGTCCAAGGGAGCACCACAAGAGACACAACCTATTTCAAAGTGCCTCAATTGAGGTAGCAGGACTGGAGGGGAAAGGTGTCCCTATTATCAAAATCTTTGTTCCTGGAAATTTGGGGGGAGCAAAATTTATAGATTGTTCCTCATGTTCATGACCCCTGCTATGTCTTAGCTCAGTGTTCAGAAGTAGACAAATAGGACTACCTTCAATGGATTCAAACCTCCAACTTCTCTTTTAGTGGAAAAGCACGTTAACTGCTTTGGACTCCCCAAGTCGCATGCTGGAGTCACTCATTCACACATCTGTAAGCCACAGCATACCTTTCTTTTTGGCTGCCTACCAATTCCTTAGCTTCCGTTCCCTCTGCTAATTTTTGACTCAAGTTAAAATCCAAATCACAGTAACATGTTCAGCAGTATCTTCTCTGTATCTCAGACTTTAGTATATTTTATATCAACTCTCCTCGCCACTATTATTCTCACAATCCTGCCACAGTAACATAATAGCCAGGGGGTTTGTTTGTTTACTTTATTTTGTTTTGTTTTTGTGTGTGAGTGTTAGTCTGGGTAAGCTAGAGAAACAAAAGTCATGGACAATCATATGTGTAAAAGCAAGAGCTTTATATACACGAGCAATTTAATATTGAGAAAACATCCCAACCCAGTCCACAACAAGTCCATAAGTCCGATATTTGCCCATGTATTTGATACCAATCTATGAAGTCCTCTTCAGACTCATGAAACACATGCAGTGATGCCGAATGCACGAAGATCACAGGCCAGTGGGCGGAAAGGTCTTGTGGATCCAGTGGTAGTGTAAGCATCTCAGCGCTGGCAGGGTCTCCACGTGGCTCCTTCAGCTCCAGGGCTTTTCATCAGTAATGTCTCACAGGGAGTGTGCCTGTCTGTAGAGATCCTCCAAGGTAGTGACTATGCATCCCACCTCCAGCGAGCTATTTATCTCCTTGGCACCGAGGTCATGAAGCTGTGACCTGACAGGCTAGACTCCATCCCTTCACTCTTAAGTCTCCAATTGACAACAAATTGTAACTACCACAGTGAATTTACCCTAAAGCATATTGGTTAGCATATATACATTTGTCTCACATTTCCTATACTCATCCTAAGTATCCTTTGCGTCTCTGGTCCAATACAATATTTGTAGAAGCTTGGACTAGTTGCCTGAACATGTTTAGCTACTTTCACCCTCAATAAACTCCAGTGAAAACTATGTATTTCACCATTTATTGCAATTCTACTCTCACCTGGTAAATTGAAAACTCCATAAGAGCTGAGGAAGTAAATGTGTTTGTTTTCTTGCGAATTTCCCATTCTTAGCAAAACACCTACCACCAAACATGGACTGAGTTAATAGGTGTTCCATTATCAAAATAGAAGTAGGCCTAGACACCATCCTCACTTCTGATCCTACATACAAAAATTAATAATAGGATCTTATCATTTAATAACCAGCATCATAGTAAAAGAATGATCTAGCATACCACAGGAAAGGCACATATAAATACTAACCACTTCAAATTGAAAAACAAAACCCCTCATGAATTATGCAAGTAGGTAAACTGTAAATATAGTGAGATTTATTTGCAAAAAAAGAAAAGCCAACAGGTGATATAGTGAAATATCAAAGACTTTGATTTCTGTGAGAAGCAAGAACTGGTGAACCTTTTCTTTCATTGTTCAGCACCTTTCTGCATCTAGTGAAAAGAACGAGTGAAGGGAAGTGCATTTGCAATATATATACATAGGTATAATTTGAAAGAAGAGATGGTCAATCTTCATGTGTAGATGCTCTTACTGTGCCTGTGAAACAGCCCAGGGAACCTAATGGCAATCATGAAAGAATTTGAAAGCTTGATAGATATAAAAAAATAGGAAAATGTACCACTGATAAGCTGAATTTGAATTTTAAGTATATTGATGTATGTTGTTGTTGTTAGGTGCATTGAGTTGGCTCCAACTGTAGGCACACTTAGGCACAAAAGAAAGAAATGCTTCAGGATCCTGGTCCATCCTCACAATTGTTCCTATGTCTGAGCCCATTGATGGAACAACTGTGTCAATCTATCCTTCCTTTTTCACCTCTTCTCCACTTTCCTAAACATGATGTCCTTCTCCAGGGCCTGGTTTCACCTGGCAATATACCTAAAGTATGTAAGACAAAGTCTTGCCATCCTTGCCTCTAAGAAGCACTCTGGGCTTCTTCCCTCTCCATATGAAGTTGGTAATCAGTTTTTCCAATTCCTTGGGAAAAGATGTTGGTATCTGTATTGGGATAGCGTTAAATTGATATAATGCCTTGGTTAGGAGTGAAAACTTTACTATCTGAGGTCTTCCAATCCATGAGCCTAGAATAGTCTTCCATTTGTGGAAGTCACTTTTAATTTCTTGTAATAGTGTTTTATAGTTTTCCTCATACAAATCTTTTGGGTTTGGACTTGTTATATGTCTAGATACTTCAATTTGTGCTTTGCTATTGTGAAGGATGCTACCGTTTTGATTGTCTCTTCTGTGATCTTGTCTGGTAAATATAGAAATCCAATAGAATTTTGTTTTTGATCTTGTATCCTGACACTCTGCCATATTCCTCTATCATTTCCAGCACTTCTCTAGTAGAGCTTTTGGGATTTTCAATATATAAAATTGTATCAGCTATAAATAATGAGAGTTTTACCTCTTCTTTCCCCAGATGAATTCCTTTAATATCTTCCCTTTGCCTTATGCTGTTAAATAGGACTTTTAGTACAATGTTGAATAAAGAAAGGACAAGGGGCATCCTTGTCTGGTCCCCTTTTTCAGTGGAAATGTTTTCATTTTTTTTTCCATTGACTACTGCATTGGCTGTTGGTTTTTTATATTTGGCTTGTATTATATTGTGGAATTTTCCTTCCATTCCTATCTTCTTGCATGTCTTAAACAGGAATAGGCGTTCGATGTTGTCAAATGCCTTTTCTTCATCCTCTGATATTATCATGTGGTTATTAAACTTTTTCTTGTCAGTGTGGCGAATAATGTTGATGGACTTTTGGATGTTGAACCATCCCTGCATCCCTGGAATGAATCCTACTTGATCATGATGAATTATCTGCTTTAAACATATTTTTGTATTCTATTGGACAGTATTTTGTTAAGGATTTTTGCATCTATGTTCATTAGCGATATCAGTCTGTAATTCTCAGTTCTTGTGGGATCTTTGCCTGCTTTAACTATCAGTGTTATACTAGCTTCATTGAACAAGTTTGGGAGTTTACCATTCTTTTTCTGTGCTGTGGAAGAGTTTGTGTAGGATTAATGTCAGTTCTTCCCTGAATACTTGGTAAAATTCTCCCATGAAGCCATCTGGCCTGGATGATTTTTTAGTTGGTAGTCCCTTGATAATCTTATCTATTTATCTATGGTTTGGGGTCTATTGAGGTACTTGAAATCCATCTGGGATAATCTAGGTAGGGATTGTTTTCCAAGTATTTGTCCATGTCTTCCAAGTTGTTGAATTCATCAGGTATAGGCTTTCATAGCACTGTGTAATTAACCTCTTAATTTTATTAGAGTCTGTTATAATTTCCCCCGTTTCATTCCTCATCCTAGCTATTGATGATTGTTTCTTTCTTTCTTTGGTTAGGGCTGTCACCAGTCTATCAATTCTGTTAATTCTTACAAAGACCCAGCTTTTTGCTGCATTGATTTTCTTACATTGTTTTGTTGTTTTCCCACTCATTTGTCTCTGCTCTGATTTTTGTTATTTCTTTTCTTTTGCTTTTAATTGGATCATTCCGTTGATTTTGCTCTAATTGCTGGAGGCGTTGTAACAGAATATCAATCGTAAGTCTCTCTTCCTTTTTCATGTGTGCATTTATCACTACCAAGCTTCCTACAAATATTGCTTTTGCTATGTCCCAAAAGTTTTGGTACATAGTATTCTCTTTCTCATTGGTTTCTAAAAACCTTGTGATTTCATCTTTGACCTAGACCAGTACCCACTCGTTTTGCTGTAAGGAGTTATTCATTCTTCTATTATTTACCCTTGTTTTCTTAACTGTCTTTTTGTTGATTTCCAGTCTTATTGCATATGAGTCCTCGAGCCGGTGTCCTCAAACTATGGCCTGTGGGCCACATGTGGCCCGCCGAGGACATTTTTCTGGCTTGCCGGGTGTTTTTGCCCCCTTTATTATTTTTTTACTTCAAAATAAGATATGTGCAGTGTGCATAGGAATTTGTTCATAGTTTTTTTATATATACTATAGTCCAGCCCTCCAACGGGTCTGAGGGCCAGTGAACTGGCCCCCTTTTTAAAAAGTTTGAGGACCCCTGTCCTAAAGGGAAGTTTGAGTAATCTCTATGTGCTGGAATCTACTCAGGCTTGACTTGTACCCCAGCATGTGGTCTATCTTTGAGTATGTGCCATGTGCACTTGAAAGGAATGTGATTTTTTTTTTTTTTGCACTTGGGTGAAGACCTCTAAAAATGTCTATTAGGTAATAGACAAGCTGCGTAATTGAAGCTTTTAGTTCTGTAAATTCCTTATTAAGCTTCTTTTCCTGTGATCTATCTTTCTCAGAGAACAGTATGTTAAAGTTACCTACAATGCTTGTTGAGACTGTTGAGATTGATTCTTTTTTCATTTTTTGGAGCATTTGACTGATGAATTTTGTGGGTCTCTCTTTGGGCATGTGTATATTTATTATGCTTCTGGTTCTCGGTTTACTCTTCCCTTGAGCATTATATAGTGCTTCTCTTGATCTCTTGTTATGGCTTCCACCTTGAGATCAGTTTTGTCAGATATTAGATTTCAACCACTGCTTTCTTTGAATTGCCATTTGCTTGGTATATTTTTCATCAGCCTTTAATTTTCAGGCAATTTTTGTCTGTGCACTTGGGATGTGTCTTGTAGACATATAGATCGTTTATGTTTTCTAAGCCAGTCTGTTAGGCTCTGTCTTTTAAAGGGTACTCGAGTTCAATCCATTGACATTCAGAGTAACTACATCCATCTGTGGAATCTGAGATAGCATCTCATGTTTTTGTGTTGGGTAGTTACCTACCTCCTTTCTTATCATTGTGTGGTGTGTGTGTTTGGGGGTGTTCATGCATGGTTTCTTTTCACCTTTGAGCTACTATTATTTTGGAGGCTGTTTTCGATGTGTTGTACTTTGGGTGAAGTTGCTCTATGTGTTGTTCTCCTATTTGTGCTCAGTGCATGTTGTTCGAATGTTGTTCCTCTTCATGGCATCAGACATTGTTCTTAGGATTTCTTCAGCTTCTTTAATTAACTTGTTTGTGTTTCCTGTGTGTTGAAGTCTGCCTAGTTGTCCGCGAGGTCACTTCTAGTCTGTTAGTGACGTCTGTTAACTTATTTGCTTTTGTTACCTCGTCCTTTATCTCTTGAATTTCCCTTTAGTGTTCTTCCCTTAACCCTATAACACTGACTGCAACATTTTTGTAAAATTTTATTAAATGTATATATTGATGTATCTATTGATATCTATGAAAGTAAAGAATAAAAACAAATTTTTTCCTGAAATTAAAAATTCAGGTGTTAGAGGGTTAACTCTTTTATTTCACTTTGGTGTGTGGCCTTTAGCTCCTATATTGATTCATCCTTTTCCTGTATTGTTTCCTTCATATCCTGTATGACTCCATGCAGCATTCTGGACATTTCTTTCTGTTGTAGATCAATATCTGCCTTTTCTATGCATGTTGTTATGTTCAGGACTTCTTCCAACATTGCATTTTGTTTCTCCTGTTATTTTGTTTAGGTTGTTGGGGTTGGTTGCTGTTTTTGTGTCCTTTTAGAGGAGCTCTGTGCCATTTCCCAGAGAGTCAAAGAGCACTGGCCTCTCTCGTTGGGAAATTCATAGGAATCCTCTGTGGACTTCCTGCAGCTAACTGTGGTAGGGCTTCTGGTCACCACTTTATCCCACTAGGGTTTGACTTTCTTCCTAGCCAACCAACATTCTATTTATGGAAGGCAAGTTTGATGGCCCTCACAGGGAATACTGGTCAGACGGATGTGGCCCCCAAGGATGGCGCTGTGCCAGTTTTTCACTCAGGAAACTGTGGCAGTATGGACCACAGTGGCATGGTTTGCCTCACATAGTGTGCGAGGGTACCTGCTATGGTGGGATGTGGAGGTCAACAGGGGTGCCCACTCATGCAGGAGTGCCATGGAGGGCAGATGGGGTTGTCCTAGGTGGTGGGAAGGGCTGACAAAGGTTCCCACAGCAGCATGGAGCACCACTGTGGTAGTTATATAATCTGATGTTAACTTGTGAAAAGGTGAAGTCTAGCCTGTCAATCAGGTTGCAGCTTGATGACCTCATTTGGAGGTGCCAAAGAGAAAAATAGCTCACTGGGGACCAGATACAGACCTATTTCTCTGCTTCGTATTCCTGATGACAAGATAGATGGAACTATGCTAGAACTGGAGATACAACAGGGAGACCCACGCCAGCACTGAGGTGCTTACACCGCCGCTGGATCCACACAACTTTCCACCCACTAGCCTGTCATTTTCCTGAATTCAGTGTCATTGCATGTGTTTTGTGAGACAGAAGAGGAATTTATAGATTGGTATCAGACATATGAGCTAATGTCAGATTTATGCACTTAATCTGGACTGGGCTGTGATGTTTTCTTAATATATAATTATTCTTTGATACAAAACCCTGTCTTACACACATATGAGAGCCTCTGATTTGTTTCTCTAGTTAATGCAGACTAACACAGCTGCAGGTGGGGGGCCAAAGCTCCACCAGCCACTTGTAGTGTCTTGGAGGGAAGGCACAAGTTCCACTAGCCACGTGGAAGGCCAGTGGGAATGGTTTCAGCCATGTGGGGGGCCTTGGAGGGTGGTAAGGAGTTCTTCCAACCACTTGGAGGGTCAGGGAGGCTGAACAGGAGTTCCCTCAGCTGTGTTGAGGGCCATGTAGAAGGCCTTGGAGTGTGGGCAAGATTTCCCACAGCCATTTGGAAGGCCACAGACAATGGCAGGAATTTCCCCCAGCCACTTGGAAGGCTGGGGAGGCTGGGCTGGAGCTCCCCTAGCTGCTTGAATGGTGGTTGGATTTGCCCTAGGCAGAGGAGTGTGTCCTGATAGCCGCTGTGGTGGGAGAAAAGAACGAAGGGATAAAACAAACAAACAAACAAACAAACAAACCAACCAACAAAAACCGAGCCAGCTGCAACTATGGTCGGAAAGAGAGAAGAAAAGGGAAAGAAATAGCAGAGTCCTAACTGCTTGACTGTGGGGGTGGAGGAGTTTAAACACTGTCCTGAGGTGGCAATAGCTGTGGCGGTGTTGAAGTAAAGCCCTTTGGCTGGCCAAGGTAACTGAGCACTGGCCAAGACTGTGGCAGGGCTAAAGCTAAGCCCCAGCCAGCCTCCTCAGTGTTACGCCAAAACCCCACAGCTCATCAAAACCTAGTGGATGTGTCTACGTATCTTTATGATACTCCTCCTGTGACCTAGAAGAGTGGAGTTTCCATCTCAGTCGCTTTTCTGTGTTGATTTCTGCTAAGTTCCTCTGGTGTGGGTTACTCCATTGCCATCTTACCCCCTTCCTCCTACTAGTTTCTTTAGTATATACTCTTTGATCTCTTTAATGCTGTTTCTGTGATCACTGATTGTGGATACAAGCAGGACAAAGTCCTTGACATCTTCAACCTTCCCTCTATTTATCATGATGTTACCTATTGGTCCAGTTGTGAGGACTTAGGACTTCCTTACATTGAGTTGTAATCCATACTGAAGGCTATAATCTTTGATCTTCATCAGCAAGTGCTTCAAGATCTCCTCATTTTCAACAAGCAATATTGTATCATTTTTATATGGTAGGATATTAATATATCAATGTATGCTTATATTAATTTTTATTATGCTATGAGCAGCAACTCAGGCATACCCTCACAGTACCCTCACCATGTCAAAGATGTAAGGCAGAGGCATGGAGCTCACTCATCTGGACACATGAAGTTCAGGGCTTTTGCTCACTATGAAAGACCAGGACTAGCAGCTACCATCCAGTCCTTTTTATCGATGGGCTCCTGTGACAGCCCACAGAAAGGGGAGACCCCAATATAGGGGATGCCTGGAATGTGTTACTCAAGAGGAATTTGTGTCATTAGAAAAGTTAAGGAAGTTCTGAGAAGGCTAGTGGGTGACAAATATGACATATATTTGAATTATAAGAATATGTTCTTAGGCACTAAAAAATGAAACAAGCAAGAGAACAATTAGGCGGATGGGGGAATGAGCACAATGAAGGCATTTCCTGAACATAGAAGAGGCGAGAGCAACAAGGTCACTTTATTATGGTCCTATGTTATTATTAGGAGGTGCGTCGGCAGCACAATATTTTAGCCATGGGCCACACACCAAAAGGTTGATTGGTTGAGTCCGTTTCTCCTAAAGGTTGTGCAAAATTGCCAAAGTACAGAAAATGGAAATAAAGTAAGGTGCATAACAAAATGATGATGAAACTCATGGGGTTGTGAAATATCCCAATGAGTTAGCAGGGCTGGTCAGTGTGATTTTAATCCAGGGTCCCTGTTCAAGGCTATGAGAAGTGACTTCAAATCATTAGGAATTGATCCATGATGGCATAGTGTTCTTCCAGTTAGCTGCTCACCATAATATCAGCTGTTTGAAACCACCAGTGACCTGCTGGAGAAAGGGGAGTTTCTACTCCCATAAAGATTTACAGTCTCTTTTGTGCATTTGTACATGTCTGCTTGGTATAATGCATGTATAGCTTGTTATAATATATGTAAGAACCCCCAATAAAATGATATATTAATTTTAAAATATTATAGGCTTGGAAACCCATGGGGTAGTTCTACTCTGCCTATCAGTTCTTGTTTGGACTTGAGGAGAGTAAGTGTTCTGAGTTCATTTTATCATTGTAGGATCCCTGGTGGCTTAGTGGGTTATGTGTTGGGCTGCTGACCACACCCACTAGTCTTCCACGAGAGAAGGATGAGACTTTCTGTTCCCGTCAAGAGTTACAACCTTGGAAACCCAAGGGGGCAGTTCTACCCTGCCTTAAAGAGTCACCATCAGTCATTTTGAAGGAATAGCAGTGAGGGTTTTTCTTTTCTTTTAAATAACTATCATTTATTGGACATTCTGCTAGTTCTTTTGTTTTTAATAAATTAAAAAAATTACTATTAGCGGTTTAATAAACATAATATTTTATGAGTGGTATTTTCTCCCTTTCCAAACAAAGCTTCCACCAGCTACCATTGAGTCATTGATGATTCATGAAGACCCCCTGGGTGTCAGAGCTCTGTAAGAGTTTCATGCCTGCTTTTTGGGAAGTTCATTTGGAGTTTTTGTTTTTTCTTCCCAGGAACATCGAGGCAGAGTAGAACCTCCAATGTTTCTGTGAGCCAGGAGGGCATTAGCCATTTTCCACACCTAGGGGCTATCCTGAATATATTACTTTTTATCTGCTGCAGATATGTTCATGACCATGATAGAGTTTCAGGGACAAAATTATGAGAACTTCTTATCTGTAACCAAATACCTTGAGGGAATGAGTCACTGGGCTTGTGGCTCCAGACTGAGCTCTAAGACCAATTGGCATAACGCAGTCCACAATGACAGCGTTGTGCATTCTGCTGCAGGGAGTAATGCATGCGATCTTAAAAGCTTGTGACAGACATCAAAGATGCAACTATTGGTCTCTCCCCATTCAAAGAGAGGAAAGTAAAATATAAGGTGACCAGACGTCCTGCTTTTGAGAGGACAGTCCCGATATTTAACAATTTTTCCCACGTCCCGCAGTGTTTCAAAGAAGTCCCAATTTTTGGAAGGAATGCACAACAAGCTGGGGTATATGGTTCTCGGCTGCCATGTGGCTATTTCACCAGGATATGAGCTTTATCAATGGTGTCCTGCTTTACCAATGTTAAAATCTGATCACCTTAGTAAAATAGGCAATGAAAAATATTAATCCTAATGGACCACACACATCCCAACCTTCATGGCATTGAGATCAGAAGAACTAAATGGTGCCCCCCTAGCACTGCTGAGCACTTTGAAGAAATCACAATAGGAGGTACTGGATAGAGAGGAGAACGATGTGGGGAAAAGTCAAGCTTACAAACAAACAATGTGAGGGCAAAGTCAAACAGGTTCTGTGGCATCCCAGGGGCTATAACGGTTGACAATCCTGGGGACCACATGTCAGCCAAACAATAGACAGGTCTATAAGGTAGCAACACACAACCCTTAGAGAAGTCTACTCTACACAACCCAAAGACAGAATGTGCTCCAGGATAAGCTCAAATGGTAGGGAAGGATGGGAAAGAAGGATTAAGAAAAATAGGAAACACAGGGAAGAAGTGAAAGGAAAAGAGTGCTGTTACATTGTGGGGATTGGAACTGATGGCAGAAAACAACATGTGCATGATTTGTCGAGTGGAAAACCAGTTTATTCTGTTAAACATTCCCCCAAATCACTATACAAATTGCAAACATTGACAGGGGTCCTGCTGTCATGTTTCATCACGCACTGAGAAAATCTGCCCTAACTTGGGGGATTTCTCCGCCCACACTTGGGGGAAATGGTACCCCCAAAAGTTTGAGAGACAAGGGCTGATTTGGTGGAGGCAGCATCAGAGACAAAAGTAAAGCACCATCCGGGTCCCAAAGTCCCTGAACATGGTCAACTGTAGCAGACTTCCCCAGAGCACTCTGGGGATGAGATAATGCTACTTAATGAGGCAAGGGTTAGAAAGAAAAGGAGAAAGAAAACAAGTGTTGATGTGGGAAGTCGGTGAGGCTGAGCTTTGCTTGTGTCTCTGGCTCTGATGCATTGCTGGTCCACGAGTGGCTCCATTGATCTTCGGTGTCTCTTGTGCCCATTTGTAAATGAGAGGTAATGAATGGGCCTTACAGAAAAGATCAGCGGGGATTAATATGGCAATGTGCGTTCACTGCTCTGAGCTCATCAAGAAGACAACTCTGGGCATAAATGCAGCCTGTGAGTGCAAACAAGGTGTAGTGCATGGGGCAGGACAGAGAGGGGAAGAAAAAGAGGGGAAAAAGACTTGGAGATGGAAAGAAATGACTTGCGATGGAGTCTGTTATCCTGCAGTTCTAAGATGATACAACTCCAAGATGCCGAGAAAAACTACAACGGAGATTATGGTAAAAGGAACGTTAGGGGGAAAAGCAAGGAAGCAGAATCGCCCAAAGTGATGACGTGTCTCTAGATTGTGACAAGGAATTCAAACACCTTTCACGCAGGGAAAATGTAAACCCTAGACAAACACAGCCATTGATAAGAACCTGTATGTCAAGTATGACAGGCAAAGCTCCTTTATTCCTTAAATACACCAAATGCTGATGTGATTATTGGAATTATCAGGAAGAATCTTAAAATAAGCGTGCATAGTAATTTAATAATTATATAACGTAGCACAACTTTTGTGCAATGTCCTAGGAAGGAAAAAAGAGATCGAACTTTTGGAAGTCTGTGTATTTGTGTGGGTGGATAAATGGAGGACATGATATTAGGAGAGGCCAGTCCAGGATAAAGGGAATTATGTTTTTCAATGTAGAGGGTCAGTGAAAGAGAGCAGGGCCAACAAGTATACAGACTGATATAGTACCCTCAACAGGGGGTTCAAATATAACAACGATTATGAGGATGGCAAAGGATCAGACAATATTTCTTTCAATTGTACATGGATTCACTAGAAGTTGGAAACAAAT
>NW_022103896.1:5392409-5398507 GCF_000313985.2 Echinops telfairi
GGAAAAAGGTCTTAGGGTCACAATAATAAGAACAGATATATTTCATTGGTCAAATCTAATGCATAAGACACTTTTCAGAGATGGCACTTTGAAGACTAAGGAAATGAAAGCCAATGAGTTTCTTAGAAGTGAGGATGATGAGACTTCAACTCGCATAGTGGAAATGCTATCAGGAGGGAGTGGTCCCTGGGGAATGGCATCGCACTTGGTAAGTAGAGGGTCAGTGGACTAGAGCAAGAGCCTCAACGAGATGGACGGACACAGTGGCTGCAAAGTTGTCCAGAGGGCCTGGTTGTGAACAGAACGTAATTCAGGGCAGCCTGCAGAGGGCACCTCAGGCTGGCTGCCACCAAGCATGAGTCATGGACAATTGCAGATACGCCTAAGAACTTTTTCCAAATTTGTCCAAAATATAAAATACGAGATAATGAGATTGTCAGAAAGTGAGGAGTATATGTATGGCATTTTGAAACTTGTGTGATGGAACGCAAAACCAAGCCAAAACCAATCTCACTGTTATCAAGCTAATTCAAACTCTAAGTGATCCTATAGGATAGGGTAGAATTGCCCCTGTAGGTTTAGGAGGCTGTAATTCTTTACATAAGTAACAAGGCCTGTCTTTTTTCCACAGAGCAGCTAGTGGTTTTGAATGGCTGATCTTGTTGATTACATCTCAACACAATACCACCCGAGCTCCTATGGAATATAAAGTTCTTGTTAAAAGAAATGTCTCAAATAGTTGTAACAATAGAAAACAAACGAAAGGGAAAAAATCATTGATCTAAATTTCCTTCTCAATTGAGTAATTAAAATAGCAAATCAATCTCAGAGGAAAGAATAAAGACATAGTAAAAATACCATAAATAATGAAATAGAAAATAAACATGGAAAAATCATCAATGAAGTCAACATGTGTTTCTGGGAAAGACTAATAGCACACTGATGCCTTGACAAGGCTAGCCATGAGAAAGGATATGTTGATCTCAGAAATTCAAAATTGTGTATTTCTGCTATTACAGATATTGCTGCTGCTAGGTGCCCTCGGGTCAGTTCTGACCCCTACAGACCCTAGACCCAAAAGAACGAGACACTGCACAGACTCTGCAGTGGCATCCTTACAATTGTTCCTCTGCCCGAGCCCATCCACGTAGCCACAGTGTCAACCCATCGCATGGAGGTCCTTCCCCTCTTGTGCCCCCCCATCACTTCCCCAAGCAGGAGGCCCTTCTCCAAGGACTGGAAATATACAGATATAAATATGGATTTCAATACTTGAAGAATAATTTTATGCCAGTAAATTTGTGGTTTAAATAAATGGAGAAATCCCTATCTAAAGCCATTTAAAAGTGCCACAAGTACAAATAGAATATGTAAATACAGGCACATCTCATTATACTATAGTTTATTTTATTGTGCTTCATCAATGTTGTGCTTTTTTTTTTCTTTAACAAATTGTAGGTTTGTGGCAACCCGGCATTGAGTGGGTCTGTGGCACCTCTTTTCCAAAAGCAGGCGCTCATTTACTGTCTCTGTGTAAAATGTTGGTCATTCTCACAACATGTCAAAGGTTTTTTAACCTGCTACTGCACGTTTCATAGACTACAGTTGAGTGTCAAAACTTTTATAGCTACTGGAAACTCAAAAAGATTTGTCCCAGGTACTTTAGTGCAATATTCACTTTATTCCATGGGCATGGAACCAAACCCATACTATCTCCTGGGTATCCATTTAGCCTCATTCCAGAAATAGTAAATCTTAATTGGCAAACCTCTGTTCCACCCCACAAAATATGATAATATTTTTAGGCCCAGATTCTGTCAGCAGTGAGTATTTTCAATCACTTAAGGAAGAAGTACATTCAGTCTTACACAAACGCTTTCAGAAAATGAACTATATTCCAACTCCTTTTAGGAAACCACCAGAGCAATGGTACCAAGGTATAACGAGACATTGTAAAATGGAAACTTAGAGTTCCATATCTTAATGAAATCCTATCTTACAATGTATGAGGGGACTTCCAAAAGTTCATGGAAAATTGAGATGTAAAATAATGAATGGCACGTGTCTCTACACTGAATCACTTCATTTAATTGTGGTCTTGAAACCCCCTTCTCTTTTCAAGAAAAAATCAGAAATATACATGTACACACTAGCACACATGTGCACACACACAAATGGATAACACTCCACAAGCACATTGAGTTTATTTTAGGAATTCAAGTGGGTGGTTATTACAGGAGTCAATCAAGGTAATTTCCACATTAATAAAATAAAGGGCAAACGAAATCATTTGGTCCTATTATACCATCTGCAGGGATCAGACATTGAGTTGTAACATCTATTCTTGACTGATATATCTATATCTATAATCTAACCCGGTATTCCTATCATTTCTTTAGTGATTAATAGGCATTTGTTGAATTACAAGGCCTACTTGCTGAAACAAAATGTTAAAAGTCTTAATATTTCAAGGTGTTTATCAAGAAAAATGCTAAGTATGCATGTGTTGCTGTTAACATGTGGTGTGCATGCCATTTTGAATTTTAAAATGGTACTTTCTGTCCACCACAACTATAATTTATCCTGGTGCCCAGAGCACTTTGGGACTCACAAATTCCCCTCTCATTGTTGCAGGAGTGTGATGGATTTCAGAACCTAAACCTTCCCGGAAGTCCTTTGTCCGTGGTTCTTAAGAGGAGAGTTTATTTCTCAGTCATGGAATTTATTGCTTATTTTTGTGATTTAAATGATACCTTCCTCCTCTTCTCTACCACCTTCCGACTGCACCGGGACCAGTGTTGTGTTTTCTGAGAAGTGTGAGTGGCTGGGGAACAACGCAGTGCCAGTGTTTGGAGATTGAATTATTGCTCCATTTAGACATTTCTCCTACTAGAGACTTGACAATCTAGTTTCTGAATCACTTCATTTTAATTGTAGCCTAACCCTTAGAGATTTTCCAGTGAAACCTTATTTTATAGATTTGGAAATGAACATTTGGTGATATTATCAAATCCCATTTTTAATTAAGGCTGAGCGTGGACCAAGACTCAGAATATCTTGGTCTCTTCTAATCTTCTAACGTGTTTTTTTTTTTAATGCTATGTAACAGGCTGCTCATTTCTATTTCTCAGTTTGAATTAGAGAAAGAGGTAATTATGAACTAAATCACACCTGTGAAACCATAAATAAATGGTGGCTAAATTGAACTATATAAAAATATTCTAATACTACTCCTATTGACTTCGTGTTTAATAATTTTCTAATCGTTGAGATAAAAAATAAACTGCTTTGAGTTAAAAGCAGGAGGGATTAAAGGTTTGCAGGGGCACAAAGACCTCTATTCTGACTCATAGCAACACTACACAAACAGAGTAGAATGGGCCTCTGGGGTTTTCAAGGCTGATATCTTTAAGGAGGCAAATCATCAAGCCTCTTCTCCTGTGGCATGGCTTGTGGGTTCTAATCATGAAGGTCTGGTTGGCAGCTGAGCACTTAAACCACTGAGCCATCAGTTTCCATAGTGTGCCACAAGGGCTGCTACTATAGAATGGATGCACTCTAAGAAGAAAAATCCTTTTTTTTTATTTTTAGATTCTGTCCTTTTTTAAAAAAAATCATTTTATTGGGGGCTCATACAACTCTTATCACAATCCATACACACATCAATTGTGTAAAGCGCATTTGTACATTCGTTGCCCTCATCATTCTCAAAACATTTCCTCTCCACTTAAACCCCGGGCATTAGGTCCTCATTTTCCCCCTCCCTCCCCGCTCCCCCCTCCTTCATGAGCCCTTGATAGTTTATAAATTGTTATTTTGTCATATCTTGCCCTGTCCGACGTCTCTGCTCACCCACTTTTCTATTGTCCATCCCCCAGGGAGGAGGTTACATACAGTTCCATGTAATCGGTTCCCTCTTTCCTACCCACTTTCCCTCTACCCTCCCTGTTTTGCCACTCACACCACTGGTCCTGTAGGGCTCATCCGCCCTGGATTCCCTGTATTTTCAGTTCCTATCTGTACCAGTGTACATACTCTGGTCTAGCCAGACTTGCAAGGTCGAATTCAAGTCATGGTAGTGGGAGCGGGGAGGAAACATTTAGGAACTAGAGGAAAGTTGTATTTTTCATCGTTGTTACATTGCACCCTGACTGGCTCATCTCCTCCCCAAGACCTCTCTGCAAGGGGATCTCCAGTGGCCTTCTAATGGGCTTTGGGTCTCCACTCCGCACTCCCCCCATCATTCACTATGGTAAGATTTTTTGTTCTGATGATGCCTTATACCTGATCCCTTCGACACCTCGTGGTTGCATAGGCTAGTGTGCCTCCTCCACGACGGATTTGCTGCTTCTGAGCTTGATGGCCGCTTGATTACCTTCAAGCCTTTAAGACCCCCGTCGCTATACTTTTTGATAGCTTGGCACCATCAGCTTTCTTCGCCACATTTGCTTATGCACCCATTTGTCTTCAGTGATCCATTCGACACCTTGTGATCACACAGGCTGATATGTTCTTCCATGTGGGCTTTGTTGCTTCTGAGCTAGATGGCCGCTTGTTTACCTTCAAGTTTTTAAGACCCCAGACGCTATATATTTTGATAGCTGGGCACCATCAGCTTTCTTCACCACATTTGCTTATTCACCCGCTTTGTCTTCAGCGCTTGTGTCAAGAAGGTGAGCATCATAGAATGCCAATTTAATAGAAGAAAGTATTCTTGCATTGAGGGAGTACTTGAGTGGAGGCCCAATGTCCAAGAAGAAAAATCTTTTGGGGTAAAGGAACATACAGAGTCTTGGTTAATTGAGATTACATTTTGACACAGTTACCCACCCAAGATGTGTTAGTTCTTCTGGTTTGTCTGTCGGTGTTAGATATGTCCAATTGTTTCTAATTCACGGGACTGCTCTGCACAACAAATGAAATACTGCCCAGTCTTATGCCATCCTCACAATTGTTGCTGTGTTTGAGCCCATTGCTACATCCATTGTATCAATCTACCTTTGTTGAGAGTCTTCCTCTTTATTCGGTGACCATCTAATCTACCAAGCATGATATCCTTCTCCATGGATGAGGCTCTTCTGATAACATGTTGAAAGCCCATGTGGCAAAGTTTCTCCCTCTTTCCTTTTATGGGGCATCCTGACCGTACTTCTTCCAAAAGAGACATGCTTATTCTTCTAGAAGTCCATGGTACTTTCAAAAGTCTTTACCAGCACCTTAATTCAAACACACCAATTCTTTATTCAATGATCAACTTTCACATGCACATGAGGTTACTGAAAATTCCATGACTTGGATCAGGTGCACCTTATTCTTCAAAATGACATCCTTGCTCTTCAACACTTTAAATAGAGCACACACAGTAGATTTGCCCAGAGTCATACTGTAATTGATCTTTTTTTAACTCCTGTTAGGAGCATTGATTGTGGTACAAGAAAAATAAAGCCTGCAATGATGTTTCCCTTTATTATGTTGTCTATGGGTTCAGTGTGATGACTTTTGTTTTTCTTATGTTGAGTTTCAATCCATACTGAAGAATATAAATTTAGATTTTCATCAGGAAGTGCTTTAAGTTCTCTTTGTTTTCTGTAAGCAACCCAGGTTGTATCATCTGTATATCCCGGGTTGTTAATAAACCTTTCTTCAAACCTGATGCTATCTGCTTCTTCGGTAGTTCAACTTTTCTGATTGCTTGCTCAAATGATAGATTTTGTAAGCATTACAAAAGATACTACAATGACCTATACATTTTCTGATTTTAAACCATGCATGTTCCCTTGCTCTGTCCAAATGACTGCCTTTGGCCCATGTACAGTTTCTGCATCAGCATATTGAAGTGTTGTGGAGTTCCCGTTCTTCTCAATGACCTTGATCGTTGTTGTTTTTAAGATCCTCACAATTGAATGCCTCTGTATAGTCAATGAAGTGCAAGTCACCATCTTTTGGTTCTCTTCACTCAGTGAAGATCTCTCTGACATCAGCAATGACATTGCTTGTGCCACATCTTCTTCTAAATCCAGCTTGAATTTCTGACAGCTCTCTGTCACTGTGTGCTGTGATCACTTTTTAATTCCTCTGGTAATCTAAGAAAATTTCAA
>NW_022103896.1:5401518-5407780 GCF_000313985.2 Echinops telfairi
TCTTTCTTTTCCTTCACGCTAATGTTATTATTGTACTTTGGGATCTCAGTAATTATAAGGTGCGCAATAATGAACACATTACACTGATATTGGTGGGTGGAGACGTGCTGTGAGAAAACAAACAATATTAAAATCTGCAGGGTTTGAGGCCATGAATATTAAACTGGCACACAAATTAACTAAAATCATTTCATTTTTTTGAGATATGCTTTTGGTCAAGGTTACAAAGATAATTATATACACAAATGACTGATAGGATGACTTAACATGGATTGTTTTATGAAGAATGGTAATTGTATCTTACCTTTATACAGTGTGACTCAAACTATTCCAAATTTTATTTTCTGTAAGCTTGATTTCTAATTTATTGATAAAAGATGTTTTGGAATTATAATTACTGATTGTATGTTTTATGTACTGTCAAATATTTTAATATCAAAGTCAAAATTTTCAAACAACCCAAAGATAGTACGAAATGAAAAGCAAAACGTAGAAACCCACCACAGTGAGAGAATAGTTGACTGCAGTGATCAAACACGATGCTAAGCTTATTTGAACAGCCTGCTGTCTGTGTGAACAGTTTCTATTTTCCTCTCACAACAGAACTAACAGTCAATCTTTACTGTGACAACTGAAGTACCAGGGAAATATATTCATGAGAAGGAAATGCCATTTTCAATATTTTAAAAATACCGAATCCATTCATATTTATAAAATGTGAAAGGCTTCTTTAGAAAAAAAAAGGAATATTGAAAACCAAATGGGTGTACAGGCCAAAGAACTTCTGTTTCAGCCACATTCTGAATTGATCTCAGGGTCGTCAATGAACATGAGCGAAGGACCGGACCAGAGGGGATACCACAGCCTTCGGTTTGGCCTTTGAGCCACCACGCAGGTACCAACTCTACTGCTCGTTGGTCCTTTGCTAACTAGTGTGCATTTCAATCCGAAAGATTGTGCCTTTCTTGTTGTTCTCAACAAGGATGTGAACAAGCCTATTTTTAAGGAAAGAGAAACTTCATGCTCTGACTTACAACGTCAAATATATATGACATCTTTCAGGTTCAACTTGAGAGAACTGTTCACCTTGTTCTCGTTAGGATGGCCAGCCAGATGATGTTACAAGCATAGCTAGTCGATAACCAATTATGTGAACAGTGTTGAGAGTAGAAAGGGAGTGAGTGGGAAATAGTTCATAAGAGATATCTCTTCAGAAAGAGCGAGGAAAGAAATGTGGGAGGGAGGAGGGACAAAGATACTTTCTCTTTCAAGTCCAGAGAAATCATAATCCATGGTCCTCCTCTTGCTAACAATTATATTCTCTGTCATTTCTCTTTCCTGAACTATTGCAGTAGTGTCCTAACCATGCCCCAGGATCCATCCTTACATTACTCTGATCCCATCTCAACAATGGTTACAGAGTATTCCTCTAAGCATACAAACATCATGGTAACATGGGTCTCCTTCAAACATTTCAAGGACTTCAAGGACTGTCCACTGCTCTTCAGGTCAGTGGCTCCAATTCTTAGTATAGCCTGTAGATCCCCATGTATTGAACGCTGTGAGTACTCTTTGCCTCATTGGCTAACACAGTCCTTGTTGCCTAAGTCCCATCAGACACACGTTGTTCTCAGGTCTTCCAAGTGGAGCTTGTATAAAAGTGGCGGTGGGGTGGCTCCCTACCTTTGACTTCACAAAGGAAAAGGAAACTCAAACCTAACATGGACCCATGGCCAATTCCTAGGAGGAAGAGGTTAGTCATGCCTCTATCCCCCAACTTTCTTTACCATTTCAGATGTTAACCATCCCTCCAAGGCCCTCTCCGCTGCTCGGGTGGGTTTGAGAATTCATTACAATGCCCCACAGAGCTCAGAGACTACGCCCACAATTCTGGAGTTTATTAAACAGTGTAGAGGCAACAATCAGGATCAGAAACTCTCAAGATACCACTCTTCCAATCAGAATAGCCTCTTTTCTGCTATGTTCTCGGAAACACCTCCCTCCCTCTCTCCTCAGCTACACAGCCCTTTGGATTATTCCCTGCTCAAGCAAGCGTCAGCACTTGTCTTTAGCACTGCTCATCCAAAGGTGTATGGTGCAGACTGATGGGAGAGAACGGGATGGCATGTTATTTAGTGATCAGAAGGACCTTGAGAACATTTCCATGAATATTTACAGTCTTAGAAATTGTATGGAGTAGTTTTACCCTGTCCCAGAGTGTCACTGTGAGTTGGATCTGACCTGAAGGCTGTTGGTATAGGCTGGTACAGTTTTGATTCCTAATAATAGTGCCTGAATGTGCAGGATTAGGAATGCCAAGACACAAATAGCTATATAATCCTAATAAAATACATTCATAGAACATCCATAGAACATGTTTATAGTCAAGCATACCTTCTAGTTATATGTAGTAATAATCACATTATATCAGTAGACGTTACAGTGAACGTACTCAGGCTGCAACTCAATCAGAATTCTAAGATACTCCTGACCTAAACCAGTGTATTTTTTCCAGTCTCCTTATGATGGGCTGCCAACTGCAACATTGAAGGTTCAAATCCGCCAGTTGCTCCACTGGGAGAAAGTTGAAGCAGTCTGCTCCAATAAATATTTAGAATCTCAGAAACTACATATAGGAATCAATTGGATGGCTGTGAGATTTTTTTTATGTGTATGTATAAACTAGAAAAAATAAGGAAGATAGTAGAAAAATTAATGCCTTTACGTTATCAATGAACAGTATTGAATTTATCATGGATGGCTGGTTAAAAACAAAAACAGAACAACAAGTCTGTCTTGGAAGAAGTACAACCAGAACGCTCTTTGGAAGTAAGAATGGCAAGACTTTTTCTCATGTATTTTGGACATGTTGTAAGTACGCGTCCAATCCCTGGAGAAAGACAGTGTGTTTGCTGGGGCAGAGCACCAGCAAAAAACAAATAAATAGAGAGAGCGGCAGTCCTTCCACAAGGTGGATGGACACAGTGGCCGCAAGGCTGATGCAGAACTGAGCAGTGGTTTGTTCTGGGGTACATGGGCTCTGCACAAGTCAGAACCGACTTGATGGTATCTAGCAACACCAACCACAGCTAGTGGTTGAAGAAGAAATGTCTTGTTATAAATTGTTACTACAACCCACAATTGGAGTCACTGATCGAGTAATTATGATTTGTTCGTTTGAACCAGAGAGAGAGAGATAAACCGAGGGTCAGAAAAAACTCATTCGAATTAATCTATATATGTGTTGTCTACTGACTACACAGTAATTATTGTCTTAAGACATTAGGTGATCAAAGAACTAGTAGTTGAAAATGGAAACCAGTTATATAGGAATATGATGTATTATTACCAACTTCCTCATGATCATATTCTTTATCATTTTACTGACACCACATTTCTGATACTGGGAGGAGGAGGAACTTCCTTTTAGCACTAACTGACTTTCAAGCGGTTGCTTTTATTAAAGAATTAAAGCAATCTCCTTGTTTTATTTTCTTGAGAAGACATTTATGTTCCCTCAGCCGCTGTCAGAACCACATGTACAGGCAATTCTTCACATCACTTTCCAAATACAAAATTCCCAAGATTAGTGTGGGTTTGAAGCCAATTGAAGTATGTTACTCATAGAGTCCCTTCCACCGGTGAGAAAACAATACAAAATGTCCTCATTCCAAAATAACTGTCAGAACTATTAGTTGCAATTTTTAAAAAGGCATGTTTTGGGGAAATGAAAACAAAGGTGATATAGCTTAAGAACAAGTGTTTAAGGTCACAACAGTGATACTCATCTTCAGTTTTGCCCAGGGATCCAATCAATTCATTCTGGTCTGACGCCCTGCGAATAGTGAATTGTAAAGTACATTTTACCATTATCTCCAGGGGATTCTAAGTTTACATCGTACAGATACAATATTAGGCATATCTCATTTAGGCAGACATCTTTTATATACATTCTTAGGTCTACAAAAGATCTACCTTATATGTATTATTTCAATGCTCTCCTTGCTTGCTTATGACATGAATTAGTCTAATAGGCATGGTTATCCATTTGTGAATGAGTGTTATTGAAGGTTTCACCCTATCACCAAGCCCTATTTTTCGTGTAGTGTGCAGTCATTTAAGAGTTTAATCAGAACAAGTCAACAACTCATGTATTGCTGAAAAGCTGCCCTATCCTTATATCACGTTATTCCTCAGCAGTGTTTTAAATTCTGCATCATTAGATAAATGAATGGCACTCTCAATGGAATCACTTTATACCACAGGGACATGATTGGTAGTGTTCTCTACCATAAAATGATGATAATGCCTCTAAAGGGAACCAGAGACACATATAAACCATAGACACATGAATTGATTTGAAGCATGTACTTAATTCTAACCCCAATCTAAGACCAATTAGTTTTTATAACATGTCCTTAATCTATATCCACGCTCATGAAGAGATCACTGAATATATGGGTGCCCTAGAAAAGTATGGTGAAGAGACCATGCAGTGCTCAGCTATCGGAAAGACTAGCATGTGCCGCTGTAAAAGTTGGTCTCTAAACTGTGTAAATGAGGCATCAACTGAGTTCACTTGGAAGAAGCACACCAGCCTGTGTGTCTGTGGAATGTAACTACTTATAAATGATAAACATGAAAATCTGAAGGAGGAAACAACATCAGAGCTTAAATTGTGAAGATCTTGTTTGCAGATGGCTGTAGATGCAAATGGAAGTCCAAAACCCATTTCCAGGTTTCCCACGTAGATTTAGCCTCCAGCGAATCCTCTCTGAACATAATCCAGGGATGTGAACAGCCTTGCTAGGAGAGAGAGAGCACTGTAAAGTCAATTATGACAGATGCAGTTACGTTAAAATGGATCGCCTTATCACGTGATCTCCCTTTTGACCCATTTTAAAGTTGTTTCCAATTTTAATATTTAATGCTTTCTTTTCAATTGTCATTTTTCTGCTTAGTTTGGTCATTTAAAATTTTTTTTCCACTTTGTGTTTTGATTTTCTGTGTGTGCAATCCAGGATAGGTAAACTTACAGAGACAGTAACTGGATTAATAATTACCTAAGGGTATGTCAGGGAAGGTTGGGGCAAATGGGCAGCTAAAAAACGAGTACGAGAAAAATGTTTTGAAATTGATTGTGGTGATGTTTGTACAACTCTACTAAATATGACCAAACAATTAAAATGCATGATCTGTGAAGTATATGACAAAAAATATTAAAGGAACTTGCAAGGGTCTATAAGGATCTTATAAGGCTCTCTAAGCGAACCCTGTGGGGTCAAATCTACTCCCTCATACATGGGGTTTCCATGAGTCATTTTGATGGCACTTGGATTCTTGGTTTGTTCTGTGGGTAATCACAGTTTTCTGAGTTATAACCAGAGAAGCACTTGTCTTTCATGACTCACCTTAAGCATTACTACTTGATCATGTGACTGGCTTTTTCTAAAGCACTACAGTCCTTATCTGATTCCTTCTTGAGGTTCAATACTCACCAAACTGCATGGAACTAAGTAACTGTAAATACATATCAATGGAACAAAGTCTGGAAATATAAATTAATAGATAATGGGAGGTCCCTGGTCTAGGACTAATGGTCTAAGAAGGACCCCTGCTGTTGGGATGGTTAACATTGCTTGACTGCTAAGGGACAGATAGGCTGTTTGAACTCACCAGCCTCTCTGTGGGAGGAAGATAAGCCAGTCTGCATCCTCAAAGGTTGTAAACTTGGGGACCCTCTGGAGATGCTTGAGCTTCTTGTAGAGTTGCTATGCATCAGAATTGACTCAGTGGAATTTTTTATTCTCTAGTGGTGCAATGGTTAAGTGCTAGGTTGCTAATTGAAAGGAGATTGTTTGAAAGCCTCCCCTCTCCCCATCAATTATGTAGGAGAAAGAACTGATGATCAGTTTTCATAAGGATTGTAAAACAAAAGCCAAAACAGTTGTAATTATGTAGAAAATCTAATGGGCCAGTTCCACTCTATCACATAAGTTAGTATGAGTTGACTATCAAGGTTTATATTTCCATGCTATGAACACCAAATCCTTATAGAAGCAAATGTCGCTACAGGTTGAAAATATATTTTAAAATCAAATTGATTTCAAAACTCTGGAAAAAAAATGCTTCTTATTAAATTGCCCAAACAGGCTGGTTATAAAGATAAATACCTCTCTAGCCGTCACCCAATTCTTTATCTGAATCATTAAAATACATCTGTTATTCATAGAATATTACATTGACATCCAATAAATTCTCA
>NW_022103896.1:5409236-5414651 GCF_000313985.2 Echinops telfairi
TTAAAACCATTGGCTTTGGTCTAGTGGTTTTGCTCTTAATCAACCAAGCTTTCAAATAAATGTTCACATTTATATGAATGTTTATATTGTAGATGTTAGGAATGGCCAGATTATACTCTGAAGCAAAGAATTCCAGATTTTTCTCATAATATTACTTTCAAAGTTTCTATTTTTATTACAACTGGATGTAGTTGAATCACATCCATCATAAGAGCTTAAAAAATTGGAAAATCCACTAAATCATTTGAAACAATCTTCAAGGATTAAAATTAAAATGAGACCTTTGGATGTAAAAAAAAAAAAGACTCTCCTTCCTATTAAAGAGAAATTCCCATCATTGTGTGTGTTGTAGCCTTTAAAATCCTGCCACCCTGCATCTAGTCCATTAGGTCTTCAGCCAACCATTGCCAAGTCAGAAGGGGGAGCCTCTCTCATCTTCAACAAGAAGGCTCTGAGCTTTGAGGTGTCCTGGTGGATCTGCATCTAAATTTCCCTTACATACGGTATTCCTTTTTTTTCTTCTTCTTCTTCCTTTTGAGGGTTATTGGTTTTTGTATGTTCATTTGTTTTAATTCACACACTCCAATTATGTATTGCTCATATATATAGACAGGACTGCAATCTATGCTATATATATTAACCTTGAATCCTGCGCCTTGCTATATATATCTTTATTAGAAATAGTGTTTATTATAGCTGTTGATGATGATTCTTTGGGATTTTTTACATAGCTAATAATAACATTTATCAACAAAGACAGTTTTATAGCCTCCTTCCTAATCTGGATATCTTATTTGTCCTTTTGTAGAAGTGTGTATGAACTAGAACTTCTGGGCTGATGGTTACAAAGGTAGTTTTAGGACATATCCTTGTCATGCTCCCAGTCATAGGGAGAGAGTATCCACCTTCTCACCAGTAAACATTATGTTAGCTGACTTTTTGTATGCATCTTTAATCATGTTAAGGAAATTCCTCGTTGTTCCTAGCTTAGAGGGAATTTGTATCATACATGGGTGTTGGATTCCATCAAAATATTTTTTCTGCATCACATGGTTATTGAATCCAAGCAAAATGAATTACTTGCCAACTTCAATATTTCCTAAATGTGAGAGATTTTGGTATTTTCTTAATATTGTGAGAGATTTTGGTATTTCTAATTGTGAGATGTTTTGTTTTCTTAATATTGAAGTATAATTAATATTGAAAACTTGTAGTGTTTGATCCTTATCAAAAAATTCCTTTTTTAATAATAAAGATGTCTCTAAAGTGAACTAGAGGCCATGCATAAACCATAGATATATGAATGAATTTTGAGCCTGCACTTAATCCTAGCCCTAATTTAAGGACAATTAGTTCTTATGACATGACCCTCCTTGATAGGGCCTCATGACGAGATCATTGAAGCTTTAAGTGCTATAACAAAGTGTGGTGGAGAAATCAGTCGGTGCCTGGTTATCAGAAAGAATAGTGTCTGGAGTCTCCAAGGATGATCTTAAAACAAGCCGACATCTAAGTGCAGGGTCAGCTAAGTCCACATGGAAGAAGTACAAATGCCTGTGTGACCGATGGCATGTAAATAATAAAATCCAAGACTGAAGGAGGGAACAGTACTAGAACTTTAATTCTGAGCACCCAGTTTTCAGAAGACTATGGATGACAGTGGAAGCCCAAAATTCATTTGCAGGGTCTCCATGTGGATTAAGCTTCCAATGAATGCCCTCTGAACCTTGCCCAGGGATGTGAATAACCTTGCTATTAGACAGAGTTCTTTGGAAAGTGGATTAATGCAGATGTAGTTAGGTTAAAACGTTGCACTTAATTGGTTGTTTTCATTTTAACTTTATTTTAGTGTTTAGTATTTTTTCCTGCTTTTGTTTTACTTCCAACAATAAAAACTATGTTAATTTTTTTGTAAATTATTTTAAAATTAGATATTTGATAGTCTTTCTCTCTTTTCTTTTCAGTTGGAGTTGTCTCTTATTTTGTTACTGTTGTTTTTTGTTATTATTTTGTTTGTTTTTCTTTATGTAAAATCCATAAAGAAAAGGATAGGTAAAGCTATAAGGGCAGTAAATGGATTAACAGTTTCTTAGGATGATGGCAAGAGAGGCTGGGGGGAAATGGGAAGCTAATAATTATAAGTACAAGAATGAAGAAAAGATTGTAAACTTGATTATGGTGATGATTGCTTACCTTTTTAAAAATATATTTAAGCCATTGGATTGTGTGATGTGAGAATCATATGCCAATATAACTACTCATCCTTAGGAAGTGCTCTAAGTTGTCTTCGCTTTCAGCAAGCGTGGTTGTTTCATCTACACATCCCAGGTTGCTGGTGAGTCTTCCTCCCACTGTGAGGCTTGCCTCTGCTTCACACTGTCCAGCTTCATGGGTGACTTACTGAGCATGCACATTGGGTCAGTCTGGACAAAGAATTTACCCTGACACACTCCTTTCCAGCCTGGCAGCAAGCCCTGTTCCAGTGGAGCAGTTTGTCTTTTGCTCCGTGTACAACTTTCACACGAGCACAATTCGGTGTTCTGGAGTTAGTAGTGTTCAAATATTTTTGACATGTGTTCAGCTCCACACAGTTCAAAATCTTTTCATTGTCAATAAAGTGCAGGTTAATGTCTTTATCATATGTTCTACTCTCAGCCAAGATCCATCTGACAGCAACAATGATAATGTTTGCTTTACTGCCTCTTCTGAGTTCTATTTGGATTTCTGGAAGTTCCTCATCTTTGACATTAGTGCTTTGTGAGTAAATTTGAGTAATAGTCATATTAACAGATCTTCCTTGTAGGCATAGATGTATTATCCGATCGCTGACAGCATTGTATTTTGGGAGACTTCTTGAAATGTTTTTTTGATAATGAAAGTGGCACTATTCCTCACTAATTTGTCATTTCTGGTACAGTAAATCTTATTATTGTCTTATTCTAAATGGTCAATACCAGTCTATTTCAACTCACTAAGTCCTATGATTTTGATTTTCAGGCATTCCATTTAATTTTCTGTAAACTCCAATTTTCTTAGATGTACACTCTGGACACTATTTTCTAAATAATAATAGATGTTTGCTGTTGTTTCCTTTCATTGTGAATCATGCTGATAGGTTGTACGATTAGGGACAAAGGGGGCTGTCTTCCCTAATGCCTGCACTAAAGGAAGATTAGCTGTCCATCCCACAATAATGGGGTGGGAAAGAAATCAGGCACCCATTAGACACCTATGGGAAAATCCAGAACTGAGCATGCTCAGGCCCAGTCACATGCTATCACACAGGTGGGCTTAAACTCAGCCAGTAGGATTGGCCAGTATTTTCAACCACAACTTCCCAGCTAGAGGAGATAAAAGGAAGATGAGGGAAGGCCAAGCTCTCTTTGACCCTCTGTTCAAGCATGCTTGGCAGGTAGAGGGTGGGAATCTGTTCCAAGTGGAGCTCTCACTGGTCTCTCTCTGGTCTCCTAGTTCTCCAAGCATGGTTTTATGTTCCTGTTTCTATATTCTTTCCATGTGGATTTTCACTTTCAGCCATGAACTCGTACACTTTCTAGAAATAGTGTGTGCTTTCTGAGACTGTAAAATCTAAAACTTCCCCTTTCCTTATTAAAGTCACTTGGATTACAAACGTGCTTCTGCTGCATGAATTCTTTCAGTGCTGCAAAACAAGAACTGAGGTACCCCAATCCGGGAACCTAACAATGCCACATCTACAAATGGAGATCCTAGAAGCTTTACTTCACCCATGTCACTAAGCTTGATTCTACTTTGAGGAGGCAGCCCTTCCCCAGTTGTATGAGAGTCCCTTCCAGCCTGAGGGGCGCATCCTCTGTCACTACATCAGACAGTACAATGCAAATATCCAGATGCTTATCACTGTCCGTACATTTAGAAATAGATTATGAGGTCTTTATTAGACAGGGTTTTCTAGAGAAACAAAACCAGGACACTTATGATTGCACACACACATACATACACACACAACACGAATGAATATAACAGCTAATTAGTCTATACAGCAGTACAGAGGGCTCAGTTCAATTTACTTCCATGGAACAGTTAATATACTGAAAGTTCTTCAACTCACAAGGGCTGCTGGGTTCAAGGTTAAGGAAGCAGACAGCTGAGTCTTCCTGAGGGCAATGCAAGCAGTCTGGCCACAGGCAGCAAACAGCAGGGTAGGTCACCAACAGTCAGCAGCTCAGGAGCTTAGTGAAGCAGGTCCGGATGGGACTTCAAACTCAAGTAATGCAAGACTACAGGATCCGCCAGCCTCAAGCTCAAGCAGTGTATACACCAGCAGCACAGCAAAGCAGCTCTCTAAGGAACCTCAAGCTCTAGCAACGTTCCATGGGTTGGCTATCCCACAGGTAATGTAGCTCACAAGTTGACCTCGCTAAAGCAGGCAGCCGCACACTGGCCTAATAACTAAAGATCAAGAGAGAGTGTCAGGCCTTGCCAAGCCATTTATCTCTTTACCCTCCAATCAAACTGTGACCTGATTTATCCCACATGATCCTATTGGTCAAGTTGCCACAATAAACCTACCTAACAAAAGGCCTTTCTCCCCAGTCTATTTTATTCTTAAATGTGTGCTTTTTGGTACAATAATTAAACTTGCCTATGTATGTGTGTATGTTTAACTAATTATATGGATAATACAAACTCTGAGACCAATATAAGGATGTGCACTTAAAAGAAATCCTTGTTTTCCACTAGTTCATTTCAGTTTACACTGTTTAAGGATGTTGGCGGAGAAAACCAAGTGTATGATTAATCTTGAATCTTCTTATTTATCCTTCATTTTCTTCAAGGAGGCCAAACAATCTGAAACCTCTATTTCTCACGTTCCAGACACTTAGTGGCTGTGGTAGTTATGTAATTTCACATCAACTTGAAGATATATAAAAGTATAGGGGTGGTATTTAACCTGTCAGTCAGGTCACAGCCTGATGGTGCCTTCTTGTGGGTGTGACCTTCTCAAAAAGAGGGTCCTGGGAAACTCCCCCTCTCTTTCTGCCTTCACCTTCCTGCTGGTGGACCCTTGTTACAGCCAGCGTCCTGTGATGCTTCCAGAGCCATTGGATCCACGAGACTTTGTACCTACCGGCCTGTTGTGTTCCTGAATTGTGCAATTGTGCATAGAAAAGGGGCTTATGGACTAGTATCAAAAGTGTGGACTGGGATGGGATGTTTTCTTGATATACAAATACTCCTTCATAGAAAGCTGTCTCTTGCACATATATGAGTGTCCCTGGATTTTTTCTCTAGTCAACCCTGCCTAACATCCTGGACCAGCATGTGTAGGAAGGGAATGTTTAGAAAGTGCATTTTCACAGTAGTGGAAAATTTCCTCATCTGTCTTCTTTGTGGGGTCAGAGTGTTAGGGTCATGCACAAGAGCAGGTTGGAC
>NW_022103896.1:5414967-5419618 GCF_000313985.2 Echinops telfairi
TTACCACAGTTCCCAACGTGGTCTGAGCTCACAGTCTTACAAATAGCAGCTCATCAGATGTTGCTATCTGTAGTGGCGGTTGTGTTGATTACTACTCGGGGCCAGCCCATGTGTTATGCTATAGTGTTTCTCTAGTTTTGCACAGCTTCCCTTTTGCCTCGTAGGATTCATGAGGATAGTGTTCTTTCTTTCTTGGTCCTTTAATCAAACAATGATATCAGCCATTCCTTTCGAATTCCTTATGAGTGTATGAGACCAGTGAGTAGAATAATCATTCCAAGATTTTTGTGTGTGTGCGACATAAACTCTCCAGAGAACATTAAGAAGTAGCATGTTGGGAGCATAAAGAGGTCTTCTCACAGCTAGTATAACAATTCCCCCTGTTTTAGAAATTATAAACCAAGTCTGGGAGAGAGGAAAAATTGTCCTTGTTTTCTCACAGTTATCCATGTTCAAACTCAGATCTCCCTGTCTACAAGAGTTGTGAACATTCAAATCTATAATACCAATGCCGACAGTCCAACAGATACTCCGAAATTTTACCCCTTCTCTATTTCCAGAATGGAATCCCATTAGTGTCTCCTTATGCACAAGCCATAGACTTTTAATTTCATTATGCATTTTAATCTAGTCATAGTTATCATAGCTTATTTTTGTATGTAGATGTTTCAATCTTTTCCTTTCACCTAGTGCCAACAAACTGACTCAGACTCCGAGTGACTCTATAGATAAGAGCAAAATTGCCTCATAGGGTTTAGAGACTGTAAAGGTTTAAGGGATGGACGACTTCACCTTTCTCCCACAGAGCTCATGGTAGCTGAATACTTACTCCCCAGTGCCATCAGGGCTCCTGTATATTTAAATAGATTCACTCCCTCAATACAATCATAGCAGAAAAAAAAGTGTTCTTTTCACTGTATGTTTGTTTTGTTTTTCTGTTAGGAAATGAAATGTCTAAGATTTGACTACATGAGATTTTAGGAAATGCTGTCATTTCAAGACTTCTTTTTCAAGCAAGGGCAAAGTCTTTTTGCCATGATCTTTAAAAACCTTCTGGCATTTTAGAGGGATGTCCTTCCTTTATTTGGACTCCACACAAAGGCATGTCAGGGTGAGGCTTTGATTTGAATTATCATCTTAGGGGAGACCTCACCTTTCTCTGAGAAGTCCAACAATCCTCAAGGAACTGCACTCAGCATCGCAGCACTCCTGTGAGGCATCTAGAACCTGCTGATAGCTGAAGACTCAGAGACCCAAACAGCAAAAGTGAGTGAGAGGCAGAAGATTTCCCTTAAAAGGAGCCTTCCAAACCCATTGACCATGCCCACTGTCCATCCGGCTCACGCCAATGCTGAAAGTGGCATTGTTCTGCCCGGGAGGAGAAGAACACGCATGAAAATGTTGTTCCCCAGGAGCCTCCTATCTACTGAATGTGCTGGTGTGTGTGCCGGAGTTCTATTAGATAGGGCTTTTGTTAGAAGGGGCGAAAGAACAGACGCGGGCTATGTGGAAGGCAAGTTTGTTTATCAGAAGACAGAAAATAGATTTGTTACAGTGAACTCCCGTCAAGTGGCTGTGACGCATGGAGATAACTCGTACATGAGAATGAAATGCTGCCCAGTTCTGTACTGGCTACTTAATCACGGGTAGCTCAAGTTCACTGTTATGGCCTAGGAGTTTTGACTGCCTGCCACCTCTCTTAGTGGTGCAGTGTTTATGCATTTGGATGTTAACGGAAAGTTTGGCCACCCAAACCACCCAGTCTCCCACCAAGGGCCCACTGCAACCCTGGACTCTTCCTTCTCTAGATTCGCATTGGACTTCCTCTGGGCTTCTGTGACCATCATTTCCTCATTGTGGTCTGTTCTTCCCCTCTTTCTGCTTGGCCTGCTAAACCACTTGCCTGGCAAACCTGGTGAAGCCATCTTCTTGGCCTGGCAAACCACTATTTGTACCTAATGGTCTTTATGTGTAAATCATCTCAAAACTTGATGCATGGTGTTCGGCTGTGCATTTGCACAGGAATTAAATTCCACCATCTTTTATCATTCTGTCTGCAGGTCTTTGTTGTTAAACCTTTGATGTCCTTTATGGCACCATTACCTCTTTCTTAAAATTATTCATTACAATTCCTGCTCTGTTTGAATATTAGGGTGTTTGGGACAAGGACTGATGTGTCAAAACAAATCCTGCTTAAGGGGAAAGCACCCTATTTAGTGTTAATGGTCTTCCCTCTATAGTGAAATGGGTTCATCAGTGGCAGGAACTAAAGCAAGCCTGGGAGGAAAGGGTCAGAATAGGATCGTGATTGTTTGGGTGGTTGGTGTTGGTGTTAGAGGTCGTCATTTTGTTCCGACTCATGGTGACCTTAGGCACAACACCACAGGGCCCAATCCTGTGCCCTCCTCACCATTGTCTTATGTTTGAGCCCATTGTTGCAGCCGCTGTGTCCATCCATCTCCGGGGCCTTCCTCCTTTTCACTGCCCCTCCACTTCACCATGCATGACGTCCTTTTCCAGTGAGAGGCTGGCCTCTCTTGAATCAAGTCCAAAATAAGTGGTCTCATACATTAAAAAAGAGAGTGGATCCCCCTCCTCACTCCCTCTTTACTCAAACACACCTCCAACTCTGCTAAAACTGTCAGGTTTCCCAAATCCACAGCCCTTTCATCATTAACCAAACCCAAACTTACCTATCTGCTGTCCAGTCAACACGGACTCATAGCGACAACACTGTCCTACAGGACAGTGCAGAGCTGCTGCATTCAGGTTTGGGAAGCTATCAGTCTTTAAAGGAACAGACCACCACACTTGCTCCAGTACAGTGGCTGGTGGGTCTGAACAGCCGAACTTTTGGGTAGCAATCAAGTGACTCACCACCACTAAACTCCTCAAACAGACTCACTGCAATTAAGTCGATGCAGACTCATTGCAATCTTATAGGACAAGGTAGATGTGCCCCTGTGGGTTTCTGAGACTAACTATTTATGGATTTCCCCCTCATTAACTATCACACCTCCTTCCATTTCTTCTGTTGGGGGTGACTTCTCTTTGTTCCCCTTTTTGTCAATGCTAAATTCTCTTTGAACTACTTGCTCTTAGATTACCTGTGAAATGAGTGTTTTTACCCTGCTTTCCTCTCTCTATGTCTGCCCCTGTCTTTCTTCATTGATAATTTCCACGAAGAATGTTAGTCACTTCCAGAACAAACTGTTTGAATCATGCTTGGGTGTAATTGTATCCATCTGTGATTTTTCTCTCTAAGTGTGTACATGGGGAAGCATTTGTCTTTCTCGTTTCATCCTGTGCTCTTAGAGGACCGGGAACAAATAGCCCTCCTTCCTAAGGCATCTCTAGCGCGAGTTGAGAGATGGTAGACACCTCCCTGCACCCCCAGGTCAGAGTTACTTAACATGCACTGAAGGTGGATGTTGCTTCTCTGACAAACCGTTTCGGGCTTGGGAATGCAGAGTCAGAAGTAGCTGTCAGTTCCCCTCTCCACTGACATGTATCAAGCCCTGTGTGATTTCCTCAGAGGATAAAGTCCAAATGTGACTAATATGCAACAAATTACTCACAAGCAAACCTTGCCCGGGTTGCCATGAGGAATTCAATCATGTGCTTGCAGGTGGCTCTGCCAACCCTTGAGGAGGTGGTCGCATATAAACACCATGGCTCTTGGCTCATTGCTGATTCCAGAGAGGCCGTCCCGGACACCGCCCACTGTGAAGCTCCCCCTTCTCTCCGCCCTGCTGCCCTCGCTGCTTCGCTGTGCCCCTGCCCTTCCAATGGCCGTGTGTACCACCACCGGTCTCAAGAGCAGGGACGAAGCACATGTGCATGCGAACATCCTGAACTCAGCACATGCAGGTGAAATATATCAAATGGATGCCAAGCCCAATTTATGGTGACCCCAAATGTGCCAGAGTCGAATTGAGCTCTATAAGGTTTTCAATGGCTGATTTTCTTCTGAAGCAAGTCTGGAGAGATTAGAACCATGAACGTTTTGGTCAAAAGCCACGTGTGTTAAACATGAGTACCACTCAGGGATTCCCAGATGACAAATAAACTCTATTAAAGACTAGGCAGGAGTTGAACAGGTTGGGCGGCACGACATTAAAACCTCTGGTTTTAGTTTGAGGCAAGGGGCGGTGTTTTTCATAGTGTCGGGCCACTGCCGCCCACCCGTCATGTCTGTGTGTGGGAGGCTTACACGCACCAATGTGTGAAGGTGCAAACACATGAAGCCAGCGAGGTCAAAACAATGTGCCCCAAGGGTAACTGGGGTGTGTGTACATTCTTGTGGGAATTCCACTCAATTAAAGCAAAACAAAAGAAAACACTTTGTTGAATTGGCGCTGAAGGTATACAGAGCAAATCACTTTTCCATTCGGCCTTGCATGTAATTGATCCCATTCAAATGTTCTATTTAAAAAAATTAAATTAGCAACTTAAAATTCCATGGAAATTAAGTCAACTGGAATTTGGATCATCTCTTGGAGGTACATTGAGGCAGGCAGCTGTTGAAACCCTCCATCCTGGGAAGACTTACTGCCTCAGAAACCTGTGGGGCAGTTTTATTTTACCCTACAAGGTGTTTTCCGTTGGAATGGGCTTGATAGCAGTGGGTTTGTCTTTGGGGAGGTTCACG
>NW_022103896.1:5420470-5421464 GCF_000313985.2 Echinops telfairi
CTCCTCATTTCCCCCCACCCTCCCTGCTACCCCCTCCCTCATGAACCCTTGATAATTTATAAATTATTATTATTTTGTCATATCTCACAGTCTGATGTCTCCCTTCACCCACTTTTCTGTTGTCCATCCCCCAGGGAGGAGGTTATATGAAGATTCTTGTAATCAGTCCCCCCTTGCTACCCCACCTTCCCTCCACCCTCCCAGTATGGCCACTCTCAGCACTGGTCCTGAAGGGTTCATCCGTCCTGGATTCCCTGTGTTTCCAGTTCCTATCTGTACCAATGTACATCCTCTGGTCTAGCAAGATTTGTAAGGTATAATTGGGATCATGATAGTGGGGGAAGGAAGTATTTAGGAACTAGAGGAAAGTTGTATGTTTCATCGTTGCTACACTACACCCTGACTTCCTAGTCTCTTCCCCACAGACCCTTCTGTTAGGGGATGTTCAGTTGCCTACAGATGGGCTTTGAGTCTCCACTCTGTACTCCCCCTCATTTATAATGATATGATTTTTTTTGTTCTTTGATATCTGATACCTGATCCCTTCGACACCTCATGGTCACACAGGCTGGTGTGCTTCTTCCATGTGGGCTTTGTTGCTTCTGATTTTTGACTAGTGTTTAATTTTTCTGGGTACCAATATAGTTACCATAACTTTCTGTTAGTTTGCATTTCATTAGCATGGTTATTTATTGTGTATTATGTTGCCTAGAAAGTTAAGAGTTGGACTTCAAACCATAAAGTCAGCAGTTCAAAACCACCAGTCACTTTACAGGAGAAAGTTGAGGCTTTCTACTCCCATAAGCAGTTACAGTCTCAGAAACCCACAGGGGCAGTTCTACTCTGTCCTACAGGGTCGCCATGAGTCAGCATTGCCTCAGCAGCACTGAGCAACTTGAGTGTGTCAGTCTGGGTAGACTAAAGGAACCAATCCACAGAAACTCATTTGTATAAGAGAGTTTTATATAAAGGGTATGTGTGCATTAAGAAAGCA
>NW_022103896.1:5423500-5445237 GCF_000313985.2 Echinops telfairi
TGTATAGATGTGCTTTACACAATTGATCTATGTATTGTGATGAATTGTATGAGCCCCAATAAATTGATAAAAAATAAAAGAAAAGACAACCCCCCACAAAATCAGTAATAGGAGTAATGATTTCAGGAGGGGAAAGGAAAGAAAGGGGAAGGAAGGGAGGGAAGGGGCTGGATAGCAATGACAGAATAAACCCCTCAAGGGGGCCGAACACCAGAAAAATAGGTGAAGGGTTATAATGGGAGGTGTAAGATATGTATAAATAATAATGATACATGATATATTAAGGGTTCATGGGGTGGCGCAGGGGGGAAAAGAGGAACTGATATCAAAGGGCTCAAGAAGAAAGATAATGTTTAGAAATCATTGATGCCAACAATTGTATATGTACACTTGATATAACAGATGTATGGATTGTTATATGTAAGAACCTCCAATAAAAAGATTTATTTTTTAAAGAAAAAAAAAAAAGATCCGGGTTAGAATGGGTAGTAGAAAATAAATAAAAATTAAAAAAACCCCAAATTTACTGGTTTGAAAGAGGTGGGAAAACTCTGGAACTATTGCTCTGCTGCAACCTTCCAACCTGAAACGGGGTTTCAACCCAGGTGAGGGACAGTGTGCATATGAACTATTGATGAGGAAGCCAACTTGCTATATATGCTTTCACCAAAAGCACAATTCAAATAATGTTCAAGCTACCTGGATCACCAAATAATTCTTAATTTTTAATAAAAAAAATTTTAAACAAACAAAAAATATATATATCACCAATGTGCACCTCTCCAGGTTGCTGTTTTGTGGTGGTCTCTGTCTTGCTGTGATGCTGAAAATAATAACACAGGGTCACGCAGGGTGGGAAGGTTTCAGCTGAACTTCTATAATAATACAGCCTAGGAAGAAAAATCTAACATCTACTTACCCAAATTTGCCAGCCCAAACCCTACAGACAACAGATTGTCATCTAAGAGTTTGACTGGCTTACTTGGGACAGGTTCTCAGGAGGAACCTATCTGTAAAGAAACACCTGTATTTGGTCATGTGGAGGCCGGTGAATGGGAGGGAATATGTCAATGAAATAGATTGACAATGCTGGGCTCTCAAACAGTATGGAGTTGGTTCAGGATCTAGCCCTATTTTGCTACATTACCCATAGGGTTGACATCAGTTTGAGCCAACAGTACAGCAACTGATAAGAAGAAATCCTGCATCACATGGTCTAACTGCTCTAAAGAAGATATACAGAGAAGGCAGATCGGGAGCTGCAGGGTTGACCACCATTGCCCTCAAAAATATATGACTAGGCTTTGAGGGATCAGAAATAACCTAGAAGTTTTCATTTATCTTGGAGACCCATGGAAATAGGCAAAATAACTTAAAAAATGTATTGTGATGATCTCAGAGCAATCAAGGACAGTGAAGTTATCAATATTAGGGAATATAGTCAGAGAGACATTGGCAGACTAATTCAACATGCTGAGCCCACTTCTCCACTCCCATGAGTGGTGATTGGAAGTTGTGGAGTAGGTGACCCCTCTCAGAGAACAAGAGGTGCCTGTGTTTGTGTTTCCTTTCCATTATTGACCATGGCAGTGAGAAGAGGCATGAATACACCCATGAATCTAGAGGACCATCAGAGCAGAACATGTCAAAAGGCCAAAGCCCTGGCTAAGTATCACAATCTCAGTCCTATGCTCTTTGTATTTTGAATACTTACTCAGCACTCACATAAATGAACACTGTTGAAAACTCACTGTATTTCTTAAATTTAATTTCTTTCTTGATAAAATTAGTGCATTTTCAAAAAGCCCATGCAACACAAATATACAACTTAACAAAATATTACCCCTTGAGGACCAGCATGATGTTGAGGTGTGCTGTTTGTTGGATCTGTTCTGATTCCTAAGGATGCCATGTGACAGAGTAGAATGGCCCAGTACAAATTCTTGGCTGTAATCTTTATAGAAGCAGATTGCTGTGAATTTCAACTAAGAATTTTGAGGAATATGAGGAGGCTTCGAAAGGGTTATGGAAAAGAGGGATTAAAAGGGAATAGAATGTTCTGACAAACATTTTGAAGCCCCTTCTTTATTATAGAGTGAGGATGATACAGGAGAGAGGAGTGGTTCATTAGTTCGTTCAAAACACCTCTCTGATTCAGAATTGACTTGATGTCTCCCAACAACCACCACAGCCATCTGTTGTAAGTCAGCCCCTCTGGAGCCCTGCACCTTCCCATCCACGGCAATCTGGCTCTACATATTATGCTTATTTGACACACTATTTTGCTTGTGCAATGAAGGTCTCCGCATTATGTTGAACTGTGGACATTTTTGTAGAATGAAATTCAATCGAAAGATTAATCGGGGTGGGGGGGTTACATGTTTACAACATTGAATCTTTCAATCAATGAAAATAGGATTCTTTTCATTTAGTTATTTATTGGTTTGCCAATATTTTAGCATTCTTCCAAGAAATGTTGTACAAATCTTGTTAGATTTATTCCTATGAATTTAAGATTTTGTCTCATCTAAATGATTTTATCAATTAATAATTCAAAAGCATTGTCTTTGAACTAGTGATTTTTAATTTCTATACCCAGTACAGTTTGAGATTTAAATTTTCATTCCTTGTCTCTTCAAAAGGTGCTTCCACCTTGTGTTTTCCCTCTAGAGACCTTGAAAACCCACCGGTGTGAACATGGTTACACTCTCAGCTGGCTTGAGTTCCATCTGGGTGCACCTCCCTGCTATATTTTCATGATGTGTTATTGTTCTAGAGCCTTCTTCTGATTCATCCTTCAGCTCCGTTTATTCTCATGACAGCATTCATAGAATTTGAATAGTGCCTAGCACTAGGGAGTCCAAATAATTCATGGAAATGTTCCACTACTATTTTATTAGTTTTCTAATGAACTTTGGACTCCCCTCATATATAGTATATCCTGCAAACAGTTACTCTTGGGAACTCACCGGACAGTTGCTGTAGAGGGACATCATGAGTCAGAATAGACTTGACAGCCATGAGATTGGGTTCGTATAGGAAATTATCAATATGCATAAGGAAAGTGGAAGTGTGAAAGTGTACGTGTGAAAAAGAGTGAGAAAATGAGTGAGGGAGAGAGAGAAGAGAGCGTGTGGAGAGATAATGAAATTGATGAAATTTGTGTGCAAGTCATTACAAACCAATTCTTTAAAATCTTATCTAGCAAGTGATACCCCGTGTATGTGAATCATGCCTTTTTGTCACGATTTCCAAACCATTTATGCCTGCAAGACTGAGAAATACACCCGCAGGAGAAGGAGAAGTGTGGCTGGCACATTTCCTCCTGTGGTCTGACTTTGGTTCTGCAACATAGTTGCTTCAACTGTAGGAACAGTGGTTGTCTTTGAACCAGTGAGTTTAGTCTACGTACCTTTACTATAGTTTTAGTTAAATTTCATCTCCCAACAGTCTTAGGAAGTTGGGAGTGTTATCTACACGCTACACAGGTTGCAGCACAAGCTTTAGCCAAGGTCACCTCGCTAAGGCCTGGCTGAGCCTGGGGCGAGGCTGAGTCTGAGGAGCCCAGGGGAGTGTGACCTTCACACCATGCCAGAAGACACCGATCCCAAGAGAAAACACATCAAAACAAAATGATGAACTTCCGGCAAACAATAAAACCCAGGCCTTGGCAATATGGCATGGTCATTATTAGAGCTACGCAATGTATAGTGTCCGGGAACCATATGTCATTTCTTATTAATGAGTGAAACCGAGCCTTGGTGCACAGCGAGGAATAAACAAGTGCTTCTGAGCAGCCTGCTTAGCCGAATGGAACAAATTCTACAGCCTCAGGCACTGGGCAGTGTCAGTAAATTATCTTTGCCCATGAACTAAATGGCACCCCTTAAAGAGTTCATTCACCTCCCATGGATGAGCAGTTTACATCAGATAACAGATTCTTCACCTCCATGATCCCGCCTGCTGCTATTATCTCAAAGATTTGTCACTGTCCTTTCACTCCTGTGTCTGGATCAGCCTGGGGAATTGGATGGCTTTGAAAGCAGAGGTCCCTTCCCATTTCCAAGCTGCCAATGTTGATGTGCATGTGGTGGACTGCTGTATGGGGGCTGTGGGTAGGATTTAGAGTGTCTTTTGAGCGATGGAAGGACACATCCTGTTCGCCTGTCACATACCTTGCTGTTCTGTGTTGTTCTGTGGTCTTAGGTTGCCAAGACAAACCTGTATTAGCTGCAGGAGTGAATCTCAATGGCAATGTTTTAGCATCTTTTTCTATATTCTTTATGTCTCTGTATCTGTTAGGAGGCTTCAAATTGCATGATCATTTACCTTTTATGACTCAAACACACAAGCTTACCCATGCACGCTCACTCAGGCACACACACACACACACACACACAGACACACAAACATTCACTTAATCCTCCATGAACACATGATAGATACTTTAGCCCAAATTTACAGGTTGAAATTTTAAGGTTACCCTCTCCACGTTTACATAACGCAGTCCCGCCCACTCACTCCAGCCAATCCCATTTCCTAGAGAGCCTGTGGGGTAGGCAGAGTAGAACTGCCCCCAGGGGTTTCCAAGGCCGTAATTTGTGCTTCATCTCACTCTTGTTGGTGGGTTTGTACTGCCGACATTCTGGTGAGCCTGGTGTTTAACCACTGTGCCACCCAGGCACCTTCCATCATTATTAGTGATAAAATTGATTTCAACCCATGGTGACCTACAATTAATGCTTTGAACACCACACAGGCGACCTGGGACTTTGTGTTTGAATGACCAAGGATGGAAAATAAGGCAGATGACAAAGAATCAGGGAAAAGAATTTGATAGTTTGGTGCTTGGAAAATACATCACAGATATGAAAGTTCACAGTCAAAGCAAACTGGGAACAGATCTCAAAGGAGCCCTCCCTATGTGGACATGATATCCATTTCCAGGGCCTGGTCTCACCTGAGAGCACGTCCAAGGGACGAGAGGAGAAGTCTCATCATCTTTGCTTCAAAGGAGAAATCTAGCAATTCTTCTCCCAAGATAGATGTGTTTGTTCCCACGTCTGTCAGTTTGTCATAATGTGGTGGCTTATATATTGCCATCATCCTGGAAGTAGTGTCACTGGTCTTTCAAATACCAGAAGCTTCACTCAAAGTGAACAGATTTCAGCACAGCTTCCAGACTAAGCGCAGACTCTGAGGAAGGAGTAGGCTGTCCACGTCGGAGGACTTAGCCACTGAAAACCGTATGGATAGCAGCAAAACATTGCCAGGTACTGGCAACCACGGTGGTGTGGGTTGTGCTCAATTCAGTGGTTTCTGCCTTTTGGCAGATGTGCAGTGCACCCTGTTCTTACTGGGATATCAGAACCCCTTGGTGGATGACCTCCTGCTGGTGCTTGTACAGGCATGTACAGCTTGTATGCTGAATCTGAAATTCTCTTGCATGTTTTTTAACATCGGGTGATAGGACAGTCGAGAAGTGAGTGCTAAGTTCTTTCAATGTTGGTAGTGATGCTTATTTCGATGTATATAACAAAACCCACCTTCCTCCAGAGTGGCCGTCAGAGACAGCAATAACTTCACAGGGCAGAAGGTTTCCAGCACAGGAGAGACCCGGGAGAAGGACCTCATGCTTGGCAAAGCAGAGGGGCCGCAACAGAGCGGAAGGCCCACAAGGAGATGGAAGGACACCGTGGCTGCAGCAATGGGCTCACGCATAGGAACCATTGTGAGGCTGAGCAGTGTCTCTTTCAGTTCTGCACAGGGTCACTCTGGGTCGGAACCAACTTGATGATAGCTACCCACTAAGTACTACTCTCGTGGTAAGCACAAGCCAGCCTGTGCTTACTAACCTATAGTGAATAATTTCACATTTTTATCACCTCTTCAAGGGTTCTCTTCCTAGGTTAGGCTGGCTCTTTCTCCCAACCCCACAGCACCTTCCTATGAAATCAACCCCTTTTTTTGGTCAAATACGTGGTCCCAGGCAGAATCAGAGCACTCAGTTAGCAAGTGAAACACAACTGACTTGCTTTACTTCCTCGTCTTGAGTGAAGAATATCACACGCAAGCTGCAGTGAGACCCTGAGAAACTGTTCACTACAGATTCGTGAGCAAGCACACAGAGCCCTGTTTACCAAGAAGCTGGGTCCTCATCAGAGTGGAACCCTCTCTTTGGGTTCTGACTGTCTTACCCAACGAGTGTGCACTAAGCTCAGTTAGTTTTGCCAATCTATTTGCCATATATACTCATGTATGCATGAGGTTTTCAGCATATTTTTAATGCAGACTTGTGGTAAAATTAGGTGCCATGGCTAATATTCGGGTCAGCTTATACTCGAGTATATATGGTGTTTTCAAGAGAAAACAGACTTTCAGCCTTCTTTGACAATAAAATCTCAGCTTCTTTGGGTCACACTTTCTTGGGGATGCATTAACTTTTTCAGAGTAGATAGAACATCTCCTTCTCTTTCTAGGACTGCAGAGTTGGACATTGTACTTCTGGAGAAAAGCTCTCTTTGACCTTGAAAAATGGTAGATGAGTTCTCCTTGTGATGCTGGAAAAGCTTTGGGCTCCAGCTTTTGTATACCATCTGAAACTCCCTGAGCAGGCAACACAGACTATTGTTAAGAGTAGGGAGGAAAGGGGAAACTTAAAGGGTTATGATTCTAAGACAGGAGGGGAGAGAGCGTGTGGGGATGGATGGGGGCCCTGTGTCTGAGAGGTGCACTGGAGCCAGAGGGGCGTGAGCCCCAGACATAGGTGCTGTGTAGTGGATGGGGATGGGTGGTTGCCCTGCTCAGGGCCTTTGGGGCTGATGGATGAATGTCGTGTCATTTAGGGTGTAGGAGCTTCACGCCACTGAGCCGAAGAGTCCTTCAGCTGACTGTTTGTCTCCTGGGTGATAGATACAGTCATGCTGCTGATAACAAGCACAGCGTGTTCTTGACATCACACCGCAGACCATGCACTTCAGGAGCACGGTGTGGTGCCTGAAGGATGCCACATGCTTCCTGAGCCCTGGCCAGGCACGTGCTGAGACTGCATGGCCCGCACCTCCCCTGCCCCTCACTGTAAGCAGACCCCTGCAGAATCAGGGACAGGGAACAGGCCATCCCTGAGAGTCCAGAACTGGGACAGTGCAGAGAGAGTAGTGTTACAGTGATCAAGGTGAGTGTGCTGGAGTCCCCACGGACCAGATATCAGAAGCGTGAACAATGGGCTTCCATCCCACACAACTAGCGCATGCCAGGAGTCACTATGGTAACTCATCGTGGGCAGACCCGGTTCTAATGCTCTTCCATTTATTGAGGACCCTGTGTCCAGCAAGCGTCGTGCTGTCACCTTACACCCAGTCATGCTCACATGCTCTCTCTGTGTCACATGTTGACCATTCTCACAGGATTTTAGACGTTCTCAAAATGTTATTGCAGATTTAGCACATTACAATATAGTGTCAAAATCACTTTCATATGCCCTGGAAAACCAAAAAGATGCTCTGGTCACCTCATGAGCTAGTCATTGGGCTGCTAACTACAAGATCAGCGGCTCAAGTTCATCGGTTGCCCCACGGGAGAGAGACGAGGCTATCCATGCCTGGAAATGTGTGCAGCTGAGGACAGCCGAGGGGACGGGCCTCACCGATCCTGGTGAGTCGTTGTAGGCCAGGAGTGACCCGGGAGCAGTGTGTATGGCTTTCGGCTTCTGCTTGGGGAAACCAAAAATGTGCTTCTTGCGATATTCGCTTTATTGCAGAGGTGTGGGGCAGAACACATAAAAGCTGAGGTCTGCCCCTATCTTTTAATTTTATAATCATTAAAATGAGATGGGGAGGAAGCTCCTTTCATTCTGACTATAACAAAAGATGCGTAGAAGCTGGGAGTGGGTGCCATGCTTGCTGATCTGATCACCCCTCTCCCAGGGAAGAAGGAACCACACACACTCTTCAGTCTAAAGACTCGGATCCCCTCTGCCCTTATGCTATACTTCCTTTGCCTTGACATTCTCTGTCCAGCTTCAGACAAATCAATGAATCTCTCTGCCTCTAAGAAGAAAAGCCAAGATGCTTGTCCATCATAAGCCCATGCAGGCTTGCATCCCAGGGTTGAGGTGGGGGAAGAAGTCTCACAAGGGTTTCACCACATGTTTGGTGTGAAACTGTTCAGTACAGGTGAGCAAGAAAGCACAGTGCTCACCTTGTTTTCTAGGTATTCCGATACTGGGGCAGCAGGCCTCCTTTACAGCTATTTTCTTCCTTCAATAGCAATCTCTGTTCTAAATTGAAAACCCAAGTAAGTGCATCAGGACTACATGGCCTCTTTTCTTGCTCTGCTCTGCTGCTTGTGCTTTTCTTGGTGATTAAGAGAGGTGTGTGTGTGTGTGTGTGTGTGTGTGTGTGTTGTCAGGGTGGAGTTGGGTGGACAGTACAGCAGAATTGTTAAAATGATGCTTGGTCCTCATAGGGCTTTGCTCCTTAGATTAAAAGAAGCTTTTATTTGACCTTGATCTATAATGAAACTGTGGCCATCCCACGTCTATCCTTCTTTCACCGGCATCATCAAGAAAGAGACAAGGTTTAAACGCATTTAGAAAATGCTTGATCACTTTTTCTCCATCTTAAGTGAGTTGGGTTCAAGGGTCAGGGTTGACACGGGACTAGCAAACTGTGGGAGCTTCCCAGGATGTGTGCCTCAGAGTAAATCATGTCGGCACTGTCTGTTACCTCCCGAGTCTTCTACTTTGATTGATGCAGAAGGCTTCATGAATTGGAAAAGGATAACCAGAGATAAATTCCTAAGCATCAGCAATGAGGCTGGAGTGGGCAGTAGACCAACACACCCTAATGACATTCCAGAATTGGCCTGCAAGTCAGCTCCCAGAAAGGAAGGTCACATAGTGGTCAAGGAAAAATAATAGTGTGCTCTGAAGGAAAGCTTCCCTGGGATTTAACTAGTCAAGGGAGAAGAAAAATATGGGATGGGCAAAAATTATTTGGCAGCAAAAATTCCTCTCCACTCATGTTAGGGTAATCCCTTTCAACTGTCACATGGGGGTGAAGAAGGTGGTGGAAACTTTGAAAGAAGTCGATGGTACGTTGCAAACGGATGGGGTAGAGCAATGAAGTGTCCTACTCATGGGCTGTGGCATTTGTATAGATGCCTCCAGAGGCTCTGTTCTGGGTAACATTATTACATTCCCATCTGGACACTCTCTCCCCAAGGGAGGTCAGCCATAAATAAATAAATAAATAAATAAATAAATAAATACAAGCTGATAGCTTGGCTTCAAGTTCAACTCAAATGAGAGAGAGGAAGAGAAATGGGGAGAGGGAGAGGGAGGAGAACAAAGGAGAAAGACAAAGAAGAGACAGAGAGGAAAAGGGAGAAGATGGGATTTGCAAAAATCCATGGGAAATGCCCCGTGTGTTTCAATTCCATATGTCCCAGGAGCTTTCTGTATTCCCCTCATTTATGAACATGAGTCCGTCACCTGAGTTCCTCTGCACGTCTTTGAAAGGCTCTGTGTTTCTGATGTGATGTGAATTATCAGCTGACCTCTGTGGCATAGACCTCTGCTTGCATTATCTTCCTTATCTTCCTATGTCTTCTGTAAGCTGTCAGCTTTCTTCTCCCTGTCCACAGACTCCAGTGTGTACCGGAATGGTCAGCAGTAAGTTGCAAAAAGATACATGAAACCATAAAATGTTACAAATTGTAGCTACCATTTACTAATTCTTGTCCATGTCCAATCGGTGGGGTCAGGAAGAATCTCGGCAATGAACATGTGCAGGTGAGCAGGGTTGTATTCCTTGATTCTGGAGACACACTAAATCAAGAACATGAAGGAGTCATGTGTGAGGGGAAAGGACAGTAGGCAGCCTCATGACGAAGGTGAAGGTGCTGTGTTCAGGCCAGATACGATGCCCAGGGATCTGGAGGTGTGTGAAAACAGAAGTATAAAAGAAGACAAAGCTAAACAGCTTAGGGTGGTGACCGTCATTGATGTGGAGTTCAGTTTACCTTGGAGCCTGCGTATCTCTCTAAGGAGACATGGTCTCCTAACTGGTCTTGAGTCCTGCGAACAAGGCTAACAAGAGGTTGTGCATGAGCTGGGAAGGACTTAAAAAGTATAGGTCAAAGTGGTGTGAGTGGCAATACTGTGAGGGTGGAGGGAGGATGGGGTGGAAAGGGGGAACCGATGACAAGGATCTACATATAACCTCCTCCCTGGGGGACAGACAGCAGGAAAGTGGGTGAAGAGAGACGTCAGACAGTGCAAGATATGGCAAAATAATTTGTAAATTATTGAGGGTTCATGATGGATGGGGGAGCGGGGAGGGAGGGGAAAAAATGAGGAGCTGATGCCAGGGGCTTGGGTGGAGAGCGGATGTTTTCAGAATGATGAGGGCAATGAATGTACAAATGTGCTTTACACAATTGATGCATGTATGGATTGTGATAAGAGTTGTATGATCCCCTAATAAAATGATTTAAAAAAAAATATAGGTCAAAGAGTAACAAGCTCCTTTCTAGTTAGACCCAGGAATTTCAGAGTCTAACCTGGTGAAAAAGACAAAGATCCAGTGCAGGGCAAAGGAAGGAAAACAAAATCAGTACAATCAATGAACTGAGCATCCAAATAGATGGTGGGATCAGGGTGGGGATGTGCAGGAAGCAGATGCCAAGAACTAGGCTTTTATGGGTCTTGGGTACCACTTTGTTGTTTTTTATAGATGTTCCTTGGCAAACCGATCCCATAGTGCTCCCATGAATAACAGAAAGAAACATTGCCCAGTCTTGGCAACCTCCCAATAGCAGGTATATTTGATTTCCCCCAAAACCTGATACAAATAAAATCAAATAATGAGCACCTGATAAACTTGTGGATGTGTTAACCATCTGCAAAAACAATAGTATTACCGATTATACAATTATCTCCTCTATTTATTCATCACTATGGCAATCCATCTCCTTGCTGTCTGCTTTTCCCCACTAAGCTACACTGCCTGATGTTCTTCTAGAGGGACGTATTCCTCCTGAGGGCGTATTCAGAGTCAGCAAGGTATAGTCTCTCTCACTTCTAAGGGAGCATCTGGCTTCTTCCAACACAGACTCTTGCTAGTTATCCTGGTTGTCCCATTGTTTTCACCAATGCCATAGCTCAAAGGCATCCACTTCTTTCTAATCTTTCTTGATCATTGGTCCGCTTTCTCATGCACATGAGGTCACTCATAAAGTCATGGCTTTTGTCAGGCACGCCATAGCCATTAAAGTGGCAGCACAGTGAGTTCAGCTGACTCTAAGGCAAAGGTCTAGGATGGACTGTGGATAACTGTTGGGGGCGGGGGGGAATGTAGTCCATTGAGCTAGAGCTTTATGAAGAAACAAATGTGCGATGGGGATGGGGGGTGGGTGGGCTGGTGTGAATAAACGTGATACAAATAAAATCAAATAATGAGCATGTAATAAGCTCGTGGATGTGAATATTGTATTAACCATCTGCCAAAACAATAGTTAATATTACCAAGCATATAATTACCTCATCTATTTATCTCACACATTACTCTAAAAACACAGTGTGTGTTTCGGCTTTTAACTGCCCTGTGAAGTAGAAAAGGGAGCCCTTTGGGCTATGTCTTTAAGTTTTGGAAGAACGATGCAAGGTCAGGGTTGGTTTGCACCCACCGGCCATTCCATCGCATGAGAGAGATGAGCCTGTGTGCTCTGCTCTGGGGTCACTGTAAGTGGGGATTGAGTGATGGCAGTGGTTGAGGGGGAAAGTTCTTACTATTTGGAACAGGGTCTAAACAGACCAGGGAACTTGTCACTGGTCCCATAGCCAGTAAGAAGCAGCGCCAGTCCGTGGCTACAGGAACTTCTGTCCCCACAGATCAGGAAGATGAGGGTTCTGGGAGTCGGTGGGTACTAGAATTCTTGCCCAAGGGGCAGTTCTCGCGAGAGGATTCGTGCTCGAAGGTGGGATACATCCAGCACTGTTCCTGATGAAGTATCTATTGCCAAATAGCATTAATAAAATATGTGAGAACACCCCTCCTCCTCACGTGACTCACCCCCTTCCCTTTCACTGTCTTCCTGGGTGTCTCATGGCCTCATCGCTGGCACGGAGTGATGACGGCTGCATGCACCTGGTACCATTCTCCTGTTCTGTTACTTCCCGCCCTGCACTGTCTCCAGTGGAACACGGAAAGTTCTTTTTTCCTGTTTCTGTCATCATCTTCCTGTAATCAATATTGAGGAGCCTGGAGGAGGAGCTGCAAAGAGTGATTCACATCAGTTTTACAGCCCTTTTATCAGTTATCAAGATAAACGCTGCTCAGATGACCCTGTAGATGGATGACTACACTCCATAAAGCTGTAGTTTACTGTACTCGCTCCATGGTCTCAAAAATGTACACGAACAAAAATAAGGCTTACTTAAGGTTGCAATCCTCTAATGAAGACTGTCTGTAAACTTTTGATGTGAAGCTACAGTCTGGCATGTCTGCTTAACCCTTTTTGTCAAAAATAACACGAGGACAGTACTTCCTACCTGCCTTCCCTTTCTCTGTCTCTTGATAACGGAGAGAGCATGGCACAGAGTTGGATACCTTTTCACACACACACACACACACACACACACACACACACACTCCGATATGCAAATCCCGTGTATGCTAGCACTTTTATGGAAGCGCGCACAGATTAGTACATGACTCTCTGGCCACAGCAGCGGTCTCTCTATTGTGAGCCGCTGGGTTTTTCATTAGCTGATTTTCAGATGTAGGTCACAAGGCTTCCTGTGTCTGCCTATGTTAGGGGGAAAGTTCTGCAGAATGTAGCCACCACAAGTGATCTTGCTGCTACTGGAAACACCAGTGACAGAACTTCCAGCATCACAGAAGCCGGCGTGCCACCATGGGAGGTCAACCTGAGGGATGAATGGTGCTCTTGCATATAACATGCGCTTCATTTTAATAATCATCATTGGAACCAGTCTTTTGCTGTTAATTTGTTGATTTCTCCTTGCCTCCATATTCACCATGTTTCTGCAAGTCCGCGCTAGGCATCAGGAACACAGCCTGCACTGTCTGCACTGGGCTATCATAGCCTCAAGTTCAAATTTTAACTCTGCCCCTAAGGCCTCTGTCTTGGAGACCAAAACAAGCTGTGTTGTTGGCATAGCGGAGGCTCAACACTATTAAAGGGACATGGACAGCCGATTCACAACACCCTTCTGGTTTCATTTTTGGCAACTTGCTATTTCATATGGTACAAATAATCATAAAATTAAATAGCATCCACTTATAATTTTATAGAAATTGCTTGCCTAGCCTTCGCCAGGTTTCCTATAATAACTTCATGTATAATTAGTACATTATATTCAGGCATAAATAACGCTCTAATTACTCTGTAATCTGTAATTATAATGTACTTGCAGGCAAGGTGTGTATAGAGTATAGGTGTGTGTGTGTGTGTGTGTGTGTGTGTTTATGGGTGAAGTTACTCTGAAAGAAAGCACACTCTTTTATTAAAGACAAAGAAGAGGGGGAATTATGTGGACTTCATATGTGAACTATTTTCAGGACTAGTTAAGAATAAGCGAAATTAGATGAACCTGTGTGTTGATTTTCTGTGCCCTTAGACACGGCAATGGCCACCCATACAGAGAGGCAATGGCTGTCTGCTTGACTCTTTACACGGCGCATGTGTGCCTCTTGATTGGTTTCTCTTCATTCCAGCCTCCATTCAGAATCCTGTCTCTTAAAAAACAAATAAACAAATAAGACATGCATGCCCTTTGGCTTTATAAAGGCCTCCTTTAATTTGGAGAATGGAAATAGTGTCCATATTATTGTGAAACCCTTTCTCCAGCTAAAAAAAAATGTGTTTATAAGTTAGTGACGAAAGCTAACCCACAGTCATAAATGTGACCAACTTGACCCTGTGTCTTGGTTTTCAGATCACGTGGTTCTGTTCTTTTGACACCGGCTTTGTGAAATGTGAATCCATCCAATGTAAAATAATCATAATTAGGAGATACTGGCCCAAGCTACCAACCATTAACCCCCGTCGTTTCCAGTACGTATGAGGGAAAAGGAATTTGACAACAGAGCAAAGAGGGAGAAGGAAGGGGCAGTGATGGGTGGAGACAAATGTGCATTCTTTTCATAGCAAACTCCTGAAGATAATAATGAAGGAGACATAGGAAATAATAGCTTTCCTTATTTCATAAAAGAACCATCCTGCTGTCAATTAATAACACAGATACAAAAGTTTACAGATAAAAAGAATTAGGAGGAATGACATGACTCCGCTTATGGCTAAGCTGCATGAGCGGAGTCAGAGAATGACATCAAAGGAGTGCAGTGTGATTATGGCTGAGACAATATTAGGTTAAGTCTAGCTCATGGTTTGCTCCTAATCAAACCTTGGTCAGAAAGGCATTTCTATTCCAGAATGAGCAGCTATTCAGCCCAAGGATGATTCTGAGGGATATTTTCTTGTTCTTTCCTCAATTTTCTAGCGTCTTCCATGTGTTTGTGATCATAATCAGATGGACTCGTTTATTTGTTTACAATATTGGGTTTTCATGATCACTGGTGGCCTAATCTGAGTCTCATTTATTAGAAGTTTCCATTCCAGCCATAGCTTTACCTGTGCAGGCAGCGAAGGACACATTTTAATAAAAATTTTCATAAATAAAGTTTAGAACCAAGGACAGCTGATATTCTCCATGTGGAATCACATGAATGTGTCAAATATAAGAAATAAAAGAGTTGATTGTCCTTTGTGAGCCTGTTTGAAATACCATCAAACTCAGGATGTAATTAACCTTCTCAATCTCTCCATCACAAGACATTTTAGACCACCTTCTGCATGCTCGAGGTAGGAGGATAAGCCAATGGTGTTGACATGAAAACTCATAGTCAAAATAAAGCTGTAGCTTGGAGACAGGCTTTGTCAGTAGAGTATAAGTCAGTCATGCAATCATGGAATTCAATGACCTTGGGCATTGGCAGATCAAGAAATGTTTAATGCCGGGAAAGGGAATTGGTACAGGGCTTTAAAAAGTCAGTACATGGGAGAGCAAAGTGAGGTAGATGCATCCCAATGAAAAGCAGGTGCAGAGAACTGCTACTCAAAGAGACATGGAGGTCTGTGATGGCAGAATGGCAGGTGAACTCAGGTGTAACAAACAATGCTGATAGAAAGGATTTAATTCAACTCAACTGCCTTGAGCTATAGTCTTGCATGACTGAGAAGATAACCTCGAAGATTGATTTTCAGTCTCAGCCGAATCAGGAATTCAAATGATTCTGTGTTTTGAATGTCCTCTCCTTAATCATGTTTTTAGTCTCAGTAACCATTTTCTCCAGGGACAAATAGTAACAATTAACACTTAGACTAGGCTTTATGGGCTTAAGAAATCTTGATTAAAGATTGCACAGCATTCCCGGCAACATTTCTGGGCAGGTCTTTTCATTGTCTCCATCTTGGGCTCAGTTCCCAGATCTTGCTGCATTACTGTTACCAGGAGGATGCAGTATGCAGCGTCGGCAGCTCCTTTGACTAGATGGACTTAGTATGGAGAAATCAGGAGTCCTTAGATCAAACCATGTTACTTCTTACTATGTTACCAAGATGAAGAGAGTGAGAGGTGGATGCTGAGCTAGTAAATATGCACTCGAAGGAAACCGTCAACATTCTCTTTCACTGTGTTAGTCCAGCTTGACTAGAAAAACAAATCCAGAGACACTCCTATATATGTAAGAGAGAACTTTATAGCAAGAAGTAATTATGATTCATGAAAACATCACAGCCCAGTCCAGATCAAGTCCATAAGTTTGATATTAGCTCATAAGTCCAATATTAGCCCATGAATTCCTCTTCAGACTCATGCAGCACATGCCATGATGCCGAATGCAGGAAGATCACAGGCCAGTGGGTGGACCTGTGGGTCCCAATGGTGGTAGACGCATCTCCAGAGCTCTGGCTGCCATCAAGGCGGCTCCATGTGGCTTGTCAACAGGAATGAGAAGCAGAGAGAGAGACAGTGACCCCTCTCTTCTGATGACAGAATCAAGAGAGAGAAGTTCCCAGAATCCTCATGAGAAGGCCATGCCCACAAGGAGTGCTCACCAGGCTGTGTCCTGATGGACATGCTAGACTCCACCCCTTCATACTTATTTATCAAGTTGACATGAAGTTATGTAACTACCACGCTCGCTCTAGCTCTAGCGCTAACTCTCATTCTCTTCTCTCCCTCCTTCCCTCTCTTTCCAACACATGCACGCACCACACTTTAATCTTTAAATATAATTATAATTTCTTTACATGTGGTCAGAGCAAAACACTTAGGAATACAATAGACAAATGGTTCAATAATAAGCACAGACAAGTTTCTAAGTGGAAAACGCAAATTCTTAGCTGCACGTGGAAAACATGTGGCTAAATCAATGAAAATCAGACCACCTGATGAGGCACTATATTTCAACTTAAACTACCATGGTTTTGTGCAATGAAGAGCTGCTTCAGTATAAATTATTGTTAGCTTTTTAGGAACATGTCATTCTTCAATTTATATCAGTAGACTTAAAAAGTATATTTATATATATAGCTCCAGTGGAATTGGCTTCTGGAAACTATTATCCAAAAGGGAAAGAACCTATATTTAAATACGCGCTTCAAAAAGTTTGTTGAAAATTTCCATACTTTTATCAATTAAATGTTTCCATGAATTTTTTTAAAGTTCCCTGATATGAAGAGTCATTGTTATTATTTTTGGAAAATGTAAGACCATATGAAAATTAACATCAGGAATATTTGAAATCCCATACCACATATATATAAGGTTATCTTGAGAAAAGCCATCATTCTCTGTGTCCGAATTTCCACATTTGTGAAATGAATAAAATATTAACTATCAAAGAGTTTTGCTAATCAGCATAAAGTGATAGTGTGTATAAAGCACCTTGTAAAATGAATGCACTAGATTGAGCAATAATACTTTTTATTATAGATAAAATCATAGTTAAGGTTAATTGTATATAGTACCAAGAAGGAATTCAAGTACATAATAAAAAATAAAATAAATGCACATGAATACACACACAAAAAGAGGGGTGATTCCTCATTACTATCGCTCTGGTGTTACAATAGTGGTTCTATCTATATTTTTCCCTCTGCTGCTCAAATTTCCTGTGACTCTATATCACGATATATTTGTGATTAGTTGTCATGCTAGTTAATATATGGGAAAGCGGTTCACACCATGATGAGTGACGTGCTTGGCATGCTAATGTGAAAAGTGATGATATGGGCCATCTCAATGAAATGACAAAGACACAGAACTTATCATATAAAATTACCTTGATCCAAAAGCGAGACCTTTGTGTTCCTGTTAATCACTATGGAAGGAGCTACAACTCATGGTGACCCCGTGCAAGACCGAACTTGACATTACCCAGCCTCGCCCACCTGCATATCTTTCCAATGTTCAAATCCTTCGTGACGGTCCCTGTGCATTCTGAGTGTCTCCCAATCTAGGGGCCTTATCTTCCAACACTCTCTGCTCTAAAAATAAAGTCTATTAAAAAGGAGAGAAAAGGGGAAGGAAATGAAGAGCCGAGACAGAAAACAGAATAAGTTAAAAGTTCTAAGAGCCCAAATTTCTCACCAGATGGTTCCTATGAATAAAAGACCTGAAACTATTTAGAGAGGATTTTCTGTAAGGCAAAGTCAGTTCTCCTAAAAATTCTTATCCTGATAAGTGCAAGTAACACATAAAAATAGACCCTGTTATAGCATCTCCTATGTGATCCTAAGTATTCAAACTTCAAGGGGAAGCTGGATAATATTGAGTTGAACATCAAAATCCAGAGCACCTAATCTAATACAAGAGGTCCTCATGGCATAGTGGTTATGTGTTAGACAGCTAATTGGAAGATCAGCAGTTTGAAACCACCAAGTTGCTCCTTGGGGGATAGATGAGGCTTTCTACTCCTGTAAAGAGTTACAGTTTTGGAAAACCACAGGAGCAACTCTGTTCTGTCCTGTAAGGTCTGAATTTGCTGTGGAAACGGATACAGTGGAACTCCTAAGGATACAATGAGGTGAGTTTTGGGTGGCTACTCCCACTGCTATGTGTGAGCCCATTGTCAAGGCTACGATGTCAGTCCCTCTCACGAGGCATTGGGCTTTTGCTGATCTTCTACCAAATATGCCACCCACCGCTTACTGGCTTGGTAATCTAGAATTGAATCGGTTGTCTAGTTACTTATCCTTTCTTTTTCTCCATTTCCATACCTGGGGTCAGAAAGAGAGAGCATTATAACAGTGGACTCCGGGAGTAACTGCCAGCAGTAACTGACAGAAGACATGAGAATAAGGAACGATGTACCCAGCTCTATGTGGAAAAGGGGGATCATTGTTATGGCTTACAGGATATACTGATAGGGATCGGACACTGCCTGATTTCAAAGAATTTAACTGTGACTAAAACTGGTCCATGAAAAGCGCTTTGATGTCAACCAGGGAGGCCAGTACATCCAATGTAACTTGCCTGTTACTTAAAATCTCTGAAACTCTTTGTTATCATCAGCATATGTGGGTGGTGGTGGTGGTGCCAACCTCAGTTCCAACTCATCACGACCCTATGTGCAAGACAGGGCAACACTGCCTAGTCCTTCACCGTCCTCAATTGTTCTTAGGTTTGAGCCCAGTGTGGCAGCCACTGTGTCAATCCATCTTGTTGAAGGTCTTCCTCTTTTTCACTGCTCCTCTGGTTTACCAAGTAGGATATCCTTCCCCAAGGACTGGACTCTCCTGACAACATGTTCAGAATGTGTAAGGCCAAGTCTCGCCATACTTGCCTCTAATGAGCATTCTGGCTGTATTTCTTCCAAGACAGATTTGTTTGTTCTTTCTGCGGTCCGTGGTCCTTTCAACATTCTTCATCACCACTGTAATACAAATGTATTGATTCTTCTCTGGGCTTCCTTATTCAACGTCCAACTTTTAAATGGATTGAAGGCCATTGAAAATACCATATCTTAGGTCAGGCATACCTTCTCAAAGTAACATCCTTGCTTTTCAACACTTTAAAGAGGCCTTGTGCATTAGACTGACCCATATGCAATGTGTCATTTGATTTCTTGACTGGCTGCTTCCAGGAGTATTGATTGTGGATCCAAGTAAGACAGAATCCTTGACAACTTCAATCTTTTCTCTATCAACCTTGGCATTTAAAAAATCAACTTATGCAGACCATAACCCAGAGGAAGCTGAAGCTTACTCCTATCTGAGCTCGGAAAAAAAATGTACAGTGTATTCTTCATGATTGAAAATAGTAAATATTATCACCATTCATTCAATTAACATAAACTCATGAAAGCAATAGTCAAGGAACATATACTATGGGCTACCAACAAAAATGGACTTTTAAAAAAACTATGTATTTAATTTTAAAAATAAAACAACCTTATCATCTTCAAAGTACTCTGCATCATGCTTACTGTATTTGTTAAATCTGCTCTTCCGTTCTTTGAAGCATTTTCCAACTCATCTTTCTGGATGGCTGACAGCACCTCCCTTGTTTCTTTTCCCACCTCATCTATATCATCAAATTGCTGTCATTTCATGTCCCTTGTCATTCACGGAAACAAAAGAAGTTGCATGGAGTGATGTCAGGTGAGTCAGGTGTGTGGGGCAAGAGAGGAATACTGGGTTTTTTTTGCCAAAAACTAGCACACTGAGATGGCTGAGTGAGCAAGCGCATTGTCATGATGGCAAAACCAGTCCCCCAATTGACACAAATCAGGCCTTTTTGTTGCTCGCTGTTGCACTGCTATCTTTTCAGAAACTCTAAATAAAAAGCTTAACAGTCTGACCCGGTGGAACAAACTCCAACTGCACTATGCGTCCACATTTTCATCTGGTCAGGAAGTTGTCAGATGTCCAGGATGAGGTTTGTCATCAATTGACATTTTACCTTTTTTGAAATGAGAAAGTCACTTGTACATTTGAGTTTGTCCCCTAGCACTGTCCTTGTAAGCTGTCTTCCACATCACAACAGTTTCTGTGGCACTTTTCCCAAGCAGAAGACAACATTTAACAGACACAGCTGTTCTCTTAAATTGGCCATCACAAAAAATGAGGTTTAAGCAAAACTGCATTTAGGAAAAAAATTAACTGTGACCAGAGAGAATGTCCCAGGTGACGACACTGGGTGCACTCATTCAGAGCAAGTTGCTTGGTGTTTGCCTTGTGGGAAAAATGCATACTATGAAAGCTCCTCCCGGGGGGATGGGGGTGTACCGTTTCATATCAGGACACTAGGGGCTGCTTAGTGGAGACCCAGGGGCATCAGTTTGCAGAAAGAGAAGATCAGCATGGGAGTGAAAATTAAAAACATTTCAAAATAAGAGGTAGAAATGGGAAATATTATGCAAAATAACAGATTGAACAAACCAATATCTTTAAGAATTTTGCCCTGGACACAAAGCACCAATAGTTGGTTTTCAAACCCAGGGTGTACCAAGCAGAAGAATAGAAGATATTGAGACTGAATCAAAAGGTAGGGTGATGGTGCTTATTCTCACGAACATTTTGAGAGCACCAACAGTGGATATAGCACCTGTGTTTTGGAACAATGACCATATTTGGTCTACAATTTAGAATAGACTAAGGGTAGGAAGAACAGTTAGAAGAAAGTGTTAGTAGTTTAGGTAATGAAAACATTTGCAGTGATGGTTTAAAAAATGAAAACTAACATTGAAGGTATTTACTCTAGGCCTCATTTCAAGTCCATTAATTATTAGTTTTTTTTAAATCCCAGTAGCTAGTTACAAGTTAATTTGTATTTTACAAATGAGGAATCTGCAGCCTATAAAGGTGGACTTCTCTTCTGCAGTCAAACATCAAGTTAATGTCAACCCTTAGATTCTAGTGAGGCTTCCTACACACCAAAACTAGCATCCACCCATGTTCATGGCCATGGGGGGGTGGGCATTGTTACAATTCTAAATGAAGAGACACTTGAAATCAAAGGCATGTCTGTAAGAACAATCCCCTGACTTGTGAAAAGTGAGACATTATGTTGGCTGTTGGTCACATGTGTCTGTATATGTTTTCAAAATTAACTAACAAAACCGTTTAAAAATCTACATATGATAATGCAATAAAATAGAATAAAGAAAAACTAGCATAAATAAAGCAATAGCATAAACTATAAAAGAAAAACAGAATAAAGTAAATGAGTGGAGTAATGCGCTTCCTGTAAAGCACTGCCAGTTAATGAGAGCACTTCAAAAGGGTTCCGCTGCTGTCAGAAATGGTGACTTCCTCTACCTCAATTCTGACCAGGCTCCATCTGCACTGTGGTCTCCTCTAAGCTAAAGCTCACCTCACATAGGTGTTGGAGCAGACCCCTCCAGCTTAAGGTACCCACCAGCCCAGGACAGCTACACATTACTAAGTTCAAATGTCAGAAGCTCAACCAACCTCTTGACCTTGTCTTTGGGGAGCATATTGTGCCTTGTTCAATTTCACTTCTGAAAAATGCAAAATAAAATTTTGAGTTTATTTTATTCTGGAATGTGTAACTGAGAAAACAGAAAGAAAACAACTAACTTTATGGTTCTGACCTTTAAATATTTGCAACAATGGAGCTATTAAAACACTAAAATGGGGGAGCGCGCATGAGGAGACCCAATGTCCACCTGCCACCCTGCTAC
>NW_022103896.1:5445967-5447033 GCF_000313985.2 Echinops telfairi
GGATGGGGGAGGGGAAAAAAGGAAAATGAGCTGATTCCGGGAACCCAAGAGGCAAGCGAATTTTGGGAATAATGAGGGCAACAAATGTAGAGATGTGCTTTACACAATTGATCTATGTATTGTGATGAATTGTATGAGCCCCAATAAATTAATTTAAAAAAACACTAAAATACAGGTTTATCCATTGCAAATAATTTTGGTCAACAATAAAAACGGAGTGCACAGTAATCCAAACAACTACATCTATGGTAGGAGATAATGAAGTAGTTCAAGATCATCAGTAGAACAAGGTCAAGAGCTAACAATAACACAGACCACCACTTGTTCCCATGCAAGATCAAGTTGAAGAAAATTAAAACAAATCCACATACGCTAAACTGCAACTTTGAGTATGTCCCACATAAATTTAGAGATCATGGTAAGAACAGGTTTGGCCAGTAGAACACCAATGAGTAAAGGCCAGAGAAGTTGTGATATGACCTTAACAATATCACACATGTAGAAAACAAAGGTTATGAAAAAGACAGGGAGGTAAGAAAATACCAGAAGAGCCTTTGAATCTTGCTCTTGAACATCAAGTCATTAAAGCTTAGGGGGGGCAATAATGACATAGGCTTTTCTTTTCTGTCGTTTGTTGTTGTTTTGTTTTGTTTTACTGCTTTGTTTTCCTCTGTTTTTTTATGCATATTATTATCTCTGTAGGTCTATCTAAATAAGATAGACTGGATAAACAATCCAGAGGAGAAAACAACGGGACAAACGGTTTTGGAGGGACATGGGAGAGGACGAGGTGGAAGAAAGAAATAGTGTTAACAAACCCAGGGAAAAGATAACAAGTGATCCAAAATCAGTGGCAAGGAGGGTGTAAGAGGCCTGGGAGGGATTGATCAAGAGCAATGTAATGTAGAGGAATTACTGAAACTCAAATGAAGGCTGAACATGATAGTGGGACAAGAGGAGAGTACAAGGAAATAGAGGAAAGAACTAGGAGGCAAAGGGCATTTATAGAGGTCTAAATGTACATATGTAAATATATTTATATATGATGATGGGGAAATAGCTCTAT
>NW_022103896.1:5447964-5452984 GCF_000313985.2 Echinops telfairi
TGCTTGACACGATGGATGGATGTCTGGATTGTGATAAGAGTTATATGAGCCCCCAACAAAATAATTAAGAAAAAAAAGAGCTCAATGGAAGCTTTAAAAGGGTGGTTTGAGAAGGGGCTTTCAAAAGCCTCTCGAAACATGGAATCATAAAATGATGGAATTTTTTTTCACAATCAATTTGAACCTCTTTGCAATGAAATGTGCAAAGAGCTGGAGATGTAAAACCCAACGAGAAGAACCCACTCAGTGTTTCTCAAACTGAACCAACTGGGGGAAATTCCTCCCTCAAACTGAGCTAGTGAAGGGTTTTATGGACAGAATATTGAAAACATAGAAGCATCAAAGGAAGATGGGAGGAACATGCAGTCAAGGTACCTTTTTTTAATTTTAAACTTCTATGTTATGTTCAATCCGTTTCGGCAGCTGCCTTTGCATGATGATGTTGGTGAAGACTGTTGAATACAGCATGCTACCAGAAAAATGAATTAACTTGTTTCCTGAGAAGTCCAGCCAGAATGCTCCCTAGAATCAAGGATGGCAGAGGTTCATCTCATGGTTTGGACATAGGACTAGAAAGCACCATTCCCTGGAGACGTGCATTCTGCTTCGTAAAGTAAAGGTTCAGCCAAGGAGATGAATTGGCATAGCAGATTCAACAACAGGTTCTAATAAAGCCAAGATGGTGAGGATGTTGTGAGATTTGGCAGTATTTCCTTCTGTTGTACAATGATAGGATTCTTATTAGCCAGAATTAACTGGAAGGCACTAACTGTAATAACAGCAAAACGCAATGATTACAAAGTCGATACTTGCTTTTTCCACTTTCCCACACAACCTGGAAGCAAAGCACATTCTCAGGACCGGCCAGCTTACGTGCACGACGTGGAAAAATGGAATGATAAATTCCTGGTCGCTGAACAATAGAGCAGCCATTAGTCCTCCAGACTGTTACGTGTATCAGCACTGAAATGCTAATTAATTCACATCAATTAGAGGAAAATTATATTACTAGTAATTTACTGTGTATTAGGTATAGTTTATGTCTGTGTCCCAAAGTAGCAGTGAGCTTGGTGAGCCCAATTTCACTTCTAGCTCACTTAATTTTATGTAATATTGCTCAATAAATACTGAGCAATTCATTTTAAATGCACAAAGCATCTAACATGTGATCATCCCTAAGTTAAATACAGTGTAAAAAAATCGTCTAGAAGAGAAAATACTATTATTCAGCCATATTATTTTGTAGAAAGTCGTTTCCCCGCCCCCTGCCAACATTTATTCAAAATACACAAGGAAATACATCACCCCTTTTGCATTTAAAATTGAGTGTTTGGAGATAAAACGTTTGAAGATATTTTATTTGTATTTAGTGTAAAAAATACACACTTCTTTATTAATATTTTATAAAGATTTTTCCCGTGGCTTAAGAAACAAACAAAAATGGATTCTTCTTTTATTTGTCAGGAATCTCAATTAGGACGGAAGGAATTAGAACCAGAAACCTTATTAGTGATTGTTTCCAGGAGTGAAAAACTCTGTTCCACATTTTGCAGTTTTCACTATAACCCGCTGTTGTTGGACGCAGTAGCGTCGGTCCGACTGAGAGCTCCCGTATGTAGAACAGAACGAAAGACTGCCTGGTCCCTGCCCTCGTCACAGCTGCTCCTATGCTTGAGCTCACTGCTGCCATCCCTGTGACAATCCGGCGTGTTGAAGATCTTCTGTTTCTCTGATCCTCTGCTTTAACAAGCATGATGTCCTTTCCCAGAGACGGGTGTCTTTTGATAACATGCTCAAAATGTGTGATGCCGACTCTCTCCAGCCTCACTTGTCAGGAGAATTTACAGCAATATTTCTTCAAAGACAGATTCGTTTGTTCTCCTAGCAGTGCATGGCACTTCCAATATTTTTCACAGCACCCTAGTTCAAGTACAGTAATGCTTCTGTGGTCTTACTTATTGATGGTGCTTTCACATGTGTACAAGGCATTTAAAAACACCTTGGTTTGGCACAAGTGGGAATAACAAAGGCTATGGCGAGAAGAGCTTTAGTCAGTAAGTCTCTGCATTGAACACCCTTTAGTCTTCAAAGTGACATCGTTGCTCTTTAACACTTCAAACAAGTCTTGTGCAGCAGATTGGCAAAATGCAATATGCCCTTTGATTTCTTAACTGCTGCTTCCATGAACATTGATTGGGGATCTAATAAAAATGAGACCTTGGACAACTTCAATCTTTTTTCTTAAAGCAAAAAACATTATCATAAGGTTGTCTATTGATACAGTTGTGAGGATTTGACTTTCTAAGGAGCTATAATCCACCAAGGCTGTAGTCATCAGTAAGTGGCTTCAAGTCCTCTTTGCTTTCAGCAAGTAAGTTTGGGTTATCTGAATATGGCAGGTTGTTAAGGAACCTTCCACAATCCTGATCCTTTTCTTATTCATATAGTTTAATTTATTAGATTATTGCCTCAGCACACACATAGAATAAGTATGGTAAAAAGACATAATCCTGCCATACATCTTTCCTGACATTAAAGTGTGCAGTAGTCCCTCGATCTGTGTGAATGCCAGCCTCTTGGGCTATGCACAGAGTCTGCATGAGCAAAATGAAGGTTTCTTTAATTCCCATACTTCTCAATGGCATTCCTAATTTGTTCTGATCCACACAGTCTAATGACTTTGCACTTCAGCCAAGATCCATCTGATGCCAGCCATAATATGCCTCTTTCCATATCCTCATTCAATCCAACTTGAATTTCTGATAGCTACCTATTAATTTATTGCTGCAACAGTTTGTGAATTATCTTCAACAATGTTTGCTTGCATGTGATATTAATAACATTGCTTAATAATTTCCCTGTTCTGTTGGATCACTGTTCTTCAAAATGGGAACAAACATGGATCTCTTCCAGTCGATCGGTAGCTGTTTAGCCCTTTCTTGGCATGGATGAGTGAGTGTCTCCAGCAGTGCATCCATTTGCTGAAACAGTTTAATTTGCATTCGTCAGTTTCTGGAGTTTTATTTTTCACTAACATGTTCCATGCAATTTAGACTTCTTCCTTCAGGACCATCACTCTTTAATCATACATTACCGCTTAAAATAGTTGAATGTTGTTAAATTCTTTTCAGCACAATGACCCTGTATCCCTTCTATTTTCAGCTGATACTTCCTGTGTCACTGACTCTGTAGCCCACAGAATCCTTCCACGTTGCAACACGGGGCTTGAAATCCTTTCTTTAGTTCTTCGATCTTGAAAAACTCTCAATGCATTTCTCCGTTTGGTCTTTCTAACCCAGGTCTTGCACATTTCATTATAACGTTTTCCTTTGTCTTCTGGGGCTGCCTTTTGAAAATTTCTGAAACACACTGTGGTCTTTCCGTTATTTCCTGTCTTTTAGGTTCTTCTTCTTTCTTTCTTTATAATGTTCTTGATGCCATCCCCAGCTTCTCAGGCCGTTAGCCATGATCATTCACTGGACGAAATCTGTTCTTGAGAGCTTGTCTAAATTCAGGTGGGTTGTACTGGAGACATATTTTTGCTCTAGTGAACTTGTTTTAATTGTCTTCAGTTTCAACCTGTACTAAATGCGAGCAATTGATGACCTGACAATTAACCCTCACCCTTATTTGGGCAGATGATATTTAGCTTCTCCATCACCTCTTCCCATAAATATGGTCAATTTGATCCGTGTGTGCCCCATCTAGTGAGACCCATGGGCATAGTCACCTTTCATGTTGTTGAAAGGGTATTTGCAATAAAGAAGCCATTGGTGTTGCAAAATTCTATCATGAAAGCTCCAGTTTCATTTATACCACTTTTACAACTTATATTTTTTCTTATTTCCAACCTTCACATCCCAATCACCAATAATTATCGATGCATCGTGATTGCCTATGTTATCAGTCTCAGACTGGAGAAGCTGCAGAATTTTTCAACTTCTTCAACACTAGCTTTTGGTGAATTCAACAGTAGGATTTATGTCCACTTGGCTGAGATGTGAGTCTCAGTACTTTACCCCACGAGATGAGCTAACATGGTGTAATCAACTCCATGATGAGATCTACAGTGAGCAGTCAGGCAGTCGTGGGATGATCAGGTTGGAGTGCATCCCCTTACTCAGTCACAGAGCTAGTGATGGTTTCTTGAGGGTATATGTAGTCTACTCTATACGTAAGTAGACACCTAAGAAGGCTTCTTTGCTTCTTGGTCTTCTGGAACTGCATCTGGCTCAACAACTTCTTGTTCTTCAGATTTGAGCCAATGCCCTGCCATGTAGCCTTTATAGCCTGCTGTCTGACCTGCCATCTGAGCTGCTGACATTGAATTCATCTGCCTCTACATTCACTAGCTGTGGTCGTCCTGCTTCATCTTCCTGCGTCTGTCTTTGCCTCCCTTTTTCCTGGTTGTTCTTCTTGCCTCCTGATCTGTCAGCTGTTACAGCTTCTCTCGTGAGGAAAGGCCTTCAGCTTAAAATCTGATGCACAGACTGGAACTGGATTGGACTTGCCCACTTTTCCAACAGCGTGAGCCACTTACTTGATTTACATTTCTTATGTACATAAGCATCCCTGGTTTGGCTTCTCTAGAGAACCTAGCCTAACACATGCACAAATGGAATAGTGGTTGTATTAGCTGGACTTTCTTGCAATCATACAGCTATTGACCTCTCATATATAGTATTACACTTCAAGATAGATCTTGAAATGTTATTTTTGATGATGAATGTTGTGTTAGTCTGGTTAGACTAGAGAAACAAATTCATAACCACACATATATGTATAAGAAAGAGTTTTATATACAAGAGCAATTGAATATTGAGAAAACATCCCAGCCCAGTCCAGATAAAGTCCATAAATATGATATTAGCCCATATGTCTGATACCAATCTATAATCTTCTTCAGACTCACAAAACATATACAATGACACTGAATTCAGGAAGATCACAGGCCAGTGGGTGGAAAATCTTGTGGATCCAGTGGCGGTGGCAGCATCTCAGTGCTGGCAGGGGGCTCCAT
>NW_022103896.1:5453517-5460058 GCF_000313985.2 Echinops telfairi
CTGAAGCAGGGAACTGGCTAAGGCAGCTGCACCCTGGTCCAATCATCACAAAGCAAGAGACCCGAGAACTTGAAAGGTGAGGCTCACCGAGCCATTTATCCCTCCGTCCTTCAATTAACCACACATGTGTTTATCAGCTAGGTTGGCACAATTAACTACCTCATCATCCCTTCACTCTGAATCCTCAAACTGACACCAGCTTATGTAATGACCACAAATGTAAACTCATTCCCCTTGAATTTGTCATTCGTAGCATAGCAAACCATGATTGTCTGATCTAACATGACCTATACTTGTCCATCACAGTTCACAGATGCCTAGGAGACAATGCTCCATTTCCTTTTGAAAACCTCTCGTTAGATTCATACTTCATGCATGCCACGTTCCAATAATCACTGGAATTTAGCAATTGTCCCTTCTTATGTTGAGTTGAGGTCCATCAGCAAATGAAGGTCCCAGAAGTTTTGCTCCATTCATGTCATTATGGTCAATTCCACTTGAGGCAGATATTTCCGTGTCATGCGTTGAGTGTCTTACAAACAGATAAGCTCGTCTTCCGGCACCATACAGACAGTCTTCTACTGCTTTTCGTAAGATTGTCAGAGGCTACTCTCTCAGAAGTGGACATACTGTTTCTTCTTCCAAGTCTGTTTTGAGTCGGAAGGTCTGCTCGAGCCTCTTTACTCTGGGTAGCACTGCTCATATTTGAAATAGCAATGGCACAGCTTCACACATTGCAGCAACTTGTAAGCTACCACAGGCCAAGGAACTGACTCCTAGTACACTACATAAAACAAAACAAAAAAAGCACATTCCAATGGAAGCATCCAGATAAGCTTTTAAAACATGAAAATTCCTTAAGAAGTAGACAAAATAACATCAAAGCCCAAATAACTGGTGAGTCACATTTGTTTACATCAAAAATATTTTACTTTAATTTGATTCCTTCTCAAGGAGATAAACCTCACCAGGGTCAGAGCAATGACTTCAATGCTTTTGTCCGTAGCTGTGCATATGGTACCTAGAACATCAAAGTGCCTTGGAATATCAAAGGAAATTGATAAATATGTGTTGGATGAATGACTATAGAAACGACCTGACTATCATTAAATACTTTGGAAGTTTCCATAATTTACAGTCCCTATAGAAGATAAGGAATTCCGTCATTGTTGTTAGGGGCCGTCCAGTCGGCCCTGACTCATAGTGACTCAATGCACAACAGAACAAAATGCTGCACGGTCCTGTGCATCCTCACCGTTTTTCCTATGTTTTAGTCCATTGATTAAGCCACCGTGTCAACCCTTCGAGGTGCAGGCCTTCCTCTTTTTTCTGGCCTTTCCACCTTACAAAACAGGATGTCCTTCTCCAGGAACTGGTCTCTCCTGACAATATGTCCAGTGCGGGTAGAATGAAGTCTTGGCATCTCTATCTCTTAGCATCACTCTGGCCGCACTTCTTCAGTGCCGACGTCTTTGTCCTTTGAACGGTCCATGGTGCTTTCAATACTCTTTCGCCTCCAGCACCATGATTCATATAGGTAGATGGAATCAGGTAAATGACCACATATCCAAGCGAGTTCTCATGCCACTTTCATGAGAACTTTCTAGATAGACATAGTCAAACATAGCTATTTCTTTCATTAAAACAGTTGCATCTTAGGATAAGTGAGGAAGAGGAAGAAGAGGAGTGATGTGGAAACGTCCAGGGAGGCCATACGGAGGAAGAGGGGGAAAGAGAGAGAGGGGAGAGACTGACTTTACAGGGCGATAATCTGAAGGGGAAAAAGACAACTAAATATAGTCAGTTCATTGAGCACGTCAACAACATTTATTCAACCACATAGTGTTAAATTAGGGGTCCTGCCAAGGCGATGTCAGAGTTTTCACCAGACCTGGCACATGTACAATAATAAATTATAGGTTTTTTTCCCTGAAAAGGAGACAGTGATTTTGAGGGACAGCTTAGGAAATGCAAAGTGTAATGAACAATCACTTGCTTGGTTAGAGAGCTCTGGTACCTAAACTGGGTATTTCAGCAGACGTTGGTTTTAATCACTCCTGAGTTGGTTCTGAAGCATCGTAAGGCCATATGTGCCAAGAAAACTGGTCCAAGGGGTTTTCAGGCCTGTGACTTCTCAGAAGCATGTTGCTAGGCCTGTTTCTCAAAGTGCCTCTCTCACTACTGTCAACTCAATTCTGACTCAGAGCGACCCTGTAGAACCAAGTAGAACCGCCCCTGTGTGTTTCCAAGATTGTGTGTAACTCTTTACGAGAGTAGAAAGTCAAATCTTTCTCCCTTGGAGTTATTGGTGGATTTGGATGGCTGGTTTTATGGTTAGCAACCCAAAGTCTAATGGTTATACTACCAGGACTCCTAAGGTACCTCTAGGTAGTTTTAAGCCACCAATTTTTCAGCTGGCAGTAGAGTGTCTAAACAAATGCACCACCAAGAACTCCATATCAGGGGACAGGCTGGTGGAAGAAGTAGACAAGAGAATAAAGGATTATAAATCAGTAGGGCTTCTATCTGCCTAATTTTATAACAGTTTAACTCAGCCAGTAGGCTGTACAAGTTGGGAATTGATTTTTTTGCTACATGTGATTGAAAAATCAAATAGCAAAAGCCAAACTATGATCAGGATTTGGGATTTAATTCCCACGGTATGTTGTTTTGGGCATATGTAGGTATTATTAAGGCTGAGATCCTTGTGTTTCTTGATTCTTTATGTTTTTCACATCACAACAAGAAACTAACCAGATTTTCTATTAAGTCGTCCCCCTGGGCTAGCGAGTGCTGGAATTTAACCCTACCTAAGGATTTTTCCCCTCCCCAAATGAGGGTCCGCCTTGAGGAGGTCCTGCTTCCCTGGCCCCGGGTGGATTTTGAGCGCCATCCACACTAGGAGCTCATCTTCTGGCCCTGTTTCAGATTACGTTCCACTGCTAGCCATGCAGTGTCACTGACTCCCTGCCCCAATCTGCATTGCATCTACTTATAAAAATTTTACCATGGGGGTCCCGATAGTATTTGAAATACCAGTGTTGCACTTCCATCATCAGAGCAACCCCCACACCACTGCAGCCTGACAAATTGACAGAGGAGCAATGGGGTTAAGTGAGAAGAAACAGCTGAATGCATCGCTAGTAATTAGAACATAAAATGGACAAGTGTCCATCAAGGAACATGAAAGTCATTCAAAATGAAGTGGAACTCATAAGGAAAGGTACACAGGGCCTCAGTGAGCTGAAATAGACTGGTATTGTCTAATCCATTGTGAATCAGACAGTCACGTGGTCTACTCCACCAGAAATGACATATTGAAGAAAGGATGATGTCTGTCATTTTCAACATCAAAAATAACATTTCAAAGATTGTCCTGAAGTACAATGCACCAGTCATAGAGTAACATCCATACATATATGAGAAAGACCAGTTAATAAAACTGTTATTCAAACATATACACCAAATACTAATTACAAAGATGAAGAAAGAAGATTGTTGCCAACCTCTGAAGTCCAAAATGGATCTAACGTGAATCTAGAGGCTGATGATTTCTCGGGATTAGAAGCTGAAAACTGGAAACAAAAGAGAACCTCCTTAGTTGGAAAATATGGCGTTAGGAATAATGACATAAGGTTGCCTGAGAGGGTTTTATTTAAATGTTTAAATTGTTTAAATGACCAATTTCTCATATGCAAGTTCAAGTAGTATAAGAATAAAATCAAAACAGATCAGCATAGAGCCAAGTCGGACTTGGGTATCTCTTACCTGGATTACAGACCACCTCAAGAACGGACTTGACACATGAACACTAGTGAGTGAAGATCACATGAGTTGTAGGAGGACATCAAAAACATCACCAGCAATAAAAGCAAGATGTCATCCAAAAGGACAAAGTCGATGTCGGAAGAGACCCTGAAACCTGTTCTTGAACGTCAAGTAGCTGAAGCCAATGGAAAACATTGAAGAACGTGAACGCGCTGAACGGGCTCTCAAGAAGACAGAGTAAAACACGGCAACGAAATGTGCAAAGAGCTGCGGTTAGAAAACTGAACAGGAAGAGCACGCTCAGCTCTTCGCAAGCTGAGAGAAATAATGAAAACATTCAAAGCTCAAGTGGCAGTGTCGAAAGTTCCTCCGAAGGGGAGGGGGTGGCGAACTATTGAATGATGCAGAAAACATCAAAAGCAGATGAAAGAAATGCATGAAATGACCGTACCAAGAAAGATTGGGTCAACGTTCATCCGCGTCAGGAGGCAGCATTTGATCACACACGGATGGTGCAGAAGGAAGTCACAGAAGCACTGAAGGCATTCGTGAAAAAAAAGACTTCAGGGGTGGATGGGAAGCAATTGACATATTCCAACAAATGAACACAATACTGGAAGCGCTCGCTCAACTCTGCTGAAAAATGTAGACAATAGCTACCAGTCAGTCCACAGAAAGAGATTTATATTCATGTGGATTCTAAACAAAGGTAATGCAGTGGAAAAGTATGAAAAAATATTGCATGCAAGTACAATTTTGCTGAAGATAATTTGAAAAGAGTTGTAATGATAATTGACGGGGACTTGCCAGACATTCAAGGGCGATTCAGAAGAGGACATGGAATAAAGGATAGTATTGCTGTGTCAGATGCCTTTTGACTGGAAGCAGAGGCTCTCAGAAAGAGATTTACCCATGTTTTATTGACTATGTAATGGCTGTGTGAGTCCTAACAGATTTTGGAAAGCAGTGATAAAAATGGGAATTTCACGGGGAATCTGAAGAGCAAGAGACAGTTCACCAAACAGAACAAGGGCTTCTTGAGAGGTTTAAAATCATGGAAAATGTTCACCAGGGCTGTTTCCTTTCACTTCTCTGTACAGTCTGTAGGCTGAGCAAACAGTTCAAGAGGTTGGGCAAAAGAAAGATGCAGCATCAGGTTTGGACGGAGACCCCTTAGCGATCTTCAATATGCAGATGGCCCAGCTCTGCATGCTCAAAGTGAAGAGGACTTGAAGTACTTACTGATGAACATTAAAAACAAAAACAACCCCAAACTACAGCCTTAGTATAAATTGCATTCAGCATAAAGATGCAGAAACCATCACTACTGGACCCATCAGCAACATCATGATAAAGAGAGAAAAGCTGAAAGAAGTCAAGGTCTTACTTTGCTTGGATCCGCCATGAGCGCTCATGTGAACAGCTGTAAAGAAATCAAAGAATGCATTGTATCGGGGAAATCTACTCTAAAGTTCCTTTCAAGTGTCAGTACTAGGGGAACTTGACCCAACCCGTGATCTTTTCAATCACTTCATATATGTGTCAACACTAGACGATGGATAGGGTGAATGAAAAGGAACTGGTGCCTTGGTGACAGTTACTAAGCATATCTTGGACTGTCAAAAAATAACCAGAAAACATTTTAGACGTAAAAATCCTGAAATGTTATTGTATGACTTGTTTCTAAGACTATTGCATGCATGATCATCCTGACAATGTCTGCCTCTTAGTTTGGTGCATGTGTACTGCGGTCCTTTCTCCTGCTTACCCTCATGGCAGCTGGTTTGGGCGTGTGGAAACCAGAGAATGAGTTGGGAAACATTTGCTGCTAGTACTCCCAAAGTCTAGCAGGGAAAACTGAAAGGTGCTTTTATGAAAAAGGATTTATCAGACTCGTTTGACGATATCAGAAGGAATGAGCACACACACCCGTTCTCAATGGCATCTCTTGTTGCACCTAAGACTCCAGCCTCTGACGCTGCATGGCTTGAGACTGAAGTTGAAACAGAAACTGGTTATCAGGCAAAACCATGTGTAGTTTCTAGTCCACCATCAGCAATTACTATCTGGAATCAGCAGAACCCTCCTGTCCCCCTCTAAACCCCTCCTCGGAGCTAATGCCATGGTTGTAGATTCTTACTTATAGCTAGCATTTCATTTCTAACACCAAGTCCTATGTCGGCTAGTACTTAATTGTAGCTGCAATGAAGAGAGTGGCCAATCTGTTTCACAAGACTCAAAACAGGAGGACTGAGAGGAAGGTCATCATAAGAGGATGAGGAAGGTAGGATGATTCTGATCCAAGAGAGCAATTCTCACCGAGACCCTTTCTGATGGTTCTGGAGGTCCACGTCATTTCCATGGCAACATTAGGACAGTTGTGTGGTTTTCTATTTTGTGATATTTGCATGGAAGATACTACGAAAGAAATGCTGCTGCAACTGGCGACCTCTACTCCTGGGTGGAGGCTGTGGCACCAGTCATGTTGCCATTGCTTTTGGGGGCCGTAGGCAGCACCTGCGCATTTGGGAATTTGTCTCTTCATTTGTCTGTCACATACTTGAAGGAGAAAAAAAAAATCTGTTTTCCTTAAAGACATCCCTGATGGTTCAAGAAATAAAATTAAAAAATGTATTAAATGTTGAGACTTTAGTCAACACTAGAAAGGAGATGGAGACACCTGGTCCTTTCCTCCCTGGGGAGCTTAAGTACCTCCAAGCTGCTCCACTGACATTTTTTGTGTGTTTTTAATTAAAAGTATTACTCTATCCCC
>NW_022103896.1:5460948-5462130 GCF_000313985.2 Echinops telfairi
AAAGAAAATTATAGCTACATTTCACTTACTAATATTCCATCAAAAATCTTAAATAAATTATTAGCCATCCAAATCTTACATTGCATTTTAAATATGTCATGATCAAATATGATTTACTCCATAATATCAAGAATAGTTAAGTATCAGTAAACTCTAGGAGTTTATCAAGAATAGTCAAGTATCAGTTGACTCCCTAGGAGCATAATTTTGATATTTTGTGATAGAAGCATATAAAAAGAACTATCACTTATGAAAAAACTGTGCTTTTATAAAACTAAGAACTGAAGGGAATCAGTTTAACTTGGTAAACACAATTTAACAAAACAAAAAAACCTACCCAAAACCTCATAAGTAACTGTAAGCTTCATATCCAGATCATGTATGATTAAGAGCACATCAAGGGGAGCAGAGCAAGGAAGTCCCCAGGAAACACCAAAATAGACTGTGGGGCCAGGATGTGGCTCCCCAACAGACTCTACTGGGCAACACTCGTAAAGGACAACAAATAGACCTTGAACTATTTATAGGCTTTTCTTTTTATTGTGTCATTGCCTTTTTGTTGTTGTTGTTGTTGTTTTAGCTTTTGTTTTATTTTGTATTGTTGCTTTCTTGTGCTTGGTCTTGTGTTTGTGCATATTGTTGTCGCTGCGTGTCTATCTGGATGGGATAAGTGGGATAAACAGGCCGGAAGAGTGAACAACAGGGCCACAGTTCCGGGGGGACATGGGAGAGCGAGAAGCAGGGGAAAGGAAGGGGCTGTTAACAAACCCTGGGACAAGGGAACAGCAAGTGACTGAAAACCGATGGCGAGGAGGGTGTATGGGGCCTGGTAGGGCTTGATCAAGGGCAATGTAACCGAGAGGAATTGCTGAAACCCAAATGAAGGCTGGGCATGATAGCGGGACGAGGAAAGTAAAAGGAAATAGAGGAAAGAACTAGGAGGCAAAGGGCATTTATTGAGATCTAGATACAGGCGTGTATATATGTAAATATATATGATGATGGGGAAACAGATCTATATACATATATTTATAGATTTAGTATTAAGGAAGTAGATGGATATTGGACCTCTACTCAAGTTCTCCCTCAACACAAAAACTCTTTGTTCTAATAACCCAACACTCTGAGATGCTCACCTTCCCAACATGATTGCTGAAGACAAAGCAGGTGCATAAGCAAATG
>NW_022103896.1:5484652-5523041 GCF_000313985.2 Echinops telfairi
CATAAACCTCTTTCAGGATCTAATCGCAATCCATTTTTATAGAACTACAAGATTGTATGTTTATTGACTGAAAGCAAAAATACAGCAGAAAAAATCTGATAGTACACAGAAAATCAATGCACACTTTGTACTCTTCCATTACTCTTCATATTCCAATATAGTGCTTTGGCACATCTGGTGAGATTTAAAGCAGTCAGAGACATTCATGGTTAAGCTATTGTACTGCTTCTTGATAGGAATTCTGGGGAGGTCTCATGATATTGGAATTGTAGGGTTAGACAGAAATATCAGTGGCCAGATCATGTTTTTTTTAAATTTGATGCCTATAGTACTTACATAATTTCATGTCAACTTGATAAATAGAATGAAAGGGTGAAGGCTAGCCTGTCAATCAGGTCTCAGCCTCTCTTACTCCCTGGAGGTGGTGCACACTCTTTCTGTCTGTTAAACCTTCCTGTTGACAAGCCACATGGGCCCACACTGATGGCAGCCAGAGCCGTGGAGATGTTTCTGCCACCGCTGGATCCACAATACTTTCCAGTCACCGGCCTGTGCTCTTCCAGCAGTCAGATCATTGCATGTGCTGCATGAGTCTGAAGAGCAATTCATGCATTAATATTGGACGTATGGGCTACTATTGAACTTATGGACTTGATCTGGACTGGGCTGGAATGTTTTATTGATGTATAATTACTTCTTGATATAAAGTTATCTCTGATACATAGATGAGTGTCAATGAATGTGTTTCTTTAGTCAACCCAGAACAACACATTTCCTTTGACCTGTTACCAGCTTGAAATGTCCTCTTAGCTTTCATACAATATTCTATCTTGATTGTCTTGCTGTGTTTCTGAAAAGTACTACCTCTGTGTGATTATTAAATATTGGTTTTTCTCTTTGAGCATGTACGTAGACCCTGCCAAGTAGATCATATCTACATGTATGATTTCATTTATCACATTTCCGTATTCACAAAGCTTTACTTTGAGCTCTGATTCAATCATATCAAAGACTATTGAGTTCATGGGACTTACAGTAAACAAAAACATATATTCTCATTGAAGTGGAAAGAAATGCACGCGCATGCGCGCGCACACACACACACACACACACACACACACGCACACCCCTCTTATTCAGAAAGGAGAGGAAACTTTGGACTCCTTTTCTTAGCTCAATGACCACTCATCTAACCAGCTCTTTTCTTCCCTCTGTTGTCCAAATGCAGTGTCAATCACTAAGAGAAAAAGTTAATTCAGTTCGTTCTCCTGAGGCAGCTTACTGTCACCTATTCCCAATTGCACATCTGTAGCAGCTGTGTCCCAGAACCCTAAATGGGACTCTACTGTTCTGCAGGAAACAGTGTATCCCCAAATCATTGCAGCCACGACGCCAACCTCTAGGAATGCTGTGGTTCTGCCAGAAACAAATCAGTTTCTTTTTCAAGTGAATGCTGTTGACTCAATTAGCAGTCTCCTTCACCATCAATTATTTCAGAGCTTGGCTGGCTGGGATAGCTTCTATGGATACGTAAAGGCATCATCTTTTCTTTTTCCGCAGACTTTGTTCAGGTTGAACCTGGCTCTAAAAGAAGGTTCTTTGAGTAAGCTTCTAGAAATTCAACTTGAGGTTATTTTAATCCCTTGAGACTATAAAATTGGACTCCAGTCTGGAGAGAGCTGCCATTCTTAAATGATATTTAATATTTTTAATTTGGGACAGATACTAAGGAATTTTGAGCACAGCTAGTCTGTAACCAATCTAGTTTCATCTTGAGGAAGAATCTGGAGGAACAGTCACAACAGTATTTTAATGGAGTTGATGGCCTTGGCTATGTAATTATTCTGTACATCTATAATATAACCTCCTGCTTTGTCTTATACATTGTTTGAAGCACTGTGCTTTGCCTTCAATCTGTAAAGATAAATATAATATGATCACTGCTGTTTGTGGGGGAAATACGACACTACCAGAAGTGCAGATGTGTAAATTGCCATACATCAGTGTCATTTATGCAAAAAAAAAAGTATTCTGTGCCCTCCTGTCCAAAAAGTAGATCTCAGCTCTATTATTGCAAGAGGCAAGTAAGACTTCACAAGATATTCCAGACTAATGAAGCTCTCACCGTTACAAGAATTCTTAATATAATTATAAAACATTAACATCTCATTACTAAGAGGATGGTCTCATCAATAAGTTAAGAGCTTGACATTGGCTGAGAAACTAGAATTTGCAGCGTGCTACCTTATGTTGTACACCACTAAAACATGGCATCGTGTAGAGTGATGAAGAGAGTCTCTGAGTGAGGAACGTGGTGTCAGGTGTTGTTGGTTGCCTGTGGATCATCCAGATCTTATGTAAAACAGAAGGAAGCATGGCTGGTTCTGTGCCATCGCTGCTGTGCCAAGTGTGCTGTCCTCTCCAGGGACTGGTCGCTCCTGATAAAATGTCCAAACATGCTTGAGATAAAGTCCCACCATCCTTCCCTTTAGGGAGCATTCTGTTTGTACTTCTTCCCAAAGAACTTGTTTCTTTGTCTTTTTGGCAGTGTGAAGAACACCTGGGCTCACATCATGCCTCTTCCATTTGCTGGGTTACCGTCTGCAGATATTGCAGAAGACTGTGAGGTTGAGTTTTCTAGCTAATGTCCTTCATCTGTAGTTGACTATGAGATCCAAATGCTATGCGGAACCAGTCTAGATCATTCTTTTCAGGAGACTGGGGAAATGTATGACCTAAGGGCCTCATCATTTCCTTTCCCTACTTCTAAATTCTGGGTTTTTATATAACGTCAGTGGCTTATATTAATAGTCATTCAATGCCTGCTTTGCCAGTGGAACCTCTTCTTTTCAGGGCCTCTCAGATAGTGACTCACCTTTCTGTGAGCATGATGAATTTTCCATTGTTGTCGAGTGCCACTGAGTCCGTTCTGACTCAGCGACCCTAAGAACAACACGACCGACACTGCCTGGTCCTGTGCCATCTCAGAATTGTTTCCACGTTTGAGTTCATTGACGCAGCCCCTGGTCAATCCATCATGTCACGGGCCTTTCTCTTTTTTGCTGCCTCAGAACTTTAACACCGCGCCCAAAGGTACGTGAGACAAAGCCTCATTCTGGTTCTCCTTCTTGCAAGAGAGATCTGTGTGTTCTTTTGGCAGTCCGTGGTACTTTCAACATTCTTCACCAGCACCATAGTTCAAATACACCCATTTTTTCTTTGATAGTTCTTATTCAATGTCCAACTTTCACACGCATGTGAAGCAATTAAAAGTACCATGGCTTGGATCAGGTGTACCTGAGTCCTCAAAGTGACAATTTTGCTTCTCAAGAGTTTAAAGAGATCTTGGGCAGCAGATTTACCTAATACAATACATTGTTTGATCTCTTGACTATTGCTTCCATGAGTATTGGTTATGGGTCTAAGCAAAATGAAATCCTTGACAACTGCAGCCTTCTGTTTTTCACCATTATCTTACCAGTGATCCACTTTCTATTACACTCCCATTCATATATTCCTCAGTCTCAAATATGAGCAGGGTCTATCTAGCCTCTGGTGTCTGGGTTGTACTGTAATTTCTACCACATATTCTGCAATTTCTCAGATATTCATTTCACTATAAACTAAATGAGACATTTAGATAGATAGCCCTCTTTTGTGGTCGCAAGCATGCTCTTCTTTTTTTGTTGTTTAATTCATGGAATGATTGTTCCTTTTTTTATAACTCTTCTCAAAAGTGTCAGTGAGCAAGTATAAAAATTACAATTTCACACATTGGATAAGGAAACAGATGCATCCACTTGGCGAACTGGCACTTTTCCAGGAAGGGGAGCATCCGCTGAGCAAGGGACCCAGTGACTGCACCCCTCTCTTGTAATGAGTGCTTTCTACGGATCCGTGCTGAGGGAACCCACACAGTGCGAGAACTCAATTGTAGCCTCAAAAAGTCTATTGAACTGGCTTTCTTTGCCCCTTTTTGTTGCCTGCTTTAAAAACAGAAAACAGCTGCGAATGGCAAATTTAACATTGACCACCAATAAAAATAAATCAATAAATAAAGGCCAGTAAACACAGTAAACATTTTCATACGTTTTAAAAAATGGATTCGTGGGACACCAAAGGGCTATAATCTCTGTGTCTTGTGGTTTCCTTTTGGAGCAAGATAGTGAAATTCATCGCCCCCCCCCCACCCCCGCTTCTTTTCTTTTCTAAGAGAAATGGGTTTTCTTTCGGCTATGAATTGGTTGGATTTTTTAAAAGTTTATCTACTTACTCCCTCTTTCCTTCTCTGCTTTGTGAGTTTTAAACTTCTTTTTGATTCTGTTTTATTTTCTAGTACATGATCCATATCCAAATCTATCTGAGTGCACTAAAAGTTTGTTGTTTCTTACTCTCATTGCATTTTCATGTCTTGTATTTGTACTTCAAGATGCATTTATTCTATTTCATGTTATGCCATGTCTAATACTCAGCAACTCATGGAGCTCTGAGCCTGTTTATTTTATCTCATGTATGTAAATAAGTACATGAACATACAAGGAGTATTTAAACACTTCATGGAAAATTTTAATTTTAAATTAATTTTCATTTAATCCATTTATTGCAAAACTCTTGAAGTCCTCTACTACACAAATAAATATGGATATATAAAAATATAAATAAAATATCCCCCTCCCCTTAATGAGGAGCCATCCCATGTCACTTTACAACATTCTAGAAATAAGATCTTTGATAGTAGATTTATCTCCTCTGCTGTCTACACAACAACTTGCAAACTAGAGGAAAAATGGGAATAGAAAGTATGCATTTATGTGATATGTAGTTTCTCTGACAAATAAAAACATATTACGTACAAAAGAATCAAAATGAATAATGTCACATTATACAAGGTGGCTTCTTTCCTTTTTAATTAAATAGTTGTAGAGTACATACCATGTGCCTGGAACAGGTTAACTTCTGAGAGGAGGGTGTTGAACAAGCCAGATGACCATTTGAGGATGACAAACCCTCAGTAAAGTAGAGTAGAGCGGAGTGGATTAATGAAATTAACATCATTTAACTTGATCTGGGGCGTGCATAGCACAGAAGGACACAGCCAAGAAAGAAACAAACAAACAGGAGCACTTGTGATAGTGGGTACATAGGTGTACACACATACAAACACAACCATCACATGTTTCAGATCTATACAGATAGTGAGTGCTCACAGTTCATGGTGATTGAGGGCTTTCAATTGTCTCTGGGTTGCTGGCAGCATCTGATGACTAATTAAAACACAGCAACAACCATGTTCCCTCTTACAGACAATTTTTTGCTTTTTACATTTGCACTATTTTAAAACCGACATTGGAAATCCATGTACCCTCAAAGATTATGTGACTGAATTTGAGCTTTTCCAAAGCAAATTTTGTGAAGATTAAGTGCATTTTCTAAGCCATCTTTCCCCATCGCTAAGTGGAGTCTATTGAGCTCCATATTGAATTTTTTTGCATTTGCAAAGCAGAATATTTCTTGAGCATGAATCCCAGCATCTGCTTCATAATTTTCGCTTGTTCGAACATGAGAAAGTTATTTCTAGATGCTTTCTTTCCCTGAGTCCTGGTGATGTAATACTTAAACTTGCAGCTGGAACCAAAAGGTGGGTCTTTTGAACCTGTCTAGCAGCTACCCCATAGAGAGCAAAGGCAAGCTGCTCCATCCGGCCAACTCAAAAAACCTAGGTACGTGGCACCTCTACTCGGTCACTGGCTATCACTATGAGTCAAACTAGTCTCAGCGAGACCTAACAACGACAACCACAGTCTCAAGACATCATATGTAGAGGCTTCTTGTTAGCCTGGGAAAGCTGGCATGTCTGATAGGTCGAGGGTGGGAATGAGGAACATGAGGAAGGGATGGATGAAGGAAGGAGGGTCCAAGAAAGGACAGTAACCATTGTCTGTGGACCACTTGATTCAAACCAGGTGTTATGAACCGTGTATTTGTTTGATGTATCGCATAGACCCATGCCATCAGAATGGCAACAATGCCATTTCACAGATGAGCAAATTGGTTGAGGACATAGAAGCCCATTATCACTTAGGGACTAGTGTGTATGTGAATTTGAATCCAGATATACCACTACAAATGCACCCTATCATCTTTATTATGATTAAATCCACCCTGTACTTGCCCTGAAATGGAATTTGAACTTCAACAGTAAAGACATGTCATTTATTGGACTGATTATAAGAATTATCTGTAAAGAATCGCCTTTCCCAGGCAACTTCTACAAAAGGCCCTGTCCTGATCTGAGAAACTAAGTGGTGGCACCAAATGATGCCAAGTCTTTCTATGTTGTGGAATTTTAATGATGGTGGCCTGGAAATTTTGTTGGAAAAAATTATAAGCAAAGAAGTGAGAGACAAAATCAGGAACCACAGGGAGGAAGGAATTGCAATAAATGGAATGAAAAATATGTGTGTGAATTATCGAATGTAAAACCAATGATCTGCTCTGTCAACTTTCATGATATTCACAAAAAAAGTTGAAGGGAAGAGAGAGAAGGAGAGGAAGAGAGGGAGAGGGACAGTGGGATGAGGGAGCATTAGGAATAAGAAAAGAAGGAGGAGGACAAGGAGAACTAAGAGGAGGAGGAGGAGGAGGAGGACCAGGACAAGAACAAGGATTAAAAGAGAAAGAAGAGAGTAAGATAGTGTCCCTTTCTCTCTTCCTCCCACAAGGACATCGTTTGGGGAAGCTAAGCAGCATAGTTGAGAGAAATCATTGAGAACGTTTCAAGTGAGTGTTCTCCAGGGAGGACCAGGTCTTAAACAACAGGGTGAGCAAAAACATTGGAGAACTTTCAGATACAGGATTTTGCTAACAAAGCCTCAAAATGTCCAGAAGGCACAGTACAATGATTTGAGGACACAGAGAGAAGTAGGTGGCAAAATCAGGTTAAGGAACTGTCAGAGCAGTAAAGATGGGCATATGGGGGGATTTGGATAACCTAGAAGACACGCTTATTGTAGATTTTGACAAAAATGAGTAATTAAGAATATGAAGATGTGGAGCTCAGACATCATCCACAATAGAATGAATTGGGCTAAGTGCCCCTGAAGGGGAACAGATGGGGATCTGGACAAATATGGGCAGTGCTCTGAAACCATCTCATCAGCAGAAACCATGCTGGGCATCAGCAGAAAAAGACCATCACCCAGATCAAATCCTGCTGAGCTGATGTCTGAAATGTTGCTTTGTAATCTGTGCAAGAGCTGTATTAGTAATATTCTGATCAACTCTGCTGTACCATTCTGACATTTCATATTGGATGAACCTCAGAAGGAATATATGGTGACAAAACTATTCTTAGAATAAAATATTTCCCCTCATAGAATAGTGCTTTCCAGTACAAATATAATGTGAGCAACAAAAATATTTTAAACATTTTTAGCTGCCATATGTTAATGATGAAGGAGTTGATATTTATTTCAGTAATATTTTATGGACCCCTGATATCTAATATATTATCACTTGAAGATGTAATCAACACAAAATGCATTAATAGGTTATACTACATTCTTCCCAGTATAGTCTTTGATATTGGGTGTATGTTCTGCACTGACAATGAATCTCAACTCAAAATGCCCCACATATATTTAGTGGCCATCATATAGGTCAGTACAACTCCAGGACTTTGAAATGGTATTCACCACAAAATGAGACATCAGTTATCATGTGAAGAAGATCTAATTTATCACACTTTATCCAAAGTAATTAGGATCCCTGGGAGAAAAAAATCATCCTTTATACTAACATAAAGATTTACTGTCTCTTGATTACCTTCAAGCAACAAAGCCCACACGGAAAAAGCACACCAGCCTATGAAACCACAAGGTGTCGAAGGGATCAGGTATAAGGCATCATCAGAACAAAAAATCTTACCATAGTGAATGATGGGGGGAGTGCGGAGTGGAGACCCAAAGCCCATTAGTAGGCCACTGGAGATCCCCTTGCAGAGGGGTCTCAGGGAGGAGCTGAGCCAGTCAGGGTGCGATGTAACAACGACGAAAAATACAACTTTCCTCTAGTTCCTAAATGTTTCCTCCCCGCTCCCACTACCATGACTCGAATTCTATCTTGCAAGTCTGGCTAGACCAGAGGATGTACACTGGTACAGATAGGAACTGAAAATACAGGGAATCCAGGATGGATGAGCCCTACAGGACCAGTGGTGTGAGTGGCAAAACAGGGAGGGTAGAGGGAGAGTGGGTAGGAAAGAGGGAACCGATTACAAGGAACTATATGTGACCTCCTCCCTGGGGGACCCACAACAGAACAGTGGGTGAAGAGAGACGTCGGACAGGGCAAGATATGACAAAATGATAATTTATAAATTATCAAGGGCTATGAGGGAGGGGGGAGCGGGGAGGAGGGGAAAAATGAGGACCTAATGCAGGGGATTTAAGTGGAGAGGAAATGTTTTGAGAATGATGAGGGCAATGAATGTACAAATGCGCTTTACACAATTGATGTGTGTATGGATTGTGATAAGAGTTGTATGAGCCCCTAATAAAATGATTTAAAAAAAAAAAGATTTACTGTCTCGGAAGCATACAAGAGACATTCTACTCAGTCCACTAGGGCCACAGTGAGTCAGGATCAATGCCATGGCAATGAGATTTTTTTTTAGTTTATCCATAATGATAAACAAAATGATAGTGTCTTTTTTGATTCTTAGGTGCCATACATTCAGTTCTGAGTCAACAGGAAGAAATACTGCCCAGTCCCGCACCATTTTCACAGTCATTACAATGTTTGAGCCCATTGTTGCAGCCAGTGTGTCAATCCCTCTCACTGAGGGTCTTCCTCAATGTCCCTATTTGTGTGTGTGTGTGTGTGTGTGTGAAGATTGAATTATATCTCCCTCAATTCCTAGAACATGCTTGAGTTCTCTGCTTTGCTATCTGGGTTCTGATATTCATTGCCATGGTGACACAGAACTCACAGACGACATGGATGGACCTTGAGAACATTATGCTGAGTTGAATAAGCCAGTCACAAAAGGAAAACAGTATTATCTCATTTTCAACACACATCTAGACTAGGTCAGTGTGTAGCGATCAGCAGGAGGAAGTGGGAAATGAGAAACAGAGCTTTGGGAACACTGGGCTTCTGCTAAAGCTGAAGGTGTGATTTGGGAATGGATAAAGGTGATGATTGAACATTAAGGTGAACGTAATTGACATCGCTGAACACCACATGTGAAGATTGTTGAAATGCCAAATATACTGTTATAAACATATGTCCCACCGTCTTAAAAATGTCATAATCAGGTGACAACCATTAGAAGTACACAAATGGATTTCAAAAAGTTTGTGTAAAAATGGAAGAAATAGAAGATGAAGAACTTTCTCAATGAATTTCTTGAAGCCCCTCATATTTCTTAACAAGCGGATGAACAACAAGAGACTGTAGTGTTGTGAAATGTCTCTGAAAGCACAGGTCTGAGAGTCATCAAGACATCTCATAGGATGACCGTGGAGTCCCGTTCCCAGGAACACGAAGGGAGGAGTCTGAGGAAGAGTTCATTGGGCAGCCAAACAAAGAGGATGCATGTTGTCAGCGCCTTTCTTTCCACCTTCCTGGTGTCTCCAGCTGCCAATGTGTGGGTTTACTCATAGGCCCCCCCGCTGACTCCCAGGCCAGCACAGTTCCCACGGAGAACTGGAATGTTGGGCTAAAGTGTAATAAGCGATATTTTGGATACCCTCCCCAAACCACATATCACCTGTGCATCCTTATTTATTTCATTGTTGTTATTATGCTTTGTTAGGTATTATTATTACTAGTCCTTGAATCACACATCATGACACTGCTTTTGTTGGTAGGTACCATACAGACTGCGACCCATGTACTACAGAATAAAACATGGCCCAGTTCTTTGGCATCTCTCAATTGTTCTTATGTTTGATCCCATTGTTGCAGCCACTGCGTCAATACATCTTGACCAGGGTCTTCCTCTATTTCACTGACTCTCTCTCTTGACCTAAGCATAGGGTCCTTTTCCAGGAATTGGACGCTCATGATAACAGGTCCAAAGTACATGAGGTAAAGTCTCTCGATCTTTCATGACACTGATATGGTTTGGCGGGGGTGGGGTTGGGGGTGGGGTGGGGAAATGCTTCACACACACTACACTCTGAGCCTGGAATCAATTATTTGCTGCCATGCTCATTAGATCAAATGTTCTCTTAACTATGGGGGCTTGCGAGAACAACTACAGTTCATCTCTTCTGCCTTCCAAAAATTGAAACCAACTGAGCAATAGAGTCAGATATCTGAGTATATGAAAGTCTGACATCAGTTTTATTATCAGATAGTATCAGGTAGCCTGGTATGAGTGTCCTGGTCGCGCAGTCCCTACACTCATGGGAAGAATCTCAGTCTCACCCTCTGTTAGCTGGTCATCAGCTCTACTGTCTCTTCTAGTCCTTCCTTGCTTGGCACAAGGGAGGAAAGTAATAACAAAATCCAGCCTTAATTAATACTTTGCCACCTGTATGAAAATGATAGGAATGAATGGTCTGCCTGCCCACAGTGTTTCACAGTGTCTTCCCATCTACCCCTCCACATGTTCACATGGCGAGAAATCCCCACCCTCCCAGTCTTGCCCATCTGCACAGTCCATGGCCAAGTGCTCACGACATTGAAGTAAGCAGATCCAGGATCACGCTATAGATTAAAGAGATATGGTGTCAGCCAGTCAAAGCATTGCTTGCTAAGCTTTGTTGTTTAAACTGGATTAGCAACCTTTGGGCAATGTGGGGAAGATTCCACACAGGCCATCATCCATCAGTGGAGATACCATCAGACCTGAGACAGAATCAGCCCTGCACTGACAACACTGTTTGACCTTTAACAATCTCTTCACCTCGCTGAACCTCCCTGGGAAAAGTTGTAAAACTGTATAAATACACTATCTTGTCTCACAAGGCTGCTACAGGAAAACCAAAAGTTCTTGCAAAGCCCAAACGATGCATTTATTGCATTGAGGTCCTGCAACCATGTTCCACTGGGAGGAGGAAGAGGTTCAAGCAGCAGTTCTCGCCTACAGGGCTAGAGGTGGGAGAGGGTTCTGGAGTCAATATCACGTGTAATCGCATGTCCAGACAGGATTTTACCACCTACCAGCCATATTATATAAAATCAATTCATCAATATTATAGTTTATCTTGGGTGCTGTACACACGACAAGGTACGAAATAGTCAAGCTCCTTGTCCTTATAGGGGGAAGCAAACAGGAAACTAAGAAGCACATCAAGGGTCTGATAAAACCAGAAAATAATAAGTACTTTGGGGAAAATTAGGGTCAGCTAAGGCAATAATGGAGCCTCTGGTTGGTGCAAATGATTAATGCACTTGGCTGTTAGCCCCCAAAATGGTAAGGTCAAGTTCACCCAGAAATACCTCATAAGAATGACTTTGCAATCGTCTCCTTAAAAATAAACAAAACCACAATCCTCCCCAAATCTTGTCATTGAAGATATAGAAGTCTAGTTAAACTCTGACATTCATGGAATTGGCAAAAGTTGGAATCAACCTAATAGCAATTGGATCTTCAGGTGATGGTGAAGTGTAATGGGTAAGAATGAACCCTGTCAGATCTGAGGAAAAAGCATTTCAAGGGAACTGTGGTTTATCCTAATTAATGGTCTCTATTTTACCTTTTTGGTTCTAATATCCATTGCAATGGCTATACAGAAACCACTGGCAAATTGTAGGATTAAACCATTCATTACGGAAGCTACCAAATTGTAATGCCAGTGAGAAATACTCAGGTTTGAGTTGCTTGTCAGGACAGGTCACAAAGTTCTTTCAGGTCAGCTAATCAATGTCCAAAGGGACTTGTCACTCCACTGTAAAGCTTAACCTGAAGGCACTCAGTTCAAGCTCCATAGGTCAACAAACCCAGTTGCTAGAAGGATGTACCCCAAGGCCCCCACTCCATTAAGCCTCAGCCTCAAGGCACTCAGCTCCACTCTCATGGGTCAGCAAGCCCAGCTACCCCCATTCAGTGCCCAGAGGCAGCCCACTCCACAAGCCAGTCTCCTGTCCAAAAACGCTCAGTTTTGCTCCCTCTGTGGGTTGGGAAGTCCATCACTGTTTCATGCTCTGTCCCCTGGTTCTGCTGCTGCTCCTTTGATATGACAGCTGTCATCTGGATCCAAGGGATTCACTGTGCAGGGATCTTGGATCCAGAGGACATGCTGTACTACTAGATCCTGCTGGGATAAGGTCTCTTCCGCTTCTCTGAGGGTTCATTGTATACTCAGCAGGATGGCACTACAGAGAATCCTGCTCACGATTATTCACAGGTAAATCCTATCAGTAGCTGCCCCTACCTTCTTACTGGACCCCTTCAGGGAAAGCTTGAGTGGTGGAAGCCGAGACTTAGGCTAGAAGAGCCACATCCAGTTGTGTGAAGAACTTGGTGTTTTTGCAGAATGAGTGAGGGTGGTTGTGACAAAAGGTTCACAAGTGAAAGCAAAAAGTTTAAATGTATCCACGTTGGGCAAATTTCTTCATATTTCTACCCAAACTGGGTTAAAGAGTAGACTGAGATTTTTCAGGATCTCATGAAATACTGCATGGGCAAACTCACTAGATTCGGAAGTTAGAAGACATATTTTCAGTGCTGAGGGATCAACTTGACATGCTTCCTGGTTCTAGTTCTATTCTGATTCAATGAAAAATTCAGACCTTTATGATTCAGTGAGACCATAGACACAGGGTTTTAGGACAGTATCCACAGCATGAACATCATAATTTTTCTGTTACCATTTTTAAGTTGTCAAACTAAGATGGAATAATCAGGATTCCTATTTACATTTTTTGCCCTCTAACACAACGTCTAAGGGTTCTTTGGGGGACAGTGGTTGAGCATGTGGCTTCCAACGAAAAATTCAGTGCTTCAAACTTCTGTAAATATTTACAAAATATTTGTAAACCCTATGGGGCAGTTCCACCCTGTCCTGTAGGGCCGCTGTGTGTGACTGGTTCAGGTCTGCAAAAGGCAAAGCGATGTCTGGGGATTACATTAAGCGTCACTGGTTTCTCCCTAGTGACACGAGACCAGCAGAAAGAAAGAGACACATCTAGTCAGTTCTGATTACATTCCTAAGAAAGAAAGGAAAATTTAAGGGTGATTGCTATGGGGTCTAATATTTCTTCAAGGATTGGAGCAAATTTGTGTCTGAAAAGATGAGAACGGGAGAGGCAGTAAAGTCCATATAAGAGTTGCCCTCAGATGACTGGTACCCTGGCATCTCTGGCTTTTCCCATAAGGACACATGTAGCTTTCTCCTCCAGCTTCATCAAGCTCCAAAAATCAAATCACTTTCTAAAAACCACTGCAGGTTCACCATTAACATGTACTTTTAGTGTATTACAAAGTACATTTTATGCAACTAAAGAAAATGGAAAGGTCCCTTTGACTTAAAAATTAATATTCAATGCACTAATATTACAAAATTAAATTTCTGAAAGTTAATTTAAAAATCATTTTATTTTCTATTTAAAATCCCAGAAAATATTAACCAAAATTCTGAAGTCAACCTTCTCAACTTATTAATTAAAGTCCATGATGTATTTTAAGCCTTATTGATACATTTATTATATTCATTTTTATTTTATATTATTTCAATTTTCTAATAAGCAGAGTACTTAGTCAACTTTCATAAGTCTAATAAATGAAAATTATAAATATGTGGTGATGCTGTTCACAGAGGCAGTAATAATTATTCAAGTTAAAATCCAAATCAAACTGAAGATTTAAATTCTACATTTTCCAATGGCAATCAATTTAATCTGTTTTCTACTATACTATGTCAAATAATTCTCTAATATGCAACATTATTCTAAATCATAAATGATTAAAATCCACCAAGTTCAGGTATTCCTAAATTTAACAGAGAATATTGCTATTTTGGGAATTGCAAATATAGATTTTTTTTCCTTACTGTCATTGGAAATTCGGTTGGAAAAAGATCTGTTTAAATCTGTTACTGGAATCCAGTGTATCTCTTTTTTGATCCCATTCTAAATCTTCTTAGGTTATTTGGATCTGACCGGGCTACAATTCTCATGAATATGTAAATTGATATAACCAAACCCAGGTCGGAAGCCCATCCGACAAAAACCATATGCGTCAAGTTTCCTTCAGGTTGATTGGTTTTTATTTTGGATAAGCTCGGCCCTTTCCAAGCTTCTATTTGGGGAGGACAAATGTTGTGGGCTAGACAATGCATTAGGATCAAGCACACTCTTCTTCCTTGATAAGTCAGAGGGAAGAAAGGAAGGAGATTGTCCACTACCTGGGGTAGCTTAAGCAGAGTTTCCCAAAGAAGAGACAAGGCATGCAAAGTCCAAGTTTCCATCCTTAATTGTGGCACTGTTGGAGCGACAGCTATTTTCCCCAAGCTATGTAACAGGGTCAGTCAAAAAACTTCAAAACTAGGGTTTCCATTAGTATACCTTTGGGTTTATTCCAGACAAAATATGTTTCCGCACATCTCTGCAATCACTGGATAGTTGCAAATTACTATTCTTAGTAAAGCACTTGTCTTAGTCTCTGTAGGTAGGGTACCTTCAAAAATGGCAATCAAGGCAGTGGTTGCTACCATCAGAATCTCTGCATTAGTCCAGATTAATTAGACAAATTCATAGACATTCATATGTATATAAGAAATAGCTATATCGAAAAGAGCAATTGTATATTGAGAAAATATCCCAGCCTTGCTCAGATCAATTCCATATGTCTTATATTAGCTCATATGTCTGAGACTAGTCTACAAATTCCTCTTCAGACTCACACAGTACATGCAATGATGCCGAATTCAGGAAGATCATAGTCCAGTGGGTAGAAAGTCTTATGGATCCAGTAGTGTTGGAAGCATCTCAACACTGACGTGGGTCTCCACGTGACTCCTCCAGCTCTCTGAGTCTCAATAGCAGGAAAGGGAAGGCAGTGAGAATGTCCCACACCCAAGGAGGAAGAAGTCGTTTCCAGACTACTCAGGAGAAAACCATGCCCACGCAGAGGCATGACTGGCTATGACTAGACTCCACCCCTTAGCTCAAGTTGACAGGAGATTATGTAACTGCCACAATCTCCTAGGCTAGTTCCATTCAAGAAAGACAGGTCATCTCAGAAAATCATGATGAGTTTGTTTGTTTTTTTTGGGGGCGGGGATGAGGTCCAAAGGGATAATATTGATTTTCCCCCTGCCCCCTAGAAGACACCAGATGACCACCAAGCTTATTGTGAAGAAATTCTAAGAAAACTGAAAAATACATTGGTGAGAAAAGGGTGAGGAAGGTTACACAAAGATTTTAAAAAAATATTTTCATAATATGAACGCTCCTTCTTTGAAGATAGCACTGGCTGTTCTATGAGAATGTGATTGGGACACCTTGTTGCACTCACCTGTAACAGTGATCGCTACTTTCAAAGTTCCTTTGGTTCTCAAACTCAAAGAACATTTAAAAGGAATAAGTTTTGAGTCCCTCAAAGATGCCCAAGCTGCAGCTTTGATGAGGTATAAATCAAAGACCTCAGCATTTTAGGGGTTAGAGTGATGGAAGTACCATCTCCCAAAGTGTACAGGTCTAGACAGACAATATGCCAATATACAACAGTTTCACATTTGAGCATTTTTTTCATACACGTTTCTATGACTTTGCAACAATACTTTTTGACTGGCCTTCCTAGGTATAGCATGAAAGATCAATACTTGATCTCTCTGAGGCCCAGTTAGCTCACCATCTCCCTCCACTTGCTCAGTCTCTCTAAAAAGGAGCTGTGGTGAACAGAAATCAGTGAAGTATGGCTCTTCAATCATGTCTCTGCTCTTCCCAACTGAAGATGAGGGAGATCAGGTCAATAGAGGGGTTTGTTCAGTTTTGGCACAGCTATAAATATGTGACTCATCTCAGAAGCAGGGAGCAAGAATTCCTGGAACCATCAAAGAAGAAGAACCACCACAGAGAACCTTCTAGATCCCAGCCTGAAGTGGCAGAGGCAGCAGGGTCTATGTCTTGCTGAGAACAGACGCATCAGATGCCCCAGGGGATCCTGAGACTGAGGCAAGGAAACCATGAGACAGAGCAGAGGAGTTGTTCCCAGACCATGGAATGGTGAGGCAGATCTTCAGCCGTACTCCGGCTGACTGAGGCAGAGGCTAGGGACTGCATGTCTGAGGACTAGAGAAAGACTGGGACACTGCCTAAGAAGACATGTCGCCATGGACCAAAGACTGCATCATTATTGTTTTCTGATTTGGACTGACTAGCATGTTAACATCCCTCAAATCCCCATCTTCGTGAGTACCATTTGTTAGTTCCATGTGGCCAATGCAGCTGATTGCTGAACCCATCAGAGCAGCAGAGACCACCGTGAGAGGAAAGGTTGGTGTCAGATTGGATAAAAAGGGGATGGCGAGTGGAGTAATATCTGACCTCAGTCTTGGGGCAATGGGTCCTGGCCTAGCATGCAGTTGGATTCCGCTTTTTCCTACTGATCCCGGAGGAGGTCAGAGGTGGCTCCTGTACCATTTTCTCTGCAACTAAAGAAGTTGGATGTAAATCCATATTTGAAAAGCTGTGGGTTTAACTTAAATAATTCCCAAGACTTCCTCAAGGCTTACTAAACTTGGAGATCTGAAGAAAGACAAAAAGCACTATAGAAACGCCTGCTAGACCCAGGAATGACATAAGCAAAGGGAGAAGAGGGCAAATTGCAGACAGAAGCCTGGTCATCTACATAGAGAATGCAGCAGCTGGACTCCCCAAGGAAGATCAGAGTTCTTAAGGGTGAAGTGCATTGGGTGCCGTTTACATGAGAAAGCAGGAACAGGTGCAACCTATGTGCATGCCAAAAGCAGATCCAGTACAAAAGTGGCCAGATGAGGAGTTTTAGCACTGAAATGAGTTCATTTTCAACTCTTTGGAAACTGATGTCTTTTCTAAAGATGTCAAATAACCAAAGTTTTCCTTCTAGATTCTGGAACTGAGTTGAAGGCAATCGTTTTTTTTGGTTAATATTTAAATTTTGTTCAATTCTTTTCTTTTCTATTTTAGCCACACCCCAATTGCATTGTGATTCTTTAGAAGTGACTCAAATCCGACATTAGCCATTTTCCTTAATTAAGCCATAAAATCTTTCATTTCCTTTTGCTCAGCTAGATATAGTTTTGTTTTTCAAGGACCAAGTGTCCTTAAGTCCATCCTGGACTTGACTATTTTGGCCCCATCTCCAGTGTTCTCTAATTAGCCAAATTACTTCTTTTCATTTTTCTTCTTAAGACTAATTTTCAAAATCATTTTGTGTTCGGCTGGGTGCATGTCTTCATTAAGTAAATTTGTCTTCTTATTGGCTGGTTTTACTCTCCTTGCTCCAATTCCTCTTTTCTTAAGTGAAGAACTTTAAAACTCTGTATGTTTTATGATGTATCTTAATGGATGTATATGTTGCCTCATTTACATTCCCATTTTCGTACTCCCACTATAAGGGTTTCTAACTACTGATAAATTAAGGAGTCAAGAAAAGTAAGAACAAAAGTCAAAAACTGCAGTAGTTAAGGGTCTTTATGATCTCATTTCTACAGCCGGATTTTTTTTTCCTCTTTCAAGTTAAAACCTTAGTGGCCAGTGGAGTATTTAATGTCTATAAATAAAACCTTCATTAAAACATTTATTTTATCTTAAAGAAGCACTTTTCAGGAACATTTCACTTTCAATGTTAGGGCAGTCTTAGAGACATCAGTGGTCTAATCAGCCAGGTAAAGCACCGCAATCTAGGTGGCAGTATTAAGGTCCTGAACACATTTGGTACATAGATTAAGAAACAAGCTGCTAATGGAAAGGTTGGTGGTTTGAACCCTCCACCTACTCTGCAGAATGGAAAACCTATAGGTCTGCTCCCTTGAAGATTACAGTCATGGTCAACCTGTGGGTTAGTTCTATGCCATCATACTCAATGTCAACTTCATAGTCAATGTCTAATTGACTATGTACAATGACTAAGTACAATGATGTCAGTGATTCGATGACATCTATATGATTACAAGGAGGGCCTGCTGGTACAATTATTATTCCAACTTACACATCAACTACTTATATAAGAAAATAATCAGTTGAAGAGTTTTACTGGCTTATGCAGTCCAAAATTGGTCAAATACAAAATCTGGATGCCTTGATTATTACTGTTGATTAGAATGAGAAAGTTGGAATCAAATAAAAATGATCAATAGATGGAAAATAGTGCCTTGGTAATAGAAATGACATTACAGATCACAGGATAGAATTTTGCAAGACCTATGTTGTGGTCAATTATATAAATGGTGACTCTCCTGTGAAAGTCACCACAAAAGGCCATGAAAACTGTAATATCTCCAATCAGAACAAGGTCAGGGGCCAATTGTGGGACAATCAATTGCCCATATATACATTCTAGTTGAGGCTAAATATGACCTTGAGCATATCCAACCTGACATAGAGACCCTCCCAAGTATAGATTTCATACATTGAACACTAATGACTTAAGATCAAGTGAGTTGTGGGATGACACTAAAACCATCAGGCATGAAGAAAGCACAAGTCATTAAAAGACAGACGGGGAAGAAAGAACCAGAAGGGCTGTCAGAAGAGACTCTGAAACCCGCTCCTGGAAATAGAGCAGCTCAATTCTGTGCAGGAAGTAAGGCCCCTTAAGTTTCCAGTACTGTGCTGGCGCTGGGTATTTATCTCGAATAATTCAATAGTTAGTATAGATAATAATAATTCAACGGTCATACCTTCCCAATAAAGGATACATCCCAATGAAGGATACATAGCAATAAGAAAACATTATCTTAGGTATGGGAGGTAAGTTATCCAATTCTCATAATGTCAGCTGGAAGATGGGAAATCATTTATTTTCTGACTTGTGAATATATTCCATTGTGACTTTATGATTTGAGCAAAAAACCCTACCAATATCAAGTTGATACTGACTCAGAGCACCCTATGTAGGGTTTCTGAGCTTGTAAATCTTTACAATGTTGTGTTTAAATTCTATTTGTGTACAACAGAGCAAGTCCATGGCCACAATTGTAATGTTTGAGGCCACTGTTGCAGACGCTGTGTCCATCTATCTTGTAGAGGACCTTCCTGATTTCTGCTCCTCTTCTACTTTACCAAGCATGATGTTCTTGCCCAGGAACTGGTCTCCCTTCAAAACAGGTCCAAAGCACGTGAAATGAAGTCTCACCATCCTTGTATTTAAATAGGAGTCTTGCGGTACTTCTTCCAAGACAGATCTGTTTGTTCTGTTAGCAGTCCATGGTTCTTGCATTATTCATCAACTGGACCAGAACTCAAATGCATTGATTCTTCTTTGGTCTTTCTTATTCAATTTCTAACTTCCACAGCATATGAGGCATGGCTACGGTCAGGCACACCTTCATCCTCAGAGTAACACCCTTGTTTTCAGCACTTTCAGGAGGTTTCATGCAGCAAATTTCTCCAATGCAATACATCATTTGGTCTCTTGACTGCTGCTTCCATGAACCTTGACTGTGGATCCAAGCAAGACAAAATCCTTGATAATTTCAATCTTTTCTCTGTCGTGATGTACCTATTAGTCCCGGTATAAAAATTTTGGTTTTCTTTGCATTAAGTTGTAATCGCTAATGAAGACTGCAATCTTGATCTTCATCAGCAAGTGCTTCAAGTCCTCCTCACTTTCAGCAAAAAGACTGTGTCATCTGTATATTGAAGGTTGTTAATAAGCCTTCCTCCACTCTGATGACACATTAGTCTTCATATAATTCAGTGTCTCTAATAACAGGAATCAATGGCCTCATAGTTCTCCTATTGAGTGGCTGGTCGGTTTGAACTACTGGCCTATCAGTTAGCTGTCTGTACCTAATTCACAGAAGCATGAGAAATTTCTATAAAAATACATATTGTAACAGGCTAGCTAGGATTTAGGGACTACCTTATTTTTGCATAATTGTACAGGACACAGTGGCTGCCACTAATGTTTGTGTAAATGGTCCAAGGCTTAGGAGGCTGGGTGCAAAGCAGCGTGATAGTAAGAATGTCCAATCAGCGTTGGGTTTGCAGAGAGCATTTAATCAGCTTCTCAGGGAAGGGAACTGGGCTTCAAAATTGGGCCAAGAAAGCATGTTTGAGATTTTATAATATAGACCAGGAAGGGAGAAATAACCACTGTGGGATCGAAAGACTGGAAGTCAATAAACAGAGACTCCTGAAGTGAAGGGCCTTAGTAGCAGGTTAGAACCTTGTTCCTCCGAGTAGGCAAATCATCAGCATTTACAGCATCTGGTGACTACTAAAGAAACCCCATATCTGAAGCTCAACTCTAGAAAAATGAGAAATCTTCCCTATAGTTAGTTTCTCAGGAAGCAAATGTCATATTTGGATGGTTATAGATCTAAAGGAAGATTATAGAAAAAATATATAAAACATGTATCCCAACTTCACCCCCATCCGAAAATCCATTTGCTAAATTAAGTTAAGTTGATCTGCTTTTCTTGTTATTGTTGCATTCTATAGATTCCACTTTAGATCCTAGCTCCCCTCAGAAGGTTTCCAAGTCTGTAAGAAGAAAAGGAGGAAGCCGAGTACTAGATCTTTCTCCTACAAAGCTTCCAGGTGATTTCAAACCAGCGTTTCATGCTGATTCATTTCAGTTTGAGCCCCTGCTGGGAATTTTCATGTCCACCCCAGTTATACTGAATCATAATCTATATTGTTAACAAGATTCCCCGATTATTGGGACTTCTTATGCTGTAGATTTTGAAATAGTCTCTCTGGGATGAACATGCAAACTCTCAGCAAGTGATGGACGCAGAATGAACCAATGGAAGCCCTGGTTCAAATGGCCAACCTCTAGGTTAGCAGCCATGGGCTTACCCATTGTACCACCAGGACGCCTCAGAACATCAACATCGGCACTCCGAACATCAGAGGCCTAATACCTTCAACTCCCTAGAACATCAGGATGGGAGAATGCTGCATGTTTCAGCACAGGTCATAATAGATCATAGAACTCGCGATTTCTTTGTTTCTCTTCTTTGTCCAATGTGAGCTGAGAGGCTGATGGAAGAGGCGCTTGGCACTCTATTGATGGATGCTAATTAAAGGTTTTCTTTGGACAAAAGAAATTTGCTGAAGAAGACTTCAACACAATGAAAGCTCACAGATGGCTCCTGGAAGGTGGGCTGCAGAGGGCTTGGTGATTAAGACAACACATGGAATTTTCAGCAGCTAAAGCTACTCTGCTCACATCCTGTAGACACAGTATGAAAGCAATTATTCATATGTAAATAGTGTGCATTTCCCCCTCTCTCCCAGGAAAAAAGCCATATTCTCTGTAAATACAAACTCTAGCCAAATAAATCCAACCAAACATTATTCTACAGCTCTATTAAAAAAAAAATTCATTTCTCTCTTTTATTTTTGTTTCTGTTTTAAATCACATTCTCCTTTTCAGACATGGCTTTGCAGATAAAACAGCATGTAACATCTGGAACTGCTTAAAATCAATTCCTCTTCTTTATTTTTCCATCATATAACTAAAAATGGACTTTCCAATTTGCCTCATGCATTTTCTTTTCCTGCACCACCCCCACCCCCATCCTTTTCTTTTACAAAATAAATAGATAAATGCCATCTGTTTGAACAGCTCACTTGCCAATTATCAGCCCCAGGCAATCCAAAATGGCCAGATAGTCAACGCAGAAAATATGGTTTCCAGGAGAAATGCGAACAGAGCCCTTGCTGTAGTATGGCTTGGCACCCCACCAAATTACCTCCCCAGGCAAATGCTGGCTTATCTCCCAGGGATTTGCAAGAGATCCTTGCAATCGGCATTATGGTACATTAGCACCTTGACTTATCTTAATGAAGATATTTAAAAAACCCAACTGTTTCCCAGTTAATGAAACATTGACATCTCAGAGCATCAGATCTGCACTCTCCTAGTGAAGGAGCTGATGAGTTTGCAAATGACTGAACCTTCAGCATGTTCATTGTCTTGGCATCACAGGGTCTCTTGGGCCCTGGTCAATGGAAAGCAGCAGTCTTTCCAAGATTTATCTTCAGACCTAAGGCTACTAAGTCCACCAGGAAGTCATTATGTACTTGCAGTCTCTTCTAGAAAGAATCACTTGGTTTGGTTCTTTGTTAACGTTACAGTAAGAGAATGTTTGTAGGAGGAAGATGAATCTTTCAACTCCTGTAAGGAGTTACAGTCTGCGGAAACCGTAGGAGTGGTTCCACCCTACCCTGTAGGGTCACTGTGTATCTGAGTCAACTCAATGGCTGTGAATGAGTAAAGGGAAGGTTTAGAACCATCATCATGCAGACCTTACTCCCTTTACCCTGCTCATCTGAACACCCAACAACTCTTGGACATTCTACCGACAATAATTGTGCCAAGAAAAGAGTTATTTCCACTGGAACCATCCAGTTTCAGGCTCTCAATGTCTCTTGCCTGGTTGTCATGAAAAGCCTTTTGCATCTTGCCTTTTGCATCCTCTTCTCTCTCCAAGGCCTGTGTGTTCTTCCCAAACTACAAATCAAATAATGTTACTCCGTGCCTTAAAGTGAGATACTGACATTTCATTGTGCTTGGATCCAAAGTTCTTCAAAGATGAGCTAAAGACTATCTGCAAAGCCATCCTCCCTCTCTTAGATCACCCTTATCCTTTAGTGGTGTCCTTCCACACCCTGACTTTTTGCATCTAAAATAGCAAACCCCATATCTGCTTTGCCCCGCATTGCTACCTCAGCACCTAGCAGGGTTGCATGCAATGGCCACTCAAAAAATCTTCATTCAATTAATTCAAATGGAATATTTTGTCTACCACCTATCAGCTTTGCAATTTTCATCCATATTCTGATCATTCCAGGACTTAGTTATTGTTATCTATTATTTTCAGCAAGATGAGACAACTGATTCCTTCTCCAGATTCTGTCAGGAAGATGAAAAGAGAAGATGCTTGAAAGCTTCAGTTGGTCCCACTAAAACTTATATTGAATAAAGTAATAATCGGCATATTTTTAATGCAGATTCTCCTAGCTATTAACCATTTTGAAATCCTTTTGCAAATATGGGTTAAAAGACTGAAAACACAGTTTGTGTGGTATCCCAGCTTTATTTCTCAAAATACTTGCACAGGACATCCCATACCTGTCTGAGCCAGGCTTTCATACGTTTCAGGTCACTGTGGATGTGAGCTGATGGTGAGTCAGACCCAGATTCTTGGAGACCCCATGCCTACTGGAGGGAAACACTATTTAGTCTTGTGTCACCTTTATGGTCTGTTAAGGAGCAGAACAGAGTAATTAATTCATAGGCTTTACTCCTTGATTTTTGGAAATAGATCCTTTGACCTTTCTTCCTTATCAGCTTAGCCTGGACACTCTTGAAACCTGTCCAGTAGATAGCAACATGCAATGAACGCACCCCTGCCAGTTAGTGGCTACATGCCATGTTGATTGGCTGGAGACTGGACCCGAGTCTCCATTATGAAAAGCTGAAATTCTATCATGGAACAACTAATGTGTTTCACACCTGTGGGAAAGGTCAGTGGAATGTGTGGGTTTGGGGGCAGTGAGCATTTCTTTATTAAAACTTTAATCTTGGTTTCTTTCTTTATGTAATTTAGCAAAAAAAGAAGTATTTAGATGTGAGGTGTATTAGGTAACTTCTGGAAGCAACATTTCCTCATCAGAGACGCAATAGGAACAACCAGTACAGGCAGAATTCTCCTTAGAAATAAAGATGGAGAGACTTTGCCTCGCGTACTTTGGACATGTTATCAGGAAGGACCAGCCGCTGGAGAAGGACATCACATCACACTCAGAACAGTAGATGGACCACAAAAAAGAGGAAGACTTTCATCAAGATGGATTGGCACAGTGCCTACACCACTGGGCTGGAACATAAGAACATTTGAGGCAATGACTCAGGACTGGGCAGGTTTTTTGTCTGTTGTACATCACATCATTAGGAGTTGGAACTGAATTGATGGCACTCAACAACAAGAGGAAAGTGCATTAGGTAGGCCAGTGGATTGAATCACAGATAGTGCTTAACAAGACTTGCACATAAATTTTATCATTCCTTCTTCAGTTAATAGAATGTAAAGAAAACACCACCCAAAAAGTTACAAATAACACCAGAAAATGTCTTGTATGAATCCGCGGATGTCCATATGGCCATTTGACAACAGAAAGGTTGGACTTCCCTTCTCCTTTGAAGCACCAGAAGCCATGTGCATCCTCAGTACATCCAGGAGGAGGCGCGGATCTGGAAGGTCCTTCCTGCCACCCACAGAGAAGAGCTTTGATCCTCCAGGCATGAGACCTAATGATCATTATTATCTTACTTTCCATAGACAAAAATATGATTGCTTATGAAATTAAAAGGCACCCTTTTCAATTGGTTGACATCGATTTTCTCAATGACTTACAATAATCTAAAGGATGAAATAGAAATCTGAGATAGCTGAAATAAATTTCAGGCTGTCATTTTCATAGCTGGGAGTTGTATTTTCCCACACCAGTAGATTGGAAGAACATTTTTGTACCCTGCAGAGCAGGGACAAGAGTGGTCGTAATAGAGGACATGTACCATTATTGCTAGATAACCTAGCAATCATCTATATTGCCAAACATTTCCATTTAAAAATGGACCCAATCCTACCCTCTTTGTCTGTAAAGGCAATGATGGTGGCATTTTTTACTTACTATGCTTATCTTTGATTTTCTGATATCTTCCATTGAGACAAGTACACAGAATCCAGGAACATTTCACTCATTTTACTACATTACAATGCCACTAGAAAGAAGCTCTGTTTTAATAGTGAAATTTCGAATGAAGCCTTAGCTAACTCCCTGCCACTAGTGTGTTCATGTGCCCGTCGTAACTTACAGGGCCTGGGCCCTGCGAGGTTGACTGCTCAAATGTACCCAGCCCTCCCTGGGAGAAAGATTCAGTGCTTGCGTCTGTAAAGATGAAGGTCCAGAAAACTCCTTGGGGCAGTTCTACTGTCACATGGGGTCAATATGAGTTGAAAAGGACTTACCAGCAAGGAACAACCACAGCATTGCAACTTGAGTTCACAAATTAGCATTCATTACATATACTTGATGGACATGCTTTAATGATAGAACATGAATTCAGTAAGTCACTCACTCAAAACATCATTTCTATACTTTCTCTCTCTTAGAGATACTTCAACATGGTTTTAATGATGGAGAAGATGATGATAAGAGAGTTTTTCCTATGGCAGCATTCATAAAGTTTAACCTTAGACTAGCGAGTAAGTTGGTAATTATAGTTGTTAGATAATTTCATGTCAACTTGAGGATGCATAAACTTGTAGGTGTGGAATCTAACCTGTCAATCAGGTCACAACCTGATGGTGCTTCCAAGTGGGTGTGACCATCTCATATAAAGTACCCTAGCAAACTCCCCTATCTCTACTGCTTGCTGGGACCCTCGTGGCACCCTCAGAGTACCTGGTGCACTGCCATGTGTCCACCTACCTTGATCCATATGAACCGGTGCACACTGGTCTGTGATCTTCCTGCATTCTGCATCATTGCATGCAGCTGCATGAATCGGAAGAGGGACTTGTGGACCAGGTTACATTCATGGACTTGAGTTGCAATGGCCTAGACTCTTTCTTGATTATAATGAGTTCTTAATGTCACTGGATTTATTTCTCTAGTCAACCCAACCTAACACACTATTAGTAGTAAGCTCTGGTAACCTTTTTGGTAGAAGTCTGATGTAAGATCACTAAGATGTTATCAAAGCACAAGAGGGACTCGGGTTTTAAAGGAGAGTGGGATCTAGAAAGATGAAACATGCTCAGTCTGAATAGTGATGGAGCCTAGCAGTCTCAGGACTGATTGCAGGAAGGCAAGTGGGAAAAGAAAGAATATTTTTGAGGAAGAGTAAAAGTATTTTGAAAGGCATATGGGTCACAAATATGCTATTTTAAGGTTCTCCTCTGATTAGGATGATGCTCGTAAAGTTGAGTGGCAGGAGGTAAGGTGATGTAATACAAACTAAATCGCATATACTATGAAGATCTTCCTAGCTTGAAGAAAGGAGTTGGACCTTTTATCCAGTAAAAAAGGAAATCCTTGAAGCGTTTTCAACGGAGCTGAGCTTGTGTTAGGTGTCGTTTTAAGTTTTTAGCTTGGCAGCTGTGTGGAAGGATTGGGGAGCTACAAGTGAGAGGCAGAGGCAGAGGCAGATGGAGGTAACATTACGGAAATCCATGAGTTAAGGTTAAGTCCTTCAACAAAGGGATCAATGCATTGGGAAGTGGACTCTTCCGAGTTTGAACATTAATTAGATGAGGTGGAATTTGGCAAGGGTTAAAGATGGACTTGTAAGCAGTTGACACAACCTTTGAAGCCTCTAAGAGGATGATTAGATTGGGGTTACACAAATGAGAAGGCTGACTATTGAATGAAGAAACTTCAAAAACTTCATGGGAAAAATTCCATTATCTTTTCATTTCATTTTCCCACAAACTTCTTGAAGCCCTCTCACAGCAGAAGACACACTTGAAGCGATACAACAGCGTGTTAAAAAACGAATCATTCATACCCTAGTCGACCTTGCCTTTTCTCACTTGGTGCCATAGGGTTGTTAATTATTGATATTTCACCTTTGTGAGAAAAAGAAATTAATTAATTAAAGAAAAAAGCAAGTTCATGTCGACTCCCAGGCGGAGTTAGCAAGGTGTTGCTAACCCTGTATGCTGCCTCTGGGACGCATACGTATTCTGTGCTTCCTCCTGGAAGCTTGCTCTTGCTGTTGCTCCCTGCTGCGGAGTCCGTGTTTGGAGACCCCATGTGCCCCCCGTACAACCGTGCCACAGCAGTTTCAAAGACATTACCTTTCAACAGCAGTTGGCTAGACCTGTCTTCTGCGGCACCTCCGAAGGTGTTGAGACCAACCATCTTGCCCCTGGAACTTGAGTACTTAACCGATTGCACCAGCGCCCCCAGTATTGTGTTGAGGTTGACATTTAAGTCTCACTTTTCCAGTGCCACTCTCACTGCCATCAAGTCAATTCTGACTCAGGTGACCCTCTAGGATAGGTGGAGGGTGGGTTTCTGAGAAAGCTTCATCTTTCTCCGCTGAGCGGCTTGCAGTTTCCAACTGCTTACCTCGCACATCTCAGCGCCGTTCCCTCAAATCCAGCTCTCGCTGCCCACCATCCTCCACCCTCACCTCTGGTGTTAATCTCCTCAAACAAAGAGGAGTTTTATAGTTTCTCTCACTGAGAGTTCCCAATACTCTCACTGAGTTTTGTGTTTTCTATGCAGCCTCTTTTTCTACGGACGTGCTTGCCGTTCCTTCCTCAGCTTCAGACAAAAAGGGACTTTGGCCTCAACAGAACTCACATGAGAGCCACACTCCTAGTCCTGGTTTTATTTCATAATAGTTATGGGACTCTGATTATTTTAAATAAATTCTTTCACTTTGCTTAAACAATAAGAAAGCAATTAATTAACTAAAGTAATGGATCTAGAAGAGTGCCTAGTACAGTAACTAACTTTTTTCATAAATTATACTTATTACTATCACTTCTACCATCTATAACAACTGAAAACTCATAGCGAGTACTAAATAAAGGTGTGCTGATGGAGTGCTTGGGCCGTAGTAAGTTTACAACAAGGAGATATACTTGACGGCTTACAGATGTGACAAGTGTGGAACCCTGGTGGCACTGCGGGTTATATGTTGCGCTGCTTCTGGATGATTGGTGGGCTGAACTCACTAGCTACTCTGAGGGAGGAAAATGAGGCAATCTTGTCCTGTAAAGAAGTACAGTCTTAGCAACTTGGGGAAGTAGCTTTATCGTGTTCTATAGCATCACAATGAGTTGCAATCAATTACTCGGCAGTGGCCTCAGTTTTTTGGTTTGATTGGTAAGAAGTTAACCTGTATATTTTAATTTAGTTTGTTAGGAAATAATTACATGTTCCTTGGTGAACATGTTAATAATGTAAGGGTTTATGTGTAGAGTGACTATATTAATTTGGTCATGATAGTCCTGGAGTAAATTCTTAATAGCATTTTCTTTGATGCTTAAGAAAGAACATCCTGATTTGACCTCAAATTTTATGGAATTTTAAATTATGTGACAATCTATAAGTAAAGCGCATACAAATCTTGGCCTCATCAGCCTGTGTGACCATGAGCTGTCGAAGGGATCTGGTATCAAGGATCAAAGAACAAAAAATCATATCATTGTAAATGTTGGTGAGTATGGAGTTGAGACACAAAGACCATCGCTGGGCAACTGGACACCCCCTTACTGAAGGGTTGTGGGGAGGAGATGAGCCAATCAGGGTGCAGGGTAACAATGATGAAACATATAACTTTCCTCTAGTTCTTAAATGCCCCCCCCCCCATCATGATCCAAATTCTACCTTACGAATCTGACTAGACCAGAGGATGTGCACTGGTACAGATAGGAACTGGAAACACAGGGAATCCAGGACAGATGACTCCTTCAGGACCAGTGGTGAGAGTGGCGATGCCTGGAGGGTTGAGGGAATGTGGGGTAGGAAGGGGGAACCAATTACAAGAGTCTACGTCTGGCCTCCTCCCTGGGGGATGGACAGCAGAGAAGAGGATGGGGGGAGACGTCGGACAGTGTAACATCTGACAAAATAATAATAATTTATGAATTATGAAGGGTTCTTGAGGTATGGGGTAATAGGGAGGGAGGGGGGAAATGAGCAACTGATATTAAGGACTCAAGTAGAAGGCAAATGTTTTGAGAATGATGATGCCAACAAATGTACATATGTGCTTGACACAATGGATGTATGTATGGACTGATAAGAATTGCATGAGCCCCCAATAAAATAATTTTAAAAAATCTTGGCCTCAATGAGAATGTGCTATCTAGTGTAGGTGACAGAGAGCCCTGGTGGCAGAGTGGACTGTGCATTGGGCTGCTAAATCGCAGGTGCTTCCCAAGAGAAAGATGAGACTCCTTGCATGCATAAAGATTTACAGCCTCAGAAACTCACAGGGACAGTTCTACTGTATCCTAAAAGGTTGTCATGAGTAGGAATCGATTGGATGGCAGTGAGTTTGGTTTGGATTTGGGTTATGAGACAGATATGTGGGGATAATATGTTAAAGTCTTACCGAAATTGGAAAATCAAAACAAAACTCAAAAGCCAAACCCGCAGCCATTGGGTCCATTTTGACTCTTGAAGACCTTCTATAGGATTTATGAGACTGTAAGCTTCTATAGAAGAAGACAGCTTGGCCTTTCCCAGAGGAATGGTTGATGTTTTGGAACATCTGACCTTGGAGTTAGCCACCTAAAGCCAAACCCACAGTGTCAGGAACAAAAGGCTGTAGACACTAGAGGCAGAAGTCACTCTTAATTTCTACTCTTGCTTGATGGGCAGTGGTAAAGCGATATTGAGGCAGCACATGCAACTGTCTGCAGGGGATGCTTTTAAAATGCTGCCTTCTCTTGTCCTCCTTTCAATATTCCTAGGTCCCCTTCTCAAGCGACCTCCATGGTTCTAGCTCAACTCAAAGCATTGTTCCCACTGAGTTCCATCAAGCTGAGTTCAACTAAGAACAATCCCTCTAGATAGCTTAGAACTTCCTGATGGGATTTTCTTGGTTGTAAACTTTATGGAAGTTGATTGCCAACATCATGCTTGGTAAAGCAGAGGGTCCGTGAAAAAGAGGAAGGCCCTCAATGAGATAGATCAGCACAGTGACTGCGACAATGGGCTCAGGCCTGAGGTCGGCGCAGCACCAGGTAGTGTTTCATTCAGTTGTACAGAGGGTCACTCTGGCTTGGAACCAACTGGATGAGCCCTAGCAACAACCGCAATGTCTGAGAATGACTGATTCCAAATATTAAGAGGTTCTCGGACCCCTGGATTTGTGAATAAAATTCCCCTTGACCTAGAATTAACTCAGGTGCAAACTAGGCAAATGAGCGCCCAGCAAGAACAGGCACTTTATGAGTCTTTAATGTTATTTCAAAGAACTCTGCTTTTTCTCAAATCATGTTATAGCTTTCTTCAAAAATCGACTGGGTGCCATGGTAATTCCATATCCATGTTTACCCACTCCCCCTTTTAGTTGATCTGTGAAAAATAATGAGACAGTATTTGTTTAATTAATAACCTCCACCTAACCATCATCTTCACACTGCCCTGTTTTATTTTTCACAAGTCCAGTCATCCACAGTATTGCAGTACCTGTTGAAACGTCTGCATAGCAGCCTAGACAACTAAAATAAATAGCCAGAGAGAAAGAGATGGGGACATTATTGTGCTTACCTTAGATTGTATTTGTGAGGATTATAAGGAGGTCTTGTTTATTGTGTTAGGCCCTCCTTGGGACTACCCTTCTTGGAGTAATATTTTTTTTTAAAAAGCTCCAGCAGACAGTTGCATGTGCTGGCTCAATATTGCTTCACCACTGCCCATCAAGCCAGAGCGGAAATAGAGTGACTTCTGCCTTTTGGGTCTCTGGCCGTCTGTCCCTGACACTGAGGGTTTGGTTTGGGGTTGTTACCTTCAACGTCAACTGTTCTAATGCATCAACCATTCCTCTGGGGAAAGACCAGCCTATCTGCTGCCATCGAGTCTGACAGTCTCAGAAAGCCTGTATAGGGTCTGCAAGGGTCAACATTGCAATGCATCGCTTGCTCTCTTGACTGCTGCTTCCATAAGTGCTATTTATAAATCCAGACAACACCACATTCCTAAAAATTCAATCTTTCCTCTCTTTATCATGATGTGACCTCTTGGCCCAGTTGGAGGATTTTGGTTTTTGTACCTTGAGTTGTAATCCATACTGAATGCACGTATGTATTGGGCAGTAAGTGGTGAGCTGATGTGTAAAAGACGAAAGAAGGGGCTTAAAGAATCCCATTTTCTGGCACAAGCCTGCTGACCCTTCATTCTTAGGTTCAGTGCTGCTGGAAATTCACTATTTTCACTACTCTGGAGTGTTGCTGATGGAACCGTCTTTAGGGACCATGATCCCCAAATGAGTCTTGAACATGTATTCTAAGGGATGATAGAGTTAGAGGGAAGAGGACCTTCCAGCTAAAGACTGCTTCTGCTGAGCACTGAGGGGCCGGGGGTGGGGGTAGGGTCTGGGGGAATAAGTAAAAGAAACGGAAAGAGTAGCGATAATTATACATACTCAGTTAATGAATGAAATGAATGTAAACAATGCATTTGTTATACTTAAAACATTCTGCAAATAAGAAGGGACTTCAAAAAGTGCCTAGAAATATCCCACGACTTTTCCATTCCATTTGTCAGCCAGCTTTTTCAAGTTCTCTTGTCTTATAATCCAAAAAGATCATCGGTGTTCCCAGGAAAGGAACCTTGAGGAAACTTGCAGGAGCCGTGGGGACTTTGCCAGATTTCTCACTATTGGTCCCCTGCCTGGGGAAACCCTTAAGCTTGAGCACATTGGTACAACTGGTCCCCTTTGGTGAGGATGGAGCAGGCCTGGGCAGTGTTTTGTTCTGTTGTGCAGAGGGGTCACACTGCGTCAGAACTGATTCAATTGCACCTAACAACAACAAACAACAACAAATATTACTACACAAATTATTACAGCATATAAAAAAAACTAAAAATGCTGCTTTTTATGAAGCAAATTCCTAGAGAATTGCTTATGAGACAGGCACGTCCTCTTATGGGTTAAACTATGTCTTCTCAAAAATAAATACTTTCAAGTCCTATGCCAGGGCATATGAACTCAGTTGGAAATTAAAACTTTAAAGAGCTCTTATAGAGCAGATTTACCCGACGCAAGGCATAGTTTGATCTGAGTGCTGTTTAAACAGACCAAATATCAGTTCATATCCTACAGAAACCACAGAGAAGGAGCACTGCCATTAGCCACTAGTCCCCCTGATATGCAAATGACAAGCCAACCACTTGAGCCCATCACAAATCAGACAAAAATAACTTTGCTCCAAATGGGTTCCCATTAGCTGCATGTGTTACACTCTGGCTAATCCCACAGAGAGAGTGAGAACCAGCGTCCCCACAGTTGGCAGTTGTGAAGTCAGCTTCTTCAGAGGAGAAGATGTACAATTCCATTAGACGCAAATGACAGCAGAGGGGGTACGATTGGTCTGTTTGGTACTTTTTTTTTTGTCTAAAATATTCAGAGTAATTGATTAATAAAAAATCAAAATCAAAAAGCAGAGAGGCCATTAGTTGAATGATTGATATTGGAACCTTTCTAATTACATCAGCCCTTTCCAAAGGAGAGAGGTCATGGGACTTATAGATCTGCAGCAAAAAGCTTGAGTTTTTTGACAAATAACTATAATTTAAAATACAATTATTAAAAGATAAGACGGATGTGAACAGCTTGTTTCTATGTCTTCCTGGTGGAGTCAGACAACAGACAGAGGGAGATGTTCTGTCCCGTGGAAGCAGTATTTACAGCATCAGTCAACACAGTGTGGTGAGGGCACCAAGCAGGACCCAGTGGGGTTCGGGTCACTGTCAAGGTCTCAGGGGTAGAGTATGCCCTCAAGCCTCCTGTGCTTTCGCTGTGACTTTTAAACACATGAATGTTCGGATGGTAAATGGCATCCATCTGCCATGGAGCAGTTGAAAAGACATCGAGAAAACAGAACAAAACAAAAACCAGCCTCAGAAGGAAGTGGCACCGAGGCTGGGTCCTGGAACGAGGTCACCATGAGTAGGCATCGACTGCGTGACAGTGCTTGTTTGTTTGGAGTTTTACACTCGTGGAATTCCATAGAATCCACATAGGAAGCAGATCCCCCCCGCCCCCACCGACTTCATATTAAAACACAAGCACTTGTCACTATCATTTAAACCAGCATTTCTCAACTTGTGGATCTCAACCATTTTGGGGGTCTAATGACCCTTTCACAGAGGTCGCCTAAGACCATCAGAAAACACTTACATCCGATGGTTTTAGGAACTGAGACCCCGCTCCTCTATCCGTCTCCAGGAGGGTCCGCACACATGCAAATACGCCCACATACGAGTACACAGCGTGAAGACTGTGACCCATGTTACACCATGCTTCAAGACAACATTTCATTTATTTTTAATTAGAAATACATATTTAACAACATATAATTACATATTGTTTTTGTGATTAATCACTATGCTTTAATGATGTTAAATTTGTAACAATGAAAATACATCCCACATATCAGATATTTACATGACAATTCATAACAGTAGCACATTACAATTATGACGTAGCAACGAAAATTTTATGGTTGGGGATCACAACAGGAGGAACTGTATTAAAGGGTCCAGGCATTAGGAAGGTTGAGAACCACTGATTTAAGCAGTTCTAGGCACTTAATGTGGGCAGAGTTCCCTATTATAATTCGATATTTGTGTTTAAACTATGAGGCAATACACGGAGGTAGGGGATGGACTTCGGGCCTCTGTACATACCCTCCCTCAATACAAGAACACTTTGTGCTAACCAATCAGCAGTCTGAGATGTTCATCCGACACAATCACTGAAGACAAAATGGCTGTATAAGCAATTGTGGTGAAGAAGGCGGATGGTGCCTCGTTGTTAAAAGATATAGGGTCTGGGGTCTTAAAGACTTGAAGTTACGCAAGCCGCCATTCATCAGTGAAGCAACAAGTCCACATGGAAGAAGTACACTGCCAGTGCGATCATGAGGAGTCATAGGAACTGGATAAAAGCCATCGGCAGACACAAAACAAACAAAAACATATTGTTGAGAATGAGGGTGGCTAGAGCAGAGATCCAGTGCCCATCTGTAGACAGTGGAACAATCTCACCACAGAGGGTCCAAGGGAAGGGATGAGTCACCAGGGTGCAGTAAAGCATCGATGAAATACACTATATTCCTGTGGCTCCTTGAGGCTTCCTCACCCCCCACTACCATCACCCCAGTGCTGCTTCTCAATTCAGACTAGACGGGAACATGTACACAGGTATAGAAAGGCATGGGAGCTCACGACACACAGAATCCAGGCACAGGAGTGGGAATAGTGATACCAGAAGGGTAGAGGAGGAGAGGAAGGGAGAAAGGGGGAACCAATTGCAATAATCAACACATAACCATGCACCCATCTCCAGGGGGAAGAACAACAGAGAACATGGGGAAATGGAGACAGTGGTTGGTGTGAGAGATGAAAAGAATTACAATGTACAATCTATCAGGGGGCTATGAGGGGGGTGGGGTGAAGAGCTGATATCAGACCTCAATAGAAAGTAAATGTCTAGAAAAGAATAAGGGTAACAAATGTGCAAACATGCCTGATTCAATTGATGTATGGATTGTGACAGGAGTTGTACAAGCCCCCAATAAAATGATTTAAAAACAAAAAGAAGAAGAAGCTGCTAGCAAGACACACTTCCTAGATTGCTGTGATGGATTTTAAGATGTAAAGGGATAGGCATACCACTTGCACTATAATCCTTTACGCATATGCTACAATTTGGACATTGAAGTTGTTTCTATTTGAATACCATTGCAAGCAATTCTCTGAGAAATTAATTGCATGAGATACCAATTTTGCCAAATTGTGTTCTCAAACCTCAGTATTGGTGCTTTTCTTTTTGCCATTCCAAAATAAGTAAGAATGATCATATTTCCAACCAAATCCAAACCAAACTCACTGCCGTTGAGTGAAATCTGACTCGTAGTTTCCCTGCTGGAGAGAGAACGTCCCCTGTGGGTTTGCTAGGCTGTTTGTGGGAGTAGCAAGCCTTAGCTTCCTTCTTGGTGAGGTTTGGAACTGCTGACCTTGCATTTAGTAGCCTGAATGGTCATCTAAGCCCCCAGGACTCCTTCAACTCAAATAGCACACATTACGTGTTCCTTTGTCCAGTATGCCCTTCCAAAAAATTATTTTTGTAAGCAATGTGTGCTAACCACGGGTTTCCAAAGGATCCTGGAAAATTCAATTATCTGCTATTATTAAGTCAATTTTCTACGAAGTTTTAGAACTCTCCTCCTATTTTGTTTTTTTATTTTTGTTCGTTGTTTTAATGTGCTGCTGTAAAGCATCAGCATAGTATGGTTCCAAAAATACCTTTGGCTAGAGTAGAGTTGGCAAATACATATAGTGTGCACATGATATGTGCCTAAACATGGCAATCTCAGATCCTAAAAGTCTTAGGGACTCCAATTTTGAATTTCATGGGACCACATGATGTTACTTCAACCCTAGTTCTTGGAGGAGTTAACCAGACACATGAACTACGAATTAGCAAAGACATTTCCAGGTTTGGGAAAAGGTTTCTATTTACTTCAGGTTATCAGTTTTTCTGTTGTTATCCGATCCCTCTGGAAATTCTATTTTCACACAAAAATCTTCCAGGTCAACTGTAGTGAACGCCACCCTCCTTCCTGCCCCTGGAGCCATCCGAGGGTTTGCAGCAGGAGCCATGGAAGGCTTTCCTTACTGTTTATATGTACTGCATATGTAAACACACACATATCCTCTTAGCACAAGTTGCAAGGTGCTGTGGATTTGATTGAGACTCATGGTGACTCATGCATATCTGACAGAAGTGTGATTTGTATGATTTTCAAGGCTGATTTGCTTTAAGTCGATTGCCTTTCTTTTTAGACTTTTCTGGGTGGACTCAAACCACAAGGTTTTAATATACACAACAAAGAATAAAGAACCAAAGAAAAATCGATACATTTGAATTAGGGTGCTGGTGAAGGATATTTAAAGTACCGTGGACTGCCAAAAGAACAGACAAATCTATCTTGGAAGAAGTACAGTCAGAAAGCACCTTAGAAGCAATGGTGTTGAGACTTTATCTTGCAAACATTGGGCATGTTATTAGCAGAGAAAAGTCTCTGGAAAAGGCTTCATGCTTACTAAAGCAGATTAGTGCAAACGAGGAAGGCCTTGGACCAGATGGACTGACACAGAAACAATGGGCTCATCCCTCACCATTCTGAGGATGGGGCATGACTGGGCAGTGCTAATTTTACTGATCACAGGATCTCCGAGTCTGAACTGACTTGCTGGGCCTTACCGATAACAACCGAGTCCTTGTGATGAGGCTGATTTCAACCCACAGAGACTCACTGTAGAGTGGAACACTATGGCCCAGAGTGTGTTCGAAGTTGTGACCATACACAAACAGCGTGCCACCCCTGTCTTAAAAGATAGAGCACGCGTATGCATGTACTCTTTAAATGAAATGGTGCTATACTAACTCTCATAGCAATGAATATAATAGTAATGGGGGAAAAACAACCCGGCAGCTTGGAGGACTTGAGAGCCTTTTCAAAGTCACACAGAACTCGACGGAATATAAGCCAGGCATCATGACCCCAGATTCTGTGTGCTTTCAGGGTGTAAAGTTTGGAATATGAATTAAGAAATTTCTATTTTAGTAGGGCTTTGGATGAATAAAAGATCAACTCTTGGACTTCTTGGGCTTTTCTCCTTAAAAATGTTCCACAGCCCTGACCAGATGCTGGAGGTGAAAATCAATTTTTTTCTAATGTGCCTTCCTGGTGTTGCTGTGAGGTGCCCAGAGGTCAGTTCTGACCCATAGTGACCCTGAATACAACCCCCCAAACACACAAAACTAACCGTAAAACTCAGTGCCATTCAGTTCTGACCCATAGTGACCCTGAATACAACCCCCCAAACACACAAAACTAACCGTAAAACTCAGTGCCATTCAGTTGATTCTGATTGATACTGACTCTATAGGACAGAGGAGACCCACCCCTGTGGGGGTCTGAGACTGTAAATGATGACAGAGGTAGGACCAACTATCTATCTGTGGGCTTGAACTGCTGATCCTGTGATTCGCAGCCCAATTCATAACTGACTGCGGCACCAGGGCTCCCCAAGAACTGCAGCAGTAAAACATACTGGTAGTTAGAACATGAGTAGTAGTGGTGGGCAGCATTGCCCAGCCCAGAGCTGTACTCACAATCTTTGCTATGTTTGAGAACCTGTGTTAATCCACCTCACTGAATGTCTCCCCCCTTTCACTCACCTTGGACTTTACTGAACACAATATCCTTCACCAGGACCAGCTTTCCTTGAACCCATGTACAAAGGTCATGAGCAGCCAAAGTCTTGCCATTCTTTCTTCTAAGGAACATTCTGGATGCACTTTTTGTAAGGCAGTTATATTCGTTCTTCTATCCATCCATGTTGTGTTCAGTATTCTACATCAGCACCAGAGTTCTGAGGTTTCCGGAAGTGGATTTATATATTTTTTCAGAGCCGTTTAGGCCTTTGAAGGAGGTGTGGTGGTTATGCATTGGGTTGCTAAGCCCAAGGGCAGCTGTTCAGGACCACCAGCCACTCCTCCAGAGGAAGACAGGGCTTTCTACTTCCATAAAGAATTTATCTGAGAACCCCCAGGGACAGTTCTACCCTGCCCTAGAGGGTCGTCATGAATCAGTAGTAGCCTGATGGCAGTGAGTTTTGAGTGAGTATGCTCCTTATACCCATCAACCCTGACTCTGTAAATGACAGGAATATTCTTGGGAATCTAGCTGTTTCCTCAACAACCAACTAGGCGGGAGATTAAACCTGGCCGAATGTTGTGTGGTTGTTTGTTGTTTGTTGTGCGAGTCCATTCTGACGCAGAGAAACCCTATGCACAACAGAACAAAGTACTGCCTGCTCTGACCACACCCTCCCAACTGTGATATCGTACAGCAGGTTGTAAAGCCATCCTCCTAATGTTCTTGCTTCAGCCCCAAACATCATGGACAAGTTGCTACATCTCTCTGGGAGAGGCATCATTACATCCAATCAAACGAAGGCTATACAATTTTTCTCATGAGTTTGAGGCTTAAACAGCATCCTACAATGAGGGCTTCTGACACATTCTGAGGCATGGAGACTGCTGGGGAAAGTAAGAAGGTCCTCACATCCTCTCATTTCGGAATTGAAGAAGGAAAGGCCCTCGCAGTGGCTCGGAAACATGCTAAGTGTGTGCAAGGCACAGGTGTGCTCTTTGAGAAACATCCCTTTTCAGACTGGAAAGCTGCAGTTCCAAGAGGATTAATTAAAGTGTCTGCTCATCCATGTGGTTTGTACCCCAGTCACCATTCACAGCCTGGCCCTCGCTTTAGGAGACCCAGGCTCTGTCCAACATTTTGCTTCTCAGGATGCAGTCTGCTGCTTTTGTCTCCCTTTGGGTGCTGGGCTGGGCCCCTCCCCAGTGATGGGTGTCCTCACATCAAGGTGGCAGTCCAATGGGAAAGTCATGGTCCCCACAAGAGTGCCATCCTAGATTCTCACCATCGTAGACAGA
>NW_022103896.1:5523565-5525836 GCF_000313985.2 Echinops telfairi
AGCAGCAACTTGGCATCCACTCACTCATTTGTCCATCGTATCAATCAGTAGATTCACTTATCGGGTACCTGCTGGGCCAGGCAGTGTTCTAAGTGATTAGGGCAGATCAGAGACCAAAGAGATAAAGAGCCTGTCTTTTGGTGCTTCCATTCCAGTTGAGGAAGTAAGACACACAACCCATTATCCGTAAATCTGGTACAGGTGTAGATTCCATCCACCTCACTGTGGACAGGGGCTAGGGAGGAAGCATGGATCAGAGGAAGAGCTGTCCTCAGTCTGGAGCAGGAGTCATTAGTCAGTACTGTGGTCTGGGTAGGTCACAATGAAGGATGGAGCATGATCAAAGACTAGAAGGTGTCTGAGAAGGTGTCCAGACCAGCAGTGAGCTAGGAAAGCCATCGATGGAGGAAAGAGCAAAGTCTTGCAGAGTTCTGGACGTTCTAGAAGTCTGTGGAGCTCCCAGTTGAACATGACGGGAATCTGGCTAAGTAATGTGCATTGCCATGAAGAAGTTGCTTATCAATGGAGAGATATTATATGATCAGTATTTTATCATGGAAACACACTGGAGCTAAATGAAGACAATCACATATAATTATAGAGTTATATAAAATGCAGCTGTGTGATTAAGCTCCGGTAGATCCATTCTACAGATAAACATATCAAGACCCTGGGAGAAGACATGGCCAAGAGGTAGTGCTCCAGAATGGATTGGAGTGAAAGGCCAACCACTGTAGGCACCACGCTGTATGGAGCACACACAGACTGAGGCAGGTCACTTCTAGACACTTTCACCCCACCTACCAGATTCCTAAGGCTTCTCCTCCTCCAGAGTGGAGCTAAAAGGAAACTTCTCACCAAGGCCAGTTGGGACCACCCTATTTCCCATGTACTTACCCCCAACACACACCCACCACTACACACCACATACACACTAGGTATACCCAGCCCAGGGCTGGTTTCTTTCCTAGTTGTTATCACAATCTGTATCCATCTATTTATCTCCTTATCCATGGTCTATTTGCTACACTAAACATACGCCAAACGAATGTAAGTAATTTGTGAATACTGAAAACCTCGCATAAAAGGCTGAGTACTTTGTGGGTATTAAATAGGTACTTACTGAGAGAGTAAATGACAAACATTTAAAACAAAATCATGAAAATAAACAAAATCTTATTTTTGCTATTTTTACAAATAAGAAATAAAAGGATCCTTTACTGCTTGCTGAGCTCAAACACCATGGTTTGCCATTGTTGGCTTTTTCAGCCTCTTCCATAGTCAAGAGGGCATTTCTAGGACCCCAGAACCTTCATTTATCATCAGCCTCCCCCAACCCATATACTTCCTGACACAGGAGTTCCCTAAGTTCAAGAAAGCAGCCAGTGGGGTCTTCCTTCAGGCAAGGTAGGCAGAGTCTACCCACAGGCAGCAGACAGCTGGATGGATCAGCAACGGTTAGTAGCTTAGGAGTTTAGCGAAACATGCCCCAATATGATCTTGAACTCAAGTGGTGCACAGTGACAGGATCCACCAGCCTGAAGCTCAAGCGATGTACCCATCAACAGCACAGCAAAGCATGTCTCCTTGGAGCCTCAAGTTCTAGCAATAAGATCCATGGGTTGGGTCAGCCCACAAATATCTAGTGCAGTAGATATTTGAGCAAAGAACTATTTCAAGCAGCAGCAGCACAGTGATTGGATCAGAAGAGAGAAGGAAGAGAGATGGGGTGGGCCTCGGAAAGCCATTTATCTCATTGTCCCCCAATCAAGCTGCAACCTGATTATTCTCTACCCACATGTTCCTATTAGCCTATTTTGCACAATAAATCTAACTGTCCCACTAGGTAACTCTCTAGGAATCCTGGTAATGTAGTGATAACATGTTGGGCTACAAACCATAAGATCAGCAGTTCAAACCACCAGCCATTCCACAGGAGAAATATGGGGCTTTCTACTCCTTTCTACTCCTCTAAAGATTTATAGTCTTGGAAACCCACACAATCAACCCTACCCTGTCCTATAGGGTCTCTATGCATCAGAATTAACTCCATGTCAATGTGTTTAATTTGGTTTGAGGTCACTCTCATCTTAACCCCTGAAGAGTCCCAAGAAGAAATGACCAGTGTTGAGCTCAATGAGACCATAGTTATAAAAATACGAGGTCCAGAGAAGATCAGACATTTCGTTCATAAAGAATAAACTTGACCCTCCCAGTTCCAGAAACCCAGTTCTGACTTAGTGTATTTCTACCACTCCCTAAAAAAGTGGT